>NC_047106.1:125886294-126486294 GCF_902500255.1 Thalassophryne amazonica
GGGAAAACAGGACGGAGAGGCGGAGAGGGGAAACAGGACGGAAGAGGTGGTGAGGGAAAAACAGTACCAAGGAGGTGGTGAGGGGAAAACAGTACGGAGAAGGCACAGAGAGGGTGGTGAGGAGAAAACAGTACGGAGGTGGAGAGGCGAAAACAGTACAGAAGAGGTTGAGAGGGGAAAACAGGACGGAAGAGGCGGAGAGGGGAAAACAGGACAGAAGAGGTGGAGAGACGAAAACAGTACAGAAGAGGTTGAGAGGGGAAAACAGGACGGAAGAGGCGGTGAGGAGAAAACAGGACGGAAGAGGCGGAGAGGGGAAAACAGTACAGAAGAGGTTGAGAGGGGAAAACAGGACAGAAGAGGCGGAGAGGGGAAAACAGGACGGAAGAGGTGGAGAGACAAAAACAGTACCAAGGAGGTGGTGAGGGGAAAACAGTACGGAAGAGGTGGTGAGGGAAAAACAGTACCAAGGAGGGTGGTGAGGGGAAAACAGTACGGAGAAGGCACAGAGAGGGTGGAGAGGGGAAAACAGGACAGAAGAGGTGGTGAGGGAAAAACAGTACCAAGGAGGTGGTGAGGGGAAAACAGTACGGAGAAGGCACAGAGAGGGTGGAGAGGGGAAAACAGTACGGAGAAGGCACAGAGAGGGTGGAGAGGGGAAAACAGTACGGAAGAGGCGGGAGAGGGGAAAACAGGACGGAAGAGGCGGAGAGGGGAAAACAGGACGGAAGAGGTGGTGAGGGAAAAACAGTACCAAGGAGGTGGTGAGGGGAAAACAGTACGGAGAAGGCACAGAGAGGGTGGAGAGGGGAAAACAGTACGGAGAAGGCACAGAGAGGGTGGAGAGGGGAAAACAGTACGGAAGAGGCGGGAGAGGGGAAAACAGGACGGAAGAGGCGGAGAGGGGAAAACAGGACAGAAGAGGTGGAGAGACGAAAACAGTACAGAAGAGGTTGAGAGGGAAAACAGGACGGAAGAGGTGGAGAGGGAAAAACAGGACGGAAGAGGGAGGAAACAGGACGGAAGAGGCGGAGAGGGGAAAACAGTACAGAAGAGGTTGAGAGGGGAAAACAGGACGGAAGAGGCGGAGAGGGGAAACAGGACGGAAGAGGCGGAGAGGGGAAACAGGACGGAAGAGGGGAGAGACAAAAACAGTACCAAGGAGGTGGTGAGGGGAAAACAGTACGGAAGAGGTGGGAGGGAAAAACACAGTACCAAGGAGGTGGTGAGGGGAAAACAGTACGGAGAAGGCACAGAGAGGGTGGGAGAGGGGAAAACAGTACGGAGAAGGCACAGAGAGGGTGGAGAGGGGAAAACAGTACGGAAGAGGCGGAGAGGGGAAAACAGGACGGAAGAGGCGGAGAGGGGAAAACAGGACAGAAGAGGTGGTGAGGGAAAAACAGTACCAAGGAGGTGGTGAGGGGAAAACAGTACGGAGAAGGCACAGAGAGGGTGGAGAGGGGAAAACAGTACGGAGAAGGCACAGAGAGGGTGGAGAGGGGAAAACAGTACGGAGAGGCGGAGAGGGGAAAACAGTACGGAAGAGGCGGAGAGGGGAAAAACAGGACGGAAGAGGCGGAGAGGGGAAAACAGGACGGAAGAGGGGTGAGGGAAAAACAGTACCAAGGAGGTGGTGAGGGGAAAACAGTACGGAGAAGGCACAGAGAGGGTGGAGAGGGGAAAACAGTACGGAGAAGGCACAGAGAGGGTGGAGAGGGGAAAACAGTACGGAAGAGGCGGAGAGGGGAAAACAGGACGGAAGAGGCGGAGAGGGGAAACACAGGACAGCAGAGGTGGAGAAGACGAAAACAGTACCGAAGAGGTTGAGAGGGGAAAACAGGACGGAAGAGGCTGGTGAGGAGTGACAACCAGGACGGAAGAGGCTGGAGAGGGAGGAAAACAGTACAGAAGAGGTTGAGGAGGGAAAACAGGACGCGAACGAGGCGGGCGAGGGGAAAACAGGACGGAAGAGGCGGAGAGGGGAAACAGGACGGTAAGCGGGTGGAGAGACAAAAACAGTACCAAGGAGGTCGCGTTGAGGGGGAAAACAGTACGGAGAAGGCACAGAGAGGGTTGGTGAGTGGAAAACAGGACGGAAGAGGTGGTGAGGGAAAAAAACAGTACAAGGAGGTGGTGAGGGGAAAACAGTACGGAGAAGGCACAGAGAGGTGGAGAGGGGAAAACAGTATGGAGGAGGCGGAGAGGGGAAAACAGGACGGAAGAGGTGGAGAGACGAAAACAGTACCAAGGAGGTGGTGAGGGGAAAACAGTACGGAGAAGGCACAGAGAGGGTGGTGAGGGAAAACAGTACAGAGGAGGTGGAGAGGGGAAAACAGGACGGAAGAGGTGGTGAGGGAAAAACAGTACGGAGAAGGCACAGAGAGGGTGGAGAGGGGAAATAGTACGGAGGTGGAGAGGGGAAAACAGGACAGAAGAGGTGGTGAGGGAAAAACAGTACCAAGGAGGTGGTGAGGGGAAAACAGTACGGAGAAGGCACAGAGAGGGTGGAGAGGGGAAATAGTACGGAGGTGGAGAGGGGAAACAGTACGGAGGAGGTGGTGAGGGGAAAACAGTACGGAGGAGGTGGAGAGACGGAAAACAGTACAGAAGAGGTTGAGAGGGGGAAAACAGTACAGAAGAGGTTGAGAGTGGAAACAGTACGGAAGAGAGGCGGAGAGGGGAAAACAGTACGGAAGAGGTGGAGAGGGGAAAACAGTACGGAAGAGGCGGTGAGGGGAAAACAGTACGGAAGAGGTGGAGAGGGGAAAACAGTACGGAAGAGGCGGAGAGGGGAAAACAGTACGGAAGAGGCGGAGAGGGGAAAACAGTACGGAAGAGGTGGAGAGGGGAAAACAGTACGGAGAAGGCACAGAGAGGGTGGAGAGGGGAAATAGTACGGAGGTGGAGAGGGGAAAACAGTATGGAAGAGGGCAGTGCGGGGAGGGGAAAACAGGACGGAAGAGGCGGTGAGGGAAAATAGTACGGAAGAGGCAGTGAGGGGAAAACAGGACGGAAGAGGCAGTGAAGGGAAAATAGTACGGAAGAGGCGGTGAGGGGAAAATAGTACGGAAGAGGCGGAGAGGGGAAAACAGTACGGAGAAGGCACAGAGAGGGTGGAGAGGGGAAATAGTACGGAGGTGGAGAGGGGAAAACAGTACGGAAGAGGCAGTGAGGGGAAAACAGGACGGAAGAGGCGGTGAGGGGAAAATAGTACGGAAGAGGCGGAGAGGGGAAAACAGTACGGAGAAGGCACAGAGAGGGTGGAGAGGGGAAATAGTACGGAGGTGGAGAGGGGAAAATAGTACGGAAGAGGCAGTGAGGGGAAAACAGGACGGAAGAGGCGGTGAAGGGAAAATAGTACGGAAGAGGCGGTGAGGGGAAAATAGTAAGGAAGAGGCGGTGAGGGGAAAACAGTACGGAAGAGGCAGAGAGGGGAAAATAGTAAGGAAGAGGCAGTGAGGGGAAAACAGTATGGAGAAGGCACAGAAAACCACTTTTTTCCCTACATACTGTAAGGTCTGTAGGTCTTATAAAGTGTTTATAAAGTTTAATAAATGGTTTGATTCATTTTACTCCTGATAAATGCACTGTATCTGTTCTAATACTGCTCAAAGGGAATTTGTCAAATGTGTCTAATTCATATTATATTTTCATTGGATATAAGTGCAACCTGCTTTTTTGAAAAACATATTCCATATCAGTCAGTAGTTTGGCTTTAGGCACAGCAAACAGCATCAAGAAGGAAAAAGCTGGACTGGCCCATCTGTGATGTTTTACTGAGGCCCCATATATCATGAACAGCAGAATTCAGGTTGCCAAAAGGTAAAATCTGGTGGGGTGACTATCTGCTTTGGCTATACTAATAAGACAAACATATTTGAGGATCATGTCAATTAACATGAGGTGAGGTGCAATACCTGAGTCAACCATGGTATGCAGTAGAATCACAGTTGCACAAAGATGAATACAGAGAGGAAGAAGCAACACCCAGCCAGAACAACAAGGTCCAGATTTTGTTCAGATGGATACAGATTTGGTGGGCCCTTTGATGGACCATCTGAATCCTTGGGATTCTACAGTGAGGCAAATAAGTATGTGATCCACTGTCGATTTTGTAAGTTTTCCCACCTACAAAGAATGGAGAGGTCTGCAGTTTTTATCATAGGTACACCTCAACTGTGAGAGACAGAATCTAAAAAAAAAAAAAAAAAAAATCAGGAAATCACACTATGATTTTTCAATAATTAATTTTATTGCATGAAATAAGTATTTGATACAACAGAAAAACAGACCTTAATATTTGGTACAGAAACCTTTGTTTGCAGTTACAGAGGTCAGATGTTTCCTGTACTTCTTGACCAACACTGCAGCAGGGATTTTGTTCCACTCCTCCATACAGATCTTCTCCAGATCTTTCAGGTTTGGAGTTTCAGCTCCCTCCAACGATTTTCTATTGAGTTCAGGTCTGGAGACCGGCCAGGCCACTCCAGGACCTTGAAATGCTTCTTACGGAGCCCCTCCTTAGTTGCCCTGGCTGTGTGTTTCAGGTCATTGTCATGCTGGAAGACCCAGTCACGACCCATTTTCAATGCTCTTACTAAGGGAAGGAGGTTGTTTGCCAAAATATCATGATACATGACCCCATCCATCCTCCCTTCAATACGGTGCAGTCGTCTTGTCCCCTTTGCAGAAAAATGCCTCCAAAAATGATGTTTCCAGAATTTTGAGGGAATAATTAATTTACTCCATTCTGGAATAAGGCTGTAACATAAAATATGGAAAAAGTGAAGCGCTGTGAATCAAATCAAAGTCAAATTCAAATTTATTAATTTCTATAGCGCCAATTTGTGATGAGATCGCCTCAAGGTGCTTCACACAACACAATACACTGAAAAAGTATATTCAATTTACATAAAAAAATATGTACATCAGTTGCACATATTAAAGTTATGTTTACTAAAAATGATTTAGTCATGCTCAATATACTGAATTCTTATTTGCCCAAATAAACATGACTTTTTATGTTGATTGAAAGCTTTTCTTTTATGTTATGTATATGAAACTACCCTATGTATTTCTGTATGTTGATTTCTGTTATCTAAATAAATTAATCTAGCCTAATCTCTCAACGACAGCAATTACTACCATAAAATTTTCAAAAAACATGAGGCGTGTAAGAAAAACATTTCTTTTATATCAGCTGTATTTTTTGTCAAAAAATAAGACAACTTTAACACTGAACTATAAATCCAGTTTTAACCCATTTCATTTGTTAGAACAGACCCTTTTTGTTCGCAAGGACAACACTTGTTGATCAGGTTATCAAGAGTGCATAGTAAACATCCATAACTGCTACAAAATGCATTACAGCGTCCTTATGACAGCAAAACAGCATCAATAAAGTATGTTCCGCAATTATATGTATGTGTGCATGTAGGAATGTATATACATATACTGTATGTGTGTGTGTGTGTATATATATAAACACATCTCACTCATTTGAACAAAGTACCCTTTTCTTTCACAAGGACAGCACTTGTTGACAGTGTAATCAAGAGTGCAGAGTAAACATCTGTAACGGCTACAAACTAATGATCACGTCCTGTACTTAAAACAGCTTCCTAATGACAAAAAAAAAACAAAAACAAAAAAAAAAAACAGTAAAGAATGTTCCAACACGGAAAATGCGGCTAAATTCTTCTTCTTCTTCGTGTTCAATGGTGGTTGCCAACCAGTTTAAATGGAGCATTACCGCTACCAACTGGACTGCAGTGTTGGTCAGGAGGCTAACATCACGTGGCTAACTGCATCACTGGTAAAGTTTTCCCTCCCATTGAGGCTTTTCAGATTTCAAATCCTGCAAACCCTCGGAGAGGTCGCCACTCTGCCAAATCTCAGTAACACTGAGAACTGCATTGAGACGCTCTGATCAGGCTGCACTTTAACCGCTGCATACGGACAACACCATTAACATCGCAACATAAAACTATTTTTATATTGTGCCTAAACCTCTCATGAATATATTCTCTGGGTTTATAGACGTTGTTGTTGTGTTTGTTTTATGTAAACATGCGAGAATCACAGGTTGTCTCTCTGTTATTTTCAGTGGGAGTTGCTGTGAGCTACAATCGCTTCCTGATCATGTCGTTCTAGGGGAAAGTGAAGTTTGCTCTTTAATGTCTTGATTGTTGTTCTTTACAACACTGTTTGTCCTCTTTGTTCCAGACTAATATATACGAGGTCTGTTAGAAAAGTATCCGACCTTTTTATTTTTTTCAAAAACCTGATGGATTTGAATCACGTGTGCTTGCATGAGACAACCTTGAACCTTTGTGCGCATGCGTGAATTTTTTCATGCCTGTCGGTTGCATCATTTGCTTGTAAGCAGCCTTTGTGTGAGGATGGGTGTAGTCTCTCATCATTTTTTCTTTGCAAGGAAATGGTGGAACGACTGGAGCAGCGCGACTGCATCGAATTTTGCCAGAAACTGGGCGACAGCCAGGTGGAAACCATTCGGATTATTCAGATGGCTTTCGGTGACGATCCTCTGGGCATCACACAGATTAAGGAGTGGTACAACTGGTTTAAAGATGGCTGCACAACGGTGGAGAGCGCGCCACGCTCCGGTCGGCATTAACATGCTGAAATGACCAGATCATTTCCAAAGTGAACGCTGTGGTGATGTGGGACTGTCGTGTGACTATCCGAGAAATTGCGGAAGAGGTGGACATCAGCACTTTTTCGGCACATTCCACTGTGACAGAAGATTTTGCCATGAAAAGAGTTGCAGTGAAATCCATGCGCCACCGTGTTGAAGTCTCACAGGACATGTTGTGACATGCCCAGCTCTTCCACAATTTCTCAGATAGAAACACGATGGTCCCACATCACCACAGCTTTCACTTTGGAATGACCCGGTCATTTCAGCGTGTTGATGGCCGACCGGAGCGCGGCTCGCTCTCCACCATTGTGCGGCCGTCTTTAAACCAGTTGTACCGCTCCTTAATCTGTGTGTATGCCCAGAGGATCATCACCGAAAGCCGTCTGAATAATCCGAATGGTTTCCACCTGGCTGTCGCCCAGTTTCTGGCAAAATTTGATGCAGTCGCGCTGCTCCAGTCATTCCGCCATTTTCCTTGCAAAGAAAAAACGACAAGATATTCCACCCATCCTCACACAAAGGCTGCTTACAAGAAAATGACGCAATCGACAGGTGTGAAAAAACTCACGCATGTGCACGAAGGTTCAAGGTTGGCTCATGCAAGCACACGTGATTGAAATCCATCAGGTTTTTGAAAAAATAAAAAGGTCGGATACTTTTCTAACAGACCTCGTATAATATGTCTGAAATTCGGTTTGCGCTTATTAAATTCCACGCAGATTAAACATAGCAGACACGGATTATTTGTTATAATTGTTTTAGCAAGTTTTCAGGGTATCATGCATGCAGTCTCTTATTAACGTGACAAAAAGCATTAAAAAAAACATTTTTGTAGTATAATATTCATTTACAATTGTCATCATGTGGATTCTTTATGTTGTTTTGACTGCAGTGACTCTCTGGCGCACAAGGGATTACGGGATATGTGAAAACCCCGAATGAAGCGTCCCAGGAGGCGGAGTTTCCAGACAAAATATAACGACTTCTTTCTTTCTTAACATGACTGAGACTTGTTGATTTTACCTCCCTGTAGATTACAAGAATTCTACAGGACTGACATATGTTCAGAAAAGGAACATAAATTAATTGTGTCATACTGTATATACAAACAACATATTTGCACATTGAACGATCCAACTTTTCCCCTTTTTTCAGTGCACGGAAAAACAGAGAAAAGCCAGAACATTGGGCTTCACCAGGTCAGCCAGATAGGGAGGTGCAAGTCCATGAACAATTTTATTGGCCAATAACGGTATCTTAAAATCCAATCTTGCAGCGACAGGAAGCCAGTGAAGGGATGCCAAAATGGGCGTAATATGGTCAAACTTTCTGCTTCGTGTCAAAAGTCTGGCAACAGCATTTTGAACCAGTTGAAGATCCCTAATGTTGGACTGCGGCAAACCACAAAATAGAGCATTACAATAGTCCAATCTAGAAGAAACAAATTAATGTATAAAAGTCTCAGAATCAGCCATAGTCAGGATGGGACGAATCTTTGCTATTTCTCAAATGGAAGAAAGCAGTCCTCGTAATGTCTCTAATGTGTAGGTCAAAAGACAATGTAGGATCAAAAATTACCGCAAGATTCCTCACTTTGTCCGTATGATGTATAACACACAAACCTAAGCTAAGCGCCAGCTGGTCAAATAGATGCCGATGCCCCACTGCACCAAGAACCACCATTTCAGTCTTATCAGAGTTTAAAAGCAGGAAGTTACTCGACATCCAACTTCTCACTGATGCAATCGTCTAAAGATTTTATGTGAAAATGATTACCAGCAGTTATCGGCATGTACAACCCCAATTCCAATGAAGTTCGGACGTTGTGTAAAATGTAAATAAAAACAGAATACAATGATTTGCAAATCCTCTTCAACGTATATTCAAATGAATACACCACAAAGACAAGATATTTAATGTTCAAACTGATAAACTTTATTGTTTTTGTGCAAATATTTGCTCATTTTGAAACTGATGCTTGTAACACGTTGGGACAGTGGTATGTTTACCACTGTGTTACATCACCTTTCCTTCTAACAACACTCAATAAGCGTTTGGGAACTGAGGACACTAACTGTTGAAGCTTTGTAGGTGGAATTTTTTCCCATTCTTGCTTGATGTACGACTTCAGTTGTTCAACAGTCCAGGGTCTCCATTGTCGTATTTTGCGCTTCATAATGCACCACACATTTTCAATGGGGACAGGTCTGGACTGCAGGCAGGCCAGTCTAGCAGCCGCACCTTTTACTAGAAAGCCACACTGTTGTAACACTGTAACACGTGCAGAATGTGGCTTGGCATTGTCTTGCTGAAATAAGCAGGGACATGCCTGAAAAAGACATTGCCTGGATGGCAGCAAGTGTTGCTCCAAAACTTGGATGTACCTTTCAGCATTGATGGTGCCATCACAGGTGTGTAAGCTGCCCATGTCATGGGCACTAACACACCCCCACACCATCACAGGTGCTGGCTTTTGAACTTTGCACTGGTAACTATCTGGATGGTCTTTTTCCAGGATTTCCAAAAACAATTTGAAATGTGGACTCATCAGACCACAGCACACTTTTCCACTTTGCGTCTGTCCATTTCAAATGAGTTCAGGCCCAGAGAAGGTGGTGGCATTTGTGGATGTTGTTGATGTATGGGTTTCACTTTGCATGGTAGAGTTTTAACTTGCACTTGTAGATGTAGCGACGAACTGTGTTAACTGACAATGGTTTTCTGAAGTGTTCCTGAGCCCACGCGGTAAGATCCTTTACACAATGATGTTGGTTTTTAATGCTTTGCCACCTGAGGGATCGAAGGTCATGGGCATTCAATGTTGGTTTCTGGCCTTGCCGTTTACGTGTAGAAAGTTCTCCAGATTCTCTGAATCTTCTGATTATATTATGGACTGTAGATAATGGAATCCCTAAATTCCTTGCAATTGAACGTTGAGAAACATTGTTCTTAAACTGTTGGACTATTTTTTTCACGCAGTTGTTCACAAAGTGGTGATCCTTGCCCCATCTTTGCTTGTGAATGGCTGAGCCTTGTGGGGATGCTCCTTTTATACCCAATCATGACACTCACCTGTTTCCAATTAACCTGTTCACCTGTGAAATGTTCCAAACAGGTGTTCTTTGAGCATTCATCCCAGTCTTTTGTTGCCACTGTCCCAACTTTTTGGAAACGTGTTGCAGGCATCCATTTCAAAATGAGCAACTATTTGCACAAAAACAAAAAAGTCTATCAGTTTCAACAATAAATATCTTGTTTTTGTGGTGTATTCAACTGAATATAGGTTGAAGAGGATTTGCTAATCATTGTATTGTTTTTATTTACATTTCACACAACATCCCAACTTCACTGGAATTGGGGTTGTACAACTGAGTGTCATCAGCATAGCAATGAAAGGCAATCCCAAAACACTGCAGTATATTCCCAAGGGGTGCTGCATAAGGGGAAAAAAGCAGGGGGCCTAAAACAGATCATTGTGGAACCCCAAACTTCATGTCCCTGAGATCAGAGGTAGTGTTACTGTACAAAACACAGTGAGAATGACTGGACAGGTACGACGTCAACCATGCACGGGCAGTTCCAGTAATCCCAAAATGATTCTCCAGCCTATCGAGTAAAATATGATGATCCATAGTATCGAACGCAGCACTAAGATCCAACAGCACCAAGACCATACTGGTATCCGAGTCCATTGCTCACAGAAGGTCATTCATTACTTTAGTGAGCGCTGTCTCTGTGGAGTGATATTTTCTAAAAGCAGACTGCTGTGGCTCAATGTTGGGTATTTTCTCCTCCAAACATTCTTAAAACTTTTAACAAGACAAACAGAGTCAAGAAACACCAGTGAGACAGAAAGTCAAATTTAGCTCGCGAGGAGTGCAGTCAGGCTGTACACCAAAGCTACACTAAAGTCTGGCCTGCGCTCCTGCTCTTTTATTGGAGAAGCCCTAACCACATCATAAAACTTGTCCTAAGGGTGGGGGGGACAACACAAGACAAGTTTCTTCCCGTGACATAAACACATACGTCAATAAGTGCAGCTGTAAGGAAAAACAGTTTCTTTCCTTTAATCTTATCGTCGAAGGTCAGCACATCCCGTTCGTTTGTTGCACTTATCATCTGTTCTGCATCTGCCTAGAGTGTCCTGTTCTTCACACTAAGCATCACATATCACAAGGCCATAAATTCACAACGGTCAAAATAACCTCCAGTTCTTTACTCCTAGTTCAGACTGACCCCAGCATGCTAAAACGAAGTTGAATAATATGTGCATTCTCAGGGTTATCTTAAGACTGGTGCAAAACAGCACAATAACGTTTTCATAAGAAAGAAGACAAAGGTACAAATGTTTAACAGTGATAAAAATATATATATATAAAATCTTTAACATTTCCCTCCTGTTATCACTTGTTAAACATATAGTAGGCATCACCTAGCTTAGCACTTCTTTTGAGATTTTCACTAAGAGGTTCATCATGGTATGTTCTACAGGCTTACACCCCAGAGGTTATGTCATCATTGTCATCATCATCGGTGTCTGGGTCATCATACTTCCATTGGTCTGGGTACAGGTCATGAGAGCCCTCTTCCTCCTCATCGTCGTTTTGCCCCAGGAGTGGATATGAAGCTGGTCCCCCTCCTGGTCCTGGACCTATTGCTGTGGTTATCATTCTATTTGCAAGGCCTCGAAGACATGGAATACAACAACATCCACACAATGTTAGAATCGCAGCAAATACTGCTATAGACACTAATAGTGAAGAAATCAAAGACCTCCATTTTCCCATCCCTTCCAGCCACCAATCCCAGCCTTCGGTGTTTACTCCACTGTGCTCTTTCATCTTCCTGTTCAACATCCTCAGCCCGTCGATGGCTTGAGTGAGGCTGCCATCTGCAGCTGTGTTGTTGGGAATGAATGTGCAGCATTGTTCTCCGAACATGGCACAAACACCTCCTTTTTCTGCCAACAACATATCCAGAGCAATACGGTTCTGGAAGGCCATAAGGGACGTGGCTTCTAACTGTGAATGGACAGCCTTAAATCCTTCCTCAGTCCAATTTCCTAATTTCTGCACATTGTAGTGGATGTAGTTTATTCTGTCTACGTTCTTATTAATTGAACACCACCAACAGATGGAGGATTCGAATCCAGCTGCTATCTGATCAGCCAGTTTATACTCGTCAGGCACTCCTCTGGGGACTCCTATCACATCAATATATGTTGGATCTCCCACTCCTTTCCAATCTCTTTTTACTCTATGTCTGATTATGCCTTTCTGCCAGTCTTCAGGAATAAGAGAGGCTGTATATGTCATAACGTCTTCAGGTGTCATGGGCATGGCTTTAACTGGTAACAATAATGATATAAATGCAAAATAACCTGACACATTTCTTGGCAGTCTGTCAAAGAGTCTGTTATCACCACACCACCACCATACATCACTCCTACTGACAGGTTTGAATGTGGAATTACTATGGACCACATCCTTACACCAGGCAGTGTGGTTTAAGCTACCCAAAGTCTTACTTGTCCCTGTCAAGTTTACACATGTATGGTTAGCATGCCCAACTTTGCTTGAAAATAAAGGTTTAATCTTAGTCAATTTGGTCAATGGATAGATCTTGTCCCACTTAGAACAATTGTTGTTTGCTGCAATGTATGTCTGTGTCATTACAGTCAGCAGACAGTCTTTGGGTAATGCTGCCGGTATTACCTGTAATATAGGTCTGGGTCCCATACATACAACACAGTCCTTCTTTGCAGCTAGTCCTGCTTGTTCTGCCATTAAAAGCCAATTGTTATTTTGTCCACTAATTCCTGTAGTTACTAGGAACCAGTCATCTGCCTTCATGTCATTTGTGCCTTGTATGGACACCCCCCTTTGCTTGTATGGACACCCCCTTTGCTTGTATGGACACCCCCTTTGACGTACTTAATTCTGTCAATATTGGTTGCTGTACTCTATCTGTTTCACAGAGGGAAAAATGGAAATACGGATCTTTTCCTGATTTGTATACCCAAAGGAGGAACAACCAACAGTCTCCCTTTATATCAGGTGGGAATATGGTTCCTTTTTCTGTGGTATTCACCACTATAAACAGCTTATCATCTGTTTGATACATTTTAAGAATTTGACTCTGGTACTTAGCCCACTCGGTTTGTGCCCATCCTGGTGTCCATCTACTCCATTCATCGGCTACCAACGTTTCCCATCTCTTATCTAGCTGATCATTGGTCATATACCATGAGAAACTATTTCCGTAATTAGTCCCTCTGTCACCATCCCATGTTCCATGGGTAAGAGCACTATATGGTACAGAGATGACCACAGAAGCATTTCTAGGAATGCAGGCTTGTACACCAAATCGGTACGCATTGTTCCTATCACACCTATGTACTGTGGCATTTGTTATCGGACTGGGGTCTTCGTTACTTCTTTTTGGTCTCTGCAATCTGCGGATGTGATCCTTATTATCATGTCCCGTGCTTATGGCTTTAATAATAAGCCCAATCCGAAAAAGAAAAGTAGCATAACAAGGACTGTCCATGGGGTCCAGGAACCCTCGTTCTTTTTGTTTTTTTCTTTCGCCATTTCTGCACACTACAGCACACCTATGTTCAGAACAGTGGCTTCTTAATGTCTTCTGCTAGCTTTCGTGTCTAACCTGGATCTTAACACCAAGCTCACACACTATTACTAGTCTTATCCTACTGCTCTTACTGTTTGTCTGTGTCTGCAGAAATGACTTTCTTACAGTGAGTTAAATTAATCCATGTACTTCTTTCCCCAATTTTCAAGGCTGTGGGTGTTGTGAGTAGTACTTGATGGGGTCCTTCCCATTTAGGTGAATGCCAGTGTTTTCTCTTGATGCTTCTTATCAACACCCAGTCTCCAGGTACCACTTTAGGGTCATCCTGTGGAGAAATGGGATCATCAGTGTTTGAAACTCTCCCTCGTTGTCTTTCTAACATCTTCCTCATGTAATCTGCCAAATTGGCTTCCTCAGGTACATCCCAAATTTGCCCATAATATGGCAATCGGTATTTTCTGCCAAACAATGTTTCATACGGTGTCAACCCCATGGTACTAGTTATGTTTATATACATTTTTACCAAATCTACACAATGTGTCCATGGTCTGCCTGTTTCCTCCATTGTCTTTCTAAGTCTGTTTTTTACTGTTCCATTCATCCTTTCCACTAATCCGGCACTTTGTGTATGATAAGCACAATGATTTTTGAGATTAATCTGTAGCGCTTCTCCTACGTATTGCACTATTGTATTAACAAAATGCGCTCCATTATCTGAATAGACTGTTTCTGGTATTCCAAATCGTGGAATGATGTCTTTGCACAATGCTTTTGCCACTGTAAGTGCATCTGCATGTTTGTGGGGAACAATTCTACCCATTTTGAGAACGCATCAATTATGACTAAACAAAATTCTTTTCCTTCATGTTTACTCAGCTGTATATAATCCATATGAATCACTTGAAAGGGATATTGTGGTGTTGGAAATTTGCCTCTTTGGGGTCTCAAATTGCCTTGTGAGTTGTGTTTTGCACATGTCATGCATGCTCTACAATGCTGTTTTGCATATGCATCGAACCCATAAAGACAAAAAAATAGATTGCAATTGCGATATCATACCCCCTGATGAGACATGCGTCACGCCATGGCTCATGATAGCTGCCCATTTAAACATATTTTTTGGCAATATGGGTTTCTTTTGTGGTCATAAGTACAAATCATTTGCGAATGTAGCTCCTTTGTTTAACCACATTTGCTTCACTTTCTCAGGTGCCTGCTGTTGCATCTCAGCAAGCAGTATGTGACCTAAGTGCAAATCTGGAGTGGTTTCCTGTACAACAAAAATAGAAGAAGCTGCTGCTGCCTGCCGCCTTCGCAGCTCTGTCAGCAAAATCATTTCCTTGTGAAACTATATCAGGCCTTTGGTGTGAGCCGCACATTTGCATATAGCAATTTGTTTAAGGCAATTTCACAGCTTTCGGTAGTGCAGTTAGGAGAGTGGCATGAGTCACCGGCTTTCCAGATGATGTCACCATTCCACGCTCTTCCCACAGTTTTGCAAACACATGCACTGTGCTGAAAGCGTACTGGCTGTCTATATAGATTGTTACAGCCTTCCCTTTAAATAAATGACAAGCTGCAGTTAGAGCTACTAATTCAGCTGCTTGCGCTGAGAATGATGACAACAGCATATCCAGATTGTGTTTGTCCATAAGCATTTTTAGTGGAGAATCCATCCACATACACAATTGTACTGTGTGGGATGGGCGTATCCAAAAGATCAACACGGGCCTTCATACAGACAGTTGCTACATCAAGACAATTGTGCGGCTCACCATCCTCAGGTAAAGGTATCAATGTGGATGGATTCAATGTTGTACATCGCTCTACCGTAAGGTGTGGTTGTGATAATAGCAAGGACATGCACGAAAGATGTCTTGCTGGGGACAAAAAGCTCATGTTTGTCTGCAACAGAAGTGCAGAAACTGCATGTGGAACTTTCAATGTCAGCTGATGGAATAGAACAACATTACTGCTACTCTGAACAGCCATAGAGGCTGCAATTACAGCTCGCACGCAGTGAGGCAATGCACTTGCTACTGTATCCAATTTGGAAGAATAGTAAGCCACTGGTTGTAATTTTGTACCATGTGACTGTACTAAGACACTTGTCATGAAATTATTTTTACAATCCACTGTTTGAGTAAATGGTTTACTATAATCTGGTAGTGTCAAAACTGTAGATGACACTAACGTTTGTTTTACTTTTACAAAAGCTTCCTCAGCTTCTTTGTTCCATTCCAACACGGTTGACATTGAAATATCATCTTTGTACATCAAATCAGAAAGTGGACTAGTCAATTCTGCATAGCAGGGAATCCATGCCCTGCAGTAATTTGTCAGTCCAAGAAATGACATCATCTGTCTTTAGTTTGTGGTTTCGGAGCATATAAAATCGCTTCCTTCCTGTCAGACAGGATAGTACGCCCTGTGGCTGATAATTCATGTCCTAAATATTTTACTTTATCCCTACACAACTGAACTTTGTTTTTACTCACTTTGTGGCCATTATTAAATAAGAAACATAATAATGCTACTGTGTCAGTTATGCAGTTTTCTCGTGTGTCAGAGGCAATCAAAATGTCATCAACATACACTAATAGTTGGCTATCTGCCTGTGGAACGAAATTGGCTAAACATGCTGACATGACTTGAGAATAAATAGTTGGACTCTCTGCGTAACCCTGCGGTAATCTGGTAAATGTATATCGTTGTCCTTTAAAGGTAAAAGCAAACCAGAATTGACTATCTGGGTGTACTGGCACAGAGAAAAATGCATTACTTATGTCAATTACTGAGAAAACTATTAGAATTTGGTCTCAGCGAATTTAACAAGGTGTGTGGATCTGGAACACATGGTGCTCTTTTAATCACAGCAGCATTTACTGCCTGCAGATCTTGAATCATTCTCCACCCCACTAAGGGCGGAGCCTTTTTTACAGGAAATATGGGTGTGTTACATGGTGAATCTGGACATGGCACTATTACTCCTGCTGTTAACAAATCCTCTATTACTGGCCTGATTCCTTCAATTGCATCAGGTTTCAATGGATACTGTCTTACACATGGTCTGTATTCTGTTTTTGGTCTTATAACTACAGGTTGTGCATTTTTAATCAGTCCTACGTCTGAAGGACCTGTTGTCCACAATCCTGATGGTACCGAAGAGAGAAGATCATCTTCTTCAGGACTCAACTGAAACACTCAGGATTGTGAAGTGGACACATCAATATGTGTTCCGGCTGTCAGCACCAATGAGACATTAACTGGCACTTTATACAATTTAGTTGATGGGCTGAACTCCGTTCGTGGTCCAACTCTGCTCCAATCAGTGGCTGACAAAGCTGTCATGACTATCAGTCCCAAATCTTGCCATTCTGTCAAATATGGTTTACAAAGTGACACATGTAATGGCATACCTGTGAATCTCAATTTTAAAACATCTTCAGTGGCACCTGTCACTGTTATGACAGCTGTTGAGTTGCCATCATGAATCAAATCTGTCATTGTCAGCTTCACAGGTGAAATGTCTTTCAATTTGTTTTCATAGTCACCATCCGGACCTGGAGGATCTTTATGCCACATTGTGACATGCAGGTCAGGTGGTGACATCTTTTGTTCAGGATGTTTCAGTAGGGCTGTTGCTTGCAAAACGACATCTTTACCCCATCCTGCAGCATCTTCTTCAGAAATGTCAAATGTATAGTAATAGTGGAATGTGGGGTCATCGCTTTCTTCTCTCACCATGTTAACACCACCTGTGCGCTGAAATATGGGCGTGTTTCTTCCAATGTGCCTGTAGGCAGTCCAATCCAATGTTTCTGTATCCAAGCTTTTATATCCTTGTTGGAATGCTGGATCAGAGCATTTTTCAATTGTTGTTCATACACTGGTGTTCCTGGCACTATGCCACTGTGGACCTTAAATACACTCTCAAATCTGCATCTAAACTCTGTCCATGGCTCTCCTTCTTTCTGAGCTGTCCTGGTAATTTCAGTATAATTTATTTTTGGTCCTACTGCTAAGTCATAATGCTGTGGTTCGTCCTCTACCTGAGGATATAATGATTTTCCAGACGGTCCTGCCGCCTGTTTCTGAGGTTCTTGTGGTTCTTGTTGTACTATTACATCTTCCTCTGCTTTCCCCTACTCCTTTCTTTTTCCTCATTTTTTCTAGTCTCCTTTTCTCTGCTTCCTCCTCCCAAAACGCCACTAAATCTGCCCCTATTGCTGTTTTTTTTTTTTTTTTTTTTTTCTCATCACCTTTATGTTCCTTTTCTAACCTTTCCTTCAACTTCTGAATACTAGTCAGGTTCAGTCGTCCGTCAAAGTCATGTTTATTTATCCAGGTCTCCAATTTCTTTGTTGCTTTTGGATTTTTTGCTTCCATAAATTTCCAGTCGTCAGTTGATAAATTTTCCTTATTTTTAGACGTCTTACCCCCCATTTTTATTATCCCTTGTTATAATTTGGACTTCAGACGGGGGCACACCTAGGGTGTTCTAAATCTGAAGTTTTCACTTTCTTTGGACGTGACAATTAATTTGCCGTTGTGTGGTTGATTCCTTTCACCTCCCCGTAGGAAGCGGAATCACTTGCCTTCGCTTCCACACACACGTTTGTCACTTACGTTGTCCAAAGTATTACACTCTCACACTTTTATTCTCAAAACCGGTATTACTTCGTATTAAAACAGAGGAGTCCGTACCCTCCTTCCGGAATTTCACTACGTGCGTCCCTCGCAACCGTAGAGGAGTCCGCCCTCCTCGCGGAGTTTAACTGCTTTACATTAACAGACGATTCCACGCCATCGTTTCCGGAGTTTAACTGTTTATGTGATCACACTTTTATTCCCTACCGGTACGCGTATATAAAACAGAGGAGTCCGCACCCTCCTTCGGAATTTAACTACGTGCGTTCCTCGCCATCGTAGAGGAGTCCGACCTCCTTACAGAGTTTAACTGTGTTTCATTAACAGACGATTCTGTATCATCGCTTGCGGAATTTAACTGTTTATGTGATCTGATCACCACTCACTCAGTACTGTTACAAAGAAATTCTACTCACTGACTCGACTTCCTGTCTGTCTTCTTCGGGAAAATCTCGTCAACCAGACGATGCCACCGGCGGTCGACAATTGCAGACACGATCAATCGATCCGACCTTGGCCAAGGATTTACGTCTGGACTTGGCGACCCCCGCCGGACACCTCCGGTATTGTTGAGCTCCCGGACGTAGCCCCCAGTCAATGTTGGGTATTTTCTCCTCCAAACATTCTTAAAACTTTTAACAAGACAAACAGAGTCAAGAAACACCAGTGAGACAGAAAGTCAAATTTAGCTCGCGAGGAGTGCAGTCAGGCTGTACACCAAAGCTACACTAAAGTCTGGCCTGCGCTCCTGCTCTTTTATTGGAGAAGCCCTAACCACATCATAAAACTTGTCCTAAGGGTGGGGGGGACAACGCAAGACAAGTTTCTTCCCGTGACATAAACACATACGTCAATAAGTGCAGCTGTAAGGAAAAACAGTTTCTTTCCTTTAATCTTATCGTCGAAGGTCAGCACATCCCGTTCGTTTGTTGCACTTATCATCTGTTCTGCATCTGCCTAGAGTGTCCTGTTCTTCACACTAAGCATCACATATCACAAGGCCATAAATTCACAACGGTCAAAATAACCTCCAGTTCTTTACTCCCAGTTCAGACTGACCCCAGCATGCTAAAACGAAGTTGAATAATATGTGCATTCTCAGGGTTATCTTAAGACTGGTGCAAAACAGCACAATAACGTTTTCATAAGAAAGAAGACAAAGGTACAAATGTTTAACAGTAATAAAAATATATATATATATAAAATCTTTAACACTCAAAAAGATTATTCTCAGTGAAGTGGTCCGTGAGCTAACATGAAACCACTTTTTCCAGAATTTTAGAACAAAATGATAGATTTGATTTGGCCTATGATTTTTCAATACACTAGGGTCAAGATTGGATTTCTTAAGTAATGGTTTAATCACTGCAGATTTGAATATACTGAATACTATCTGGATGCATTGTAGAGTTTGTTTATTGACCATATCTTCTAGAGTATAAATCGTATCAGAGTATAATGTACACCTGTTTTAAAAAATGTGTTTCGAAGAAAAAAAACCCAAATGTAAGTCACACCACAGTAAAAGTTACACTTTTTGTCTATATTATCAGCTCTCTAATTTGGGGTTTTTGTGCACTGTTGTAGTGTAATTTTTATTATTCGCATTTGTTCTTTTATTATTAGAGCTTATTTTGCATAGTGGACAGGGGTTGGGGACAAGTGGTTAGTGCACTTGGTTTCAGTTCAAACCCCAGCCCTGCCACATCTCTTCAGGTAATGTGCAGTTGCATCAGGAAGGGCACCGGTGTAAAACCTGTGCCAATTCAACATGTGGATTTGCTGTGGCAACCCTGAGTGCAAACAGGGGAGCAGCTGAAGGGGCTTGTCATTTTGTATAGTGCTTTGGTTCCTGTTAACGTCCTATATAAACAGTCACTATAATTATCATGATTAATAATAGATTTTTCAGTGTGCAGACTGCACCGGAGTATAAGTCACACTCAAACTAATAAAAAATAAAATAAAAATACATGTATATTTTAAAAGTTGTAGATGCAACTAGTGACAGCTTTACTAATATTTCATTTTTAGATATTTACCACCAGTTAACTAAGTTGTGAGCCAGCACTATTAATAACTGCAATCCTGGTCAGTTATTCTTAAGTAGAACTCTTACATAATCCTCATTTAATGATTATTCATTTTCTAAAAGCCTTTAAGTCTGTAATGGATTATGTGTCTTTTTTTTCCCATATTCAGAGCACATAGTCACAGATCACGTTAGATTGGGGAACGTGTCCTGCACTGTTGTCAAACAGCTATAATTTCTACAGGAAAAATCTGCTGTAACTTCTTGTTTTGTCATTTTGCAAAGTTAAACTGTAAGTTGCAATGCATTATGGGTCCAAAACATATAGAGGAGTGACCAGCATGTTTCCACAGTAAGGCCCAGATACGTTATGTTACTATAAATGATACATATTCCAGGTAAATACTTCTAATATTGGACTGCTGTGCTTGAGATGGTTTAAAAGAGGAGCTTGACATGAGAGCCTTTGATGACAGAAGGCGAAGAGCAACAGAAGTGGTCATCCACTCATCCGTAATACATAAATTGAATTTAAATGCTCTACAAATGTAAACTTTTCTCAAACTCGTTATGTGTCATGACCAAGTTGACAGTGTATCCATTTCTTAGTCAGTTTGTTGGTCTGAGCAGATCTTTATCACACATTCTATTCAGGAAAAATAAAGGATCTGAAACCTATTGTAAAAATTTATTGCATTTCAATAAAAGTATTGTTTTGTTGCTGCTCTGACTAGTTTTATTATTAAATATGGAATGAGAATCTAACACAGTGCTGATACATTTTGTCTGAACAACAGCCCTGGTCTCATTTGAAATGCTTCATAATATCTGAATTGCGTAATTGCTTTGCAGCAGTTAGCCCTCGAGCTCACCTCACTGCAAGAACGTTCAAAGTCCACAAAGCCTATTGTACTTGTACACCTGGAGCTACATCAGGTGTAAAACCTGTTTTTTTTTTTTTTTCAATAAAAAATTAGATTTCAATTAATTGTTGTTTTTGCACTTCAGAAACAACACATTACTGAAAATTATATACAACATAAACCTGTAAAAAGTGTGTAGTAATACACTGTAAATCCTTTAGCAGTATTTAACAGGAATTTAGTATACATTATGTACATTACTGTATTGCAATTAATTGTTGTTTTTTGCATTTCAAAAGCGATACATTTCTGAAAATTGTCAACAGTGTACCATAATTTTCTAAGGCTCAATTCTATGTTTGTTAGTCTGTCCAGTGAAAAACTCAAAACTACACAGCTCAATTTTTATTTTTCAGCCAACATGTATGACTACCTGAAGATGTGCAGTAATAAATTTCTAAGCAAAATTGCAATTCTAAGTATGATTTTTAAATAGTATTTTAAAGAGTATTTTAAATCCCATTGCTCACAGTGGAGGCACTTGGCTCATGCTAATGTTAGCCTGTTAGCATTGTGTAATGTGATGGTATCAACTGTTCATGCTAAAATTAGCCCATGAGCATCGTGTGAGGTGACAGGTGTTGTCTTTGTGTTATATGACGCTAACGAGTTTTCATGCTAACATTACTTCATTAACATTACATTATGTTGACATTTTAAATGAATAAACAAAAATGACATTTTGAGACCTAGACGCCTTTACAGTGTCAAATCTCGGGCGTAATCACGTTCTCGCTGGGGAGGCCGAGATTTCGTTGTCAGTGTAAACAAGCGTTTGCGGGTGGTGGAGTGGACAAGCAATTTGTTTGCAACATTGCGTCGTTATGGAGGTGAGTTCAACCAAAATATGTATTTAGGTGTTTAACTAAGATAATCGTGAGACCTTAATGTGAGTTATATATATATATCAGTGTTGTATAAAGTACCGGAAAATCACACTTAAGTAAAAGTACAGATACCCATTAAAAAATTACTTTGGTAGAAGTTCAAGTCACTGATTGAAATGCTGCTCAAGTAAAAGTCTTAAAGTATCTAGTATTTATTGTACTTAAGTATGACAAGTAATGTACAACTAAATATACTCAAGTATTGAAAGTAAAAGTACAAGTAAATGTTAATAATTTTTATATTACAAAGTTTATCTAGGCTTGTACTGTAAATGACTGGTAGTATTAGTCAAAATACTGAAATTGTGCACATCACACAAAAACACTTCAGAAACAAGGTTTCAAAACCTAAATGAGAGTAGGCTACTCACTAGGTGTTCACAGGAAACAGTTATTTATTTTTATATGTATTTATTTATTTTCATTGTTACATGGTTTTATCTTTTCTGTTGTGAGTTGTTTCATTAGGTTATTTTTGTCTCTTTCTCTAAAATTGTATTGTAACATTATTAGTCTATTATTATTGACTATTATTGCCTATTATGTAGACTATTATTGTTGTTGCTATTATTAATATATGAATAAAAATACATTTAAAAAATTACAATTTGACACTTTTATGACAACGAACGCTGAGCCATTAATTATACAGAAAACAAATCAACACAAACGTGGTGATGTGAACAGCTTAATGCTAACTTTAACATTGAAAATGCCATAGACATGCTAACGCGTTAGCATCAGTCCCGTTTTTAAGTTATAAAATACATCTATCAACTGTTTCAGAAGACCATAACAGGTCGGTTTAACATAAAAATATTAAATATTACTCACAGACATATGCTCTTCAGGGTTTTAGTGGGGAAAAATTAGGATAAAGCGAAATAAATCAATGAATCCACGAATCATAGCTCGAAGCACTGCTTCAATCTGCGAATCACTGCTGATTACAGACCCGCTGCAGGTCTGTAATCAATGTAGAGAAATGATCATTTTCCTGACAAACAAGTGCGCAAGTGCAAAAAAGCCTATATAGAAACAGAAGCTATGATGTAATATGTTTAGGTATCGAGCTAAAGTTCACCCTGCTAGCTTACTATAGGAAAACAAAATCCATACTCTACATGCTTTCTAAAGGAAACCCCAAACATAGATACTATCTGTTGAAATCTATTAAAGAACCCATAAACTGAAAATCCTTAAAAATCGCTTTTTCTCACTCACTCATTCCTGCAAGTTTTAAAGTAACGATCTCTAAGACGTAGCAAAGGTGAGTTAGACATTCAGTGTTTTTGGTTCTAGAGTGGGAAAATACTTACTTGAGTAGAAAATGTCAGTGTGTTATGTCTTGCTGTTTAATTGCTGCATACATTTATCTCCGGCGTGAAAATTTGCCGGTTGTGGATCACTGAAGCAGCTAGCCTCGTGTCTGTAGTTGTGAGCCTGTGCACTTTGGGGTCATCTCAACATCACGAAAGGGGCATGAATGTGGAGGCTTTACTTTTAATTATTCAGGCGAAATCTCACCTCCACATTTCCATTATTTTGTTTGTAGAAATGTATACAGTGCCTTTTTAACCTACGTAAATTCTCATTTATAAGTATACTTTATATAATTTTGTGTTCCAAACACATCTTGGGCACTGAGTGGTTATCATTCTGCATTAGAAGGGCTCCAGCCAGATGCCAGGAATGCCCCAAAGTGACACAGAGTGTCGTGATCCAGAACCGTGCAAAGTGATCCATTTCCGGCAAATACTTGCACCACACATAATGTGGCTTCACACTTTAAGTAGAAGGGCTACCCCATCCTGACTTCTTCAGCTAGATAACATCCAAATACCCAATACAACAATACACAATAAAGGACATTCAGTTGCATTATGGCTCCGTATGGCGGGACTTTAAAAAGATGATCTGGAACTGGGCAACTGTCTGTATAACAACAAATGTAAACAAAAGTGTGCATTAACGTTAGCTTCCCTAACAGAACAGAAGCGACTATATTGTTAGCTATGACAAACGGTGCTGCAGCCGGCTAGCTATTAGCTGTTAGGTTTAACTAAGTGCACTCCTCCATTTTTATCACTAATATAATAATATAAAAAAAAGAACAAGGAAAAGGACATTTGTATGTTTTCACAACCATAAAGTGTGCTGAAATGTATATGGAGACAAGATATAAGTACCTTAGTGAAAGGATACTGAGGTGGAACCACTCCCAGCTAAGGAGAGCTCAGGGCTCACGGCTGCAGGGACATGTAGGCCAGGTTAGCCCTTAGCTAGCTCAATGGAGAGAGATAAATTCCAGATAAGTTAACGTTGACAGTGGTAGGCATAGTTACCACTTAGGTAGCAAACTTATCGCAAGAAAATAAAACGAAAACAAAACCCTAAAAAAGAAGACTGATCCAAACAACGTTTAACTGGCATATACAGTATATAAGGTGAATGAGGCCTAGGCAGGTTATTAGATGATTAATAGCTAGTAGGTTAAGCTGTAATTGTAGCTACAGTATATTACTATATAAACAGAAGCGAAGATATAATATGTTTTAGGTTTCTATCTAAAGTTTATCCTACTAATTAGGTTATGGATAGTTACTATAGGCAGACAAATTCCATCTTCTACATGCTTTCTAATGGAAACCCCAAACTTAGATATTACAACCCCAGTTCCAATGAAGTTGGGACATTGTGTGAAATGTAAATAAAAACAGAATACAATGATTTGCAAATCCTCTTCAACCTATATTCAATTGAATACACCACAAGATATTTAATGCAAAAACAAAGAGTTCACCGTGCTTCTGTATAGCACAAACAAATCTGGTGCAGCCAAGTAGGACTAATTTGTAAAAAAGAAAAATAACTGGTGCAACACAGGAATGAGTGCCAGAAAATTTAATAAGGTGCTGAAAGTAAAAAATGTTCAACATTTTCTGGCACTCATTCCTGTGTTGCACTAGTTATTTTTCTTTTTTACATGATAAACTTTAATGTTTTTGTGCAAATATTTGCTCATTTTGAAATGGATGCCTGCAACACGTTTCAAAAAAAGCTGGGACAGTAGTATGTTTACCACTGTGTTACATCACCTTTCCTTCTAACAACACTCAATAAGCGTTTGTGAACTGAGGACACTAATTATTGAAGTTTTGTAGGTGGAATTCTTTCCCATTCTTGCTTGATGTATGACTTCAGTTGTTCAACAGTCCGGGGTCTCCGTTTTGGAATTTTGCACTTCATAATGCGCCACACATTTCCATTGGGTGACAGGTCTGGACTGCAGGCAGGCCAGTCTAGTACCTGCACTCTTTTACTACAACGATGGTGCCATCACAGACGTGTAAGTTGCCCATGCCACTGAAGCATTTGGGAACTGAGGACACTGATTGTGAGTGTCATGATTGGGTATAAAAGGAGCATCCCAAAAAGGCTCAGCTGTTCACAAGCAAAGATGGGGCAACGATCACCACTTTGTGAACAACTGCTTTGTCTGTGGACCCTGCTCCCCATGGACTCCTTGCTCAGATTGCTGAGTGAAGAGACCCACTGAAATTGAAAGTCAAAAACTGAGAGAAATCTGAGTCAAGACATGCTATACATACACATATATATACTATTGCTACATCTATTACTATTATTTTACTATCCAGTCCACATTCAACTCACTCAACTCAACTCACTTGTGTTTTTCTTTCTAAGACTGGTTGTGGTTCTCGTAATAGGTGGCTATATGTCTCAGACGTGCTGTGCTGCTGTGGTCCGAAATGATACATGCGCAGATGCAAAAGGCGGACCGATTTTTAGAGGCGGCCCATTCGGACTGCGACCCCGGCCTTCTGAGCTCTTTACACGAGACAAGTCTTCTCTAATCAGTTGTAACTTCCTCATGCTTTCCGGCCTCTGGATGATAATAATGAAGCAGTTGCACTGGCTATCTCCACTGGAATGTATTTTTATTTGAACTTCATATCAGTAAAATGTGGGGCAGAGTTCACCACTGTTTTGCTGCTTCTACTCCGAAGACGCCGTTGATCAACAGTATGGCACTGGCAGTTCTGCACAAATCAGTACGTACATACCCCAGGGGGGCAGAGACAGCCAAACCTTCAGTGGGTGAGAAGTGTCTGTGCTGTCAGCTTTGGTTCCCAGTGTGGCCTTTCCTGCTCGGAACTCCTCTCACCCCCACTGGGCCCCTCCCTGGCCCTTTGTCTGTGGACCCTGCTCCCCGTGGACTCCTTGCTCTCTGGCCTTTTGCATGCAACTGTGTCCAATCACCTCACTCGCCCCCCTCTGAACCCAAAGCCTCAGATTCGGTCTCCAGCCAACAACTGACCCTGAGAGACAGAGCTGAGTTGAAGATCTGTCTAAATGAATCATGTGCATTAGAAACAGAGACATAGAGAGAGAGAGCAAGAGAGAGAGAGAGAGAGAGAGAGAAAGAAATGGTACTACTGTTTATCTCTTGAGAGACAAAAAAGGTTGTGTTTTCAGGTTTATAAGCTAGAAGTAGTTGGTAACAATTTATCATTAATATGATCAAGCAGTAGATTATTAATAGATTGCCAAATTTTAGTAGTGATCTGGATATTCATGGTTTTAGAGTATCCCAGAATCCTTTGCACACTGGTGAGGGAGGCTTGATAATGGCTGAGCTTAATGCTAACTTTAACACTGAAATTGCCATAGACATGCTACCGCGTTAGCATCAGTCCTGTTTTTAAGTTATAAATACATCTATCAACTGTTTCAGAAGACCATAACAGGCCGTTTAACATAAAAAAGGTACTGTAAATATTACTCACAGACATATGCTCTTTAGGGATTTTAGCGGGGAAAAAATTAAGATAAAGTGAAGGCAGCAGATCGCAGAGCGAAGCACTGCTTCATGGTTTCAAGGTTTCAAAGCAAAGCTGCGCTGCAGAGAACGGTTGATTTCATATACTAGGGTTGCCAAACTCTCTGAAAATAAATAAGGACACCTCACCGCCAGGGTCGACCAGGCCGCCTGGACCATTACCTTCAACCCTTCCCAGCCAAGCGTCTGTGTGAAACGATTTTATAAACCATTTGATGTTGACTGGACCCTGAATTTAGGTAGATGCATACATGCATTTGTTCTGATATGAACACATGGAAAAACAAATTATTATTTAGCAATTTATTTTTAGTTGCAAAATAAATTTTCACTCACAATTTCAATATGAGCATTCTGTCTTCTTTAAAATAAATCTCTGTAATGCTATTGCTTAACTTAAAATTGTATAAATTAACAAAAAAAAACAATAGAAATTTTGCATCATCCAAACAATGTAACAGTGCAACATTTACACATTTAGTGTAATAAAAAGTGCAAAAATAAAGTCTGAAAAGTAAACAATACTGTTGTCACACACCTTTTTCCACCCCAGCCATTTTCCTTTTTCTCATTCTCCCCTGTATTTTTTTTTTTTTTTTTTTTTTTTTTTTTAGGATAGTAGTAACGACGTTACAGACATTGCTGTCCGTAGGCATATCTGCAGTGCCAATGTCGGTGTCTGTATCAATATCAGCCATGCTGCTTTGTTATTGTCGTCCTGCGACCGTCGTCGGCTCATGACGTCGGTATCTTCTTGCGAGCAGATGTCCCTCGACCAATGAGATAAGAGTGATTCTGTATTGTCAACTCGTGTCTGTCAGCTCATTGGTGAAAAACAGGAGAGAGGCTGGGATCAAATTACCGTAAGTTTCCATATAAAGCGCCAGTCAATTCCATTGACATTTTACAGACTTTTTGATTCTCACAGAAATACGGGACAAACTGCGTCCCGTTTCAGGTCAATACAGAACGCACACTTTATTTCCAAATAAGGGACAATTCCATTTTTCAAGGGACGGTTGGCAACCCTAGATTATACAGACCCACTGCAGGGTTTGTAAACAATGTAGAGAAATGATCATTTTCCTGAAAAACACCCCCAAAAACAACGGCCACTCTGAAGGACCGATAAGGGAGTCGTTAAGCAAAAAGGCTACTGATGTCGATGGATCGAATAATTTCTTAAGGATACCCGAAAAATGTGTATATATATATATATATATATATATATATATCTATCAGTGTTGTATAGTAATGAAGTAAAATACTTCATGACTGTACTTAAGTACATTTTGGGAGACTTTGTACTTTACTTGAGTTTTTTAAATTCAGCTTACCTTCACTTTTACTTCACTACATTTACGACCTTAATTGCATACTTCTACTCCGATACATTTTCTATGCGCCATGCCGTTACTCGTTACAAAAAAAAACACACGAAAAATTCATGTTTTCACTCAGAGACACCACTGATTACCGACCTGTTATGGTCTTCTGAAACAGTTGATAGATGTATTTCATAACTTAAAAACGGGACTGATGCTAACGCGTTAGCATGTCTATGGCATTTTCAATGTTAAAGTTAGCATTAAGCTGTTCACATCAGCACGTTTGTGTTGATTTGTTTTCTGTATAATTAATGGCTCAGCGTTCGTTGTCATAAAAGTGTGAAATTGTAATTTTTTTTAATGTATTTTTATTCATATATTAATAATAGCAACAACAATAATAGTCTACATAATAGACAATAATAGTCAATAATAATAGACTAACAATGTTACAATACAGTTTTAGAGAAAGAGACAAAAATAACCTAATGAAACAAAACACAACAGAAAAGATAAAACCATGTAACAATGAAAATAAATAAATACATATAAAAATAATTAACTGTTTCCTGTGAACACCTAGTGAGTAGCCTACTCTCATTTAGGTTTTGAAACCTTGTTTCTGAAGTGTTTTTGTGTGATGTGCACAATTTCAGTATTTTGACTAATACTACCAGTCATTTACAGTACAAGCCTAGATAAACTTTGTAATATAAAAATTATTAACATTTACTTGTACTTTTACTTTCAATACTTGAGTATATTTAGTTGTACATTACTTGTCATACTTAAGTACAATAAATACTAGATACTTTAGACTTTTACTTGAGCAGCATTTCAATCAGTGACTTGAACTTCTACCAAAGTAATTTTTAATGGGTATCTGTACTTTTACTTAAGTGTGATTTTCCGGTACTTTATACAACACTGATATATATATATATATATATATATATATATATATATATATATATATATATATATATATATATATATATATATATATATAACTCACATTAAGGTCTCACGATTATCTTAGTTAAACACCTAAATACATATTTTGGTTGAACTCACCTCCATAACGACGCAATGTTGCAAACAAATTGCTTGTCCACTCCACCACCCGCAAACGCTTGTTTACACTGACAATGAAATCTCGGCCTCCCCAGCGAGAACGTGATTACGCCCGAGATTTGACACCATAAAGGTGTCTAGGTCTCAAAATGTCATTTTTGTTTATTCATTTAAAATGTCACATAATGTAATGTAATGAAGTAATGTTAGCATGAAAACGCGTTAGCGTCATATAACACAAAGACAACACCTGTCACCTCACACGATGCTCATGGGCTAATTTTAGCATGAACAGTTGATACCATCACATTACACAATGCTAACAGGCTAACATTAGCATGAGCCAAGTGCCTCCACTGTGAGCAATGGGATTTAAAATACTCTTAAAATCATACTTAGAATTGCAATTTTGCTTAGAAATTTATTACTGCACATCTTCAGGTAGTCATACATGTTGGCTGAAAAATAAAAATTGAGCTGTGTAGTTTTGAGTTTTTCACTGGACAGACTAACAAACATAGAATTGAGCCTTAGAAAATTATGGTACACTGTTGACAATTTTCAGAAATGTATCGCTTTTGAAATGCAAAAAACAACAATTAATTGCAATACAGTAATGTACATAATGTATACTAAATTCCTCTTAAATACTGGTAAAGGATTTACAGTGTATTACTACACACTTTTTACAGGTTTATGTTGTATATAATTTTCACTAATGTGTTGTTTCTGAAGTGCAAAAACAACAATTACAAGTACAATAGGCTTTGTGGACTTTGAACGTTCTTGCAGTGAGGTGAGCTCGAGGGCTAACTGCTGCAAAACAATTACGCAATTCAGATATTATGAAGCATTTCAAATGAGACCAGGGCTGTTGTTCAGACAAAATGTATCAGCACTGTGTTAGATTCTCATTCCATATTTAATAATAAAACTAGTCAGAGCAGCAACAAAACAATACTTTTATTGAAATGCAATAAATTTTTACAATAGGTTTCAGATCCTTTATTTTTCCTGAATAGAATGTGTGATAAAGATCTGCTCAGACCAACAAACTGACTAAGAAATGGATACACTGTCAACTTGGGTCATGACACATAACGAGTTTGAGAAAAGTTTACATTTGTAGAGCATTTAAATTCAATTTATGTATTACGGATGAGTGGATGACCACTTCTGTTGCTCTTCGCCTTCTGTCATCAAAGGCTCTCATGTCAAGCTCCTCTTTTAAACCATCTCAAGCACAGCAGTCCAATATTAGAAGTATTTACCTGGAATATGTATCATTTATAGTAACATAACGTATCTGGGCCTTACTGTGGAAACATGCTGGTCACTCCTCTATATGTTTTGGACCCATAATGCATTGCAACTTACAGTTTAACTTTGCAAAATGACAAAACAAGAAGTTACAGCAGATTTTCCTGTAGAAATTATAGCTGTTTGACAACAGTGCAGGACACGTTCCCCAATCTAACGTGATCTGTGACTATGTGCTCTGAATATGGGAAAAAAAAGACACATAATCCATTACAGACTTAAAGGCTTTTTAGAAAATGAATAAATCATTAAATGAGGATTATGTAAGAGGTTCTACTTAAGAATAACTGACCAGGATTGCAGTTATTAATAGTGCTGGCTCACAACTTAGTTAACTGGTGGTAAATATCTAAAAATGAAATATTAGTAAAGCTGTCACTAGTTGCATCTACAACTTTTAAAATATACATGTATTTTTTATTTTTATTTTTTTATTAGTTTGAGTGTGACTTATACTCCGGTGCAGTCTGCACACTGAAAAATCTATTATTAATCATGATAATTATAGTGACTGTTTATATAGGACGTTAACAGGAACCAAAGCACTATACAAAATGACAAGCCCCTTCAGCTGCTCCCTTGTTTGCACTCAGGGTTGCCACAGCAAATCCACATGTTGAATTGGCACAGGTTTTACACCGGTGCCCTTCCTGATGCAACTGCATATTACCTGAAGAGATGTGGCAGGGCTGGGGTTTGAACTGAAACCAAGTGCACTAACCACTTGTCCCCAACCCCTGTCCACTATGCAAAATAAGCTCTAATAATAAAAGAACAAATGCGAATAATAAAAATTACACTACAACAGTGCACAAAAACCCCAAATTAGAGAGCTGATAATATAGACAAAAAGTGTAACTTTTACTGTGGTGTGACTTACATTTGGGTTTTTCTTCTTTGAAACACATTTTTTAAAACAGGTGTACATTATACTCTGATACGATTTATACTCTAGAAGATATGGTCAATAAACAAACTCTACAATGCATCCAGATAGTATTCAGTATATTCAAATCTGCAGTGATTAAACCATTATATTAGAAATCCAATCTTGACCCTAGTGTATTGAAAAATCATAGGCCAAATCAAATCTATCATTTTGTTCTAAAATTCTGGAAAAAGTGGTTTTGTGTTAGCTCGTGGACCACTTCACTGAGAATAATCTTTTTGAGCCACAGCAGTCTGCTTTTAGAAAATATCACTCCACAGAGACAGCGCTCACTAAAGTAGTGAATGACCTTCTGTGAGCAATGGACTCGGATACCAGTATGGTCTTGGTGCTGTTGGATCTTAGTGCTGCGTTCGATACTATGGATCATCATATTTTACTCGATAGGCTGGAGAATCATTTTGGATTACTGGAACTGCCCGTGCATGGTTGACGTCGTACCTGTCCAGTCATTCTCACTGTGTTTTGTACAGTAACACTACCTCTGATCTTAGGCACATGAAGTTTGGGGTTCCACAATGATCTGTTTTAGGCCCCCTGCTTTTTTCCCCTTATGCAGCACCCCTTGGGAATATACTGCAGTGTTTTGGGATTGCCTTTCATTGCTATGCTGATGACACTCAGTTGTACAACCCCAATTCCAGTGAAGTTGGGATGTTGTGTGAAATGTAAATAAAAACAGAATACAATGATTAGCAAATCCTCTTCAAGCTATATTCAGTTGAATACACCACAAAAACAAGATATTTATTGTTGAAACTGATAGACTTTTTTGTTTTTGTGCAAATAGTTGCTCATTTTGAAATGGATGCCTGCAACACGTTTCCAAAAAGTTGGGACAGTGGCAACAAAAAGACTGGGATGAATGCGCAAAGAACACCTGTTTGGAACATTTCACAGGTGAACAGGTTTAATTGGAACAGGTGAGTGTCATGATTGGGGTATATATACGAAACGCACACTTTATAATTTTATTAGTGTAGTCTCTGACCGGTTGCCAGATTTGGCGCAGCTCCACACAGCAGACAGTAGGACGGTGCGAGTGGCCCACTGCTGCGTTTACCAAGCCCGCAGACTTAATAAGCGCATCGGAGGCAGTGAGAGCAATCGCGGTGATGCTGACCGGTGCCGCGACCGGCCCACCTGATAAGGACCCAGAAACACAAATGCTGCTTTAAAAACAAAAGCATGCAAAATTGCACTAAAAAAAAAATCTGCCAAAACTGCGAGGCCATGAAAGGTGAACTGCGTTATCGCGAGGGACCACTGTTATATATGTGCCATGACAATAAAGTTTCTATTCTATTCTATTAACATATTATTTACTGTTGTTATAAATTACATTGGTCGTAATGTTTCTGTGTAGGGCTCTCAATTGTCCAGGTGGTTTCCATAGTAGAGAAGCTTGAATCTTTGACTGGACTGGGGTTGCTTCATGCAAGGACATTTCGCTTCTAATTGCAGAAGCTTCCTCAGCTAAAATTTCTTGCTGTGGTAGTCTGACTTCTGTCTTGACTCTTGTAGAGAAGAACAAAAAGTACAAATCTTTTTGTTCTTCCGCGATTAGAAGCAAATTGTCCTTGCGTCAAGCAACCCAGTCCAGTCAAAGATTCAAGCTTCTCTACTATTACATTGGTCATTCAATAAATCTATCGATCTCGAGAATACAGAAGTTTCTGTTCCTGATATTCTACTTAGCAATGAGATTTTCATGAATACCTTTAGGGCCCCTTCACACATAGTGCAAATTTGGTCGAATTACAACAAAACTGTTGTGGTGGGCCGCTGAAGAGGAGGTACTGCGGCCCACCACCACAAGATGGCGCCCTGCTTGAAGTGCGGGCTTCAAGCACGAGAGCGAGTGCGTCGGCTTTGCTGGAGGTGACAGCTGTCATTAATCAAACACAAGCTGTCACCCATCACCACCACTACAAAGACCGGACTGCAACTCCACCTCCTCGCTGAGAAATCAACTACCATTCAGGTAATTTCTCTGCTGACTGAACACTTTGTGTGTAATAACCTGAACTTCTGTTGCAGCCGTTTTCCTGGAGTGTGTCCTTATCTGAGGGATTGGCCGTTTGGTGTGACAGCAACGGCTTCGCCTCACACCCCAACCCATATAAGTGGTTGACCACGAGCTGCACAAGTGTGTGTGATTGGAGGTGCCTTTGCCGCTCGGTTGGACTTAGTTACCGAGCAGAGCAATGTTCTCAATCGCAGGATAGAGGCTCTCACCGCCCAGGTGGAAGCGCATGATCAGGGCGCTGCTGCAGCACCTCCTCCTGCTGACCGTGTGCCAGAAACAGACATTCCGCTGGTCGTTCAACGACCCCCCCCACCTTCCCCTGAAGATACATAAGCCCTCCGGAGCCGTACGGAGGCTGTGTATGGAGACGTGCCGCGGACTTCTTGATGCAGTGCTCGCTCGTCTTTTCACCAGCGTCCCGTCATGTACGCGTCAGACGCCAGCCGGGTGGCTTACGTTATAACTTGCTTCGAGGAGATGCACGCGCCTGGGCTACGGCACTTTGGGAGCAGAATTCACGGCTCCTAACGGTTTTATACTGAGTTTGTGGAGGGAGTTCCGACAGGTGTTCGACCACCCTCATAGAGGCGAGAAACCCGCTTCAAGTGTGCTGCTGTCGATAAGACAGGGGTGTCGGAGCGCAGCAAAGTATGCAGTCGACTTCCGCATCGCGGCAGCACGAGCCGGCTGGAATGCTGTTGCGCTTCCGCGCCGCCTTTGTAAACGGACTGTCTCTGGTCCTCAAGGAGCACCTGGTGGCGAAGGACGAGCCCGCGGGATTTAGATGGGCTTATCGACCTGGTTATACGGTTAGACAACCGATTAACAGAACACCGACGGGAACGAGACGAAGGGCGTGGTCAGGCACAAGCCATCCCTCTTCCTCCCGGGTCTGAAAGGGAGCCGACTTCCCCACGCTCCACTGCCAGGGCTCTCCACGTGACAACAGCTCCCCCCTGCTGACGTTGCTATGGAAACGAGCAGGGCCAAAAAAACGATCAGATCAGAGACAAAGGAGGCTGATCCGTGGAGAGTGTTTTCTCTGTAGCTCAACTGAGCACACACGGAGAGAATGCCCAAACGATCAAAACAGCAGCACTCGTCCTTAGAGACTGGGCTAAGGGTGGGTCACAATACCCAACGCGGGGAGACCCCGTAAATCTGCACGAATCCCAGTCACGATCCTGAGTGAGGATTTAACCCTTCACGCCCCAGCACTGGTGGACACGGGGTCGGAGGGAAATCTGCTGGATAGCAGATGGGCAAAGGAGGTTGGGCTCCCTCTCTATGGCCTTACCATCACCATTGTCGGTGCGGGCACTAGATGGCACCCTTCTTCCACTAATCACACACCCAGATACTCACCCAGTGACATTGGTGGTGTCTGGGGAATCACAGGGAGGAGATTGTGTTTTATGTAACACTTCTACCTCCCGAGTGATATTGGGTTTTCCATGGGTGTTAAAACACAATCCCCGGATTGATTGGCCGTCTGGGGTTGTGGTTCAGTGGATGTGAAACCTGCCACCGGGAGTGTTTAGGAATCCTCGGTTCCACCCGGTGTGACAGCTAAGGAGGAGGTTTTAGTCCCCCCCAATCTGGCGGCGGTGCCAGCCGAGTACCACGACCTTGCTGACGTCTTCAGCAAGATCTGGCACTCACGCTGCCCCGCACCGTCCGTACGATTGTGCCATTGATTTGATACCGGGCGCTGAGTACCCGTCCAGCAGGCTGTACAACCTCTCACGTCCGGAACGCGAATCAATGGAGACCTACATCCGGGACTCGTTAGCTGCCGGGTTGATCCGGAACTCCACCTCCCCGATGGGTGCTGGTTTCTTTTTTGTGGGCAAGAAGGACGGCGGACTCCGTCCATGCATTGATTACAGAGGGCTGAACGAGATCACGGTTCGTAACCGATACCCGTTACCTCTGTTGGATTCGGTGTTCACGCCCCTGCATGGAGCCCAAATTTTCACGAAATTGGATCTTAGGAATGCTTATCACCTGGTTCGGATCCGGGAGGGAGACGAGTGGAAGACGGCATTTAACACCCCGTTAGGTCACTTTGAGTACCTGGTCATGCCGTTCGGCCTCACCAATGCGCCCGCGACGTTCCAAGCATTGGTTAATGACGTCTTGCGGGACTTCCTGCATCAGTTTGTCTTCGTATATCTAGACGATATACTCATTTTTTCTCCGGATCCTGAGACCCATGTTAAGCATGTACATCAGGTCCTACAGCGGTTGTTGGAGAACCGGCTGTTTGTGAAGGGCGAGAAGTGTGAGTTCCACCGCTCTTCTTTGTCCTTCTTGGGGTTCATCATCTCCTCCAACTCCGTCGCCCCTGATCCGGCCAAGGTTGCGGCGGTGAGAGATTGGCCCCAACCAACGAACCGTAGGAAACTACAACAGTTCCTCGGTTTTGCAAATTTCTACCGGAGGTTCATCAAGGGTTACAGTCAGGTAGTTAGCCCCCTGACAGCCCTGACCTCCACAAAAGTCCCCTTCACCTGGTCGGATCGGTGCGAAGCCGCGTTTAGGGAGTTGAAACGCCGGTTCTCAACTGCACCAGTTCTGGTGCAGCCCGATCCCAAGCGCCAGTTTATTGTTGAAGTGGATGCCTCTGACTCAGGGATAGGAGCCGTGCTATCCCAGAGCGGGGAGTCCGACAAGGTTCTCCATCCATGTGCCTACTTTTCCCGCAGGTTGACCCCAGCTGAACGGAACTATGACGTCGGCAATCGGGAACTTCTTGCGGTGAAGGAGGCTCTTGAAGAGTGGAGACACCTGTTGGAGGGAGCGTCGGTACCATTTACAGTTTTCACGAACCATCGGAACCTGGAGTACATCCGGACCGCGAAGCGTCTGAACCCCAGGCAAGCCCGCTGGTCGCTGTTCTTCGGGCGTTTTGACTTCCGGATCACCTACCGCCCCGGGACAAAGAACCAACGATCTGATGCCCTGTCCCGGGTGCACGAAGAGGAGGTCAAGACCGAGCTGTCAGACCCCCCTGACACCATCATCCCCGAGTCCACTGTCGTGGCCGCCCTTACCTGGGACGTGGAGAAGACCATCCGGGAGGCCCTGACACGGAGCCCGGACCCGGGGACCGGTCCGAAGAACAAACTGTACATCCCACCAGAGGCCAGGGCTGCGGTCCTTGACTTCTGTCACGGTTCCAAGCTCTCCTGTCACCCAGGGGTGCGAAGAACCGTGGCAGTGGTCCGGCAGCGCTTCTGGTGGGCGTCTATGGAAGCCGACGTCCGTGAGTATGTCCAGGCCTGAACCACCTGCGCCAGGGGCAGAGCTGACCATCACAAGGCCCAAGGCCTCCTCCAGCCTCTGCCAGTGCCTCGTCGCCCCTGGTCTCATATCGGCCTGGACTTTGTCACGGGCCTCCCGCCGTCCCAGGGAAACACCACCATCCTAACGATAGTGGACCCGTTTTCCAAGGCGGCCCACTTCGTGGCCCTCCCGAAGCTCCCGACGGCCCAGGAGACTGCAGACCTCCTGGTCCACCACGTCGTGCGTCTGCATGGGATTCCATCAGACATTGTCTCGGATCGTGGTCCTCAGTTCTCCTCCCAGGTCTGGCGGAGTTTCTGTAGGGAACTGGGGGCCACCGTCAGTCTCTCATCTGGGTACCACCCCCAGACGAACGGGCAGGCAGAGCGGACAAACCAGGAACTGGAGCAGGCCCTCCGTTGCGTGACCTCCGCGCACCCGACGGCCTGGAGTGACCATCTGGCCTGGATCGAGTACGCTCATAATAGCCAAGTCTCGTCTGCCACCGGCCTCTCCCCATTTGAAGTGTGTTTGGGGTACCAGCCCCCATTGTTCCCGCTAGTGGAGGGAGAGGTCGGGGTGCCCTCGGTCCAGGCCCATCTGAGAAGGTGCCGTCGGGTGTGGCGTACCGCCCGCTCTGCCCTGCTCAAAGCCCGGACGAGGGCCAAGAACCATGCAGAGCGCCGGCGTGCCCCGGCCCCTGCGTACCAGCCTGGGCAGGAGGTTTGGCTTTCTACAAAGGACATTCCCCTGCAAGTGGAATCCCAAAAGTTGAAGGACAGATACATCGGACCTTTCCCTATCCTCAAGGTCCTCAGTCCAGCCGCAGTGAAGCTGAAGCTGCCAGCTTCACTGCGGATCCACCCGGTTTTCCATGTGTCCCACATCAAACCTCACCACGTGTCACCCCTCTGTGCCCCCGGACCGGCGCCGCCTCCTGCCCGGATCATCGACGGGGAGCCGGCTTGGACTGTGTGCCGGCTCCTGGACGTCCGTCGGAAGGGCCGGGGGTTCCAGTATTTGTGGACTGGGAGGGGTATGGACCCGAAGAACGCTCCTGGTGAAGAGGAGCTTCATCCTGGACCCGGCCCTTCTACCGGCGGCACCCGGACAAGCCGGCCCAGGAGGCCGCCCGTGAGGGGGGGTCCTGTTGTGTGGGCCGCTGAAGAGGAGGTACTGCTGGCCCACCACCACAAGATGGCGCCCTGCTTGAAGTGCGGGCTTCAGCACGAGGGCGTCGCTTTGCTGGAGGTGACAGCTGTCATTAATCAACACAAGCGGTCACCCATCACCACCACTACAAAGACCGACTGCAACTCCACCTCCTCGCCGAGAAATCAACTACCATTCAGGGAATTTCTCTGCTGACTGACACTTTGTGTGTAATAAACCTGAACTTCTGTTGCAGCCATTTTCCTGGAGTGGTGTCCTTATCTGAGGATTGGCGTTTGTTGGACAGCGACGGCTTCCCTCACACCCAACCCAGATAAGTGGTTGACCAGGAGCTGCACGAGTGTGTGTGATTGGAGGTGGAGGTTTTCCCTCATTTACATAATACAGACTGTGGGATTACTGAGTGTGCGAACTCACACTCATCTGGACTGTCTCTGTTCTCTGCCAGCAGTACCGGGTCTGACTGCTGAAGACAGCGGCCACCTGGGGCGCAGGGCTTGGCGGCTCCGGTGTTCTTCAGCTCCGTTGGTGTTGGAAGCTGTGTGGGGATCCAGCTCTTCTCTCTCCAGGCGTCTTCTATCGTCGAGCCTGCCCACACGTCACCTGGTGTATGATTGACAGTCCACCATATTGTTATTGTCTGTACGTTGTTGTGCGATTCACAACATTAAATTGTTACTTTTTGGCTTATCCATTGTCCGTTCATTAACGCCCCCTGTTGTGGGTCCGTGTCACGACACTTTCACAACAGAAACAGTGTGAAACGGTTCTAATTAGCGCACCACAAAACATCGCACCGACGGGCAGGTGTGCACGAACCTTTGCACCTGGTGTCTTTCGAGCAGGAACACAGTGTGGGCTGCTTGCACTGTGGGAGGAGCTGCACCACTTCGCACTGCTGATGTGGAGGTATAATTAGTAAATATCACTGGGTTGATATAAATAATACATAAAAGGGGATGCAATACAGAATCCCACAGTTAAATAACCCTGGTTAATTAAAAAAAAAATGCCACTCACAGGATTTGAACCCACACGCTTTGATTACCAGACAGAAACTTTACCACTGCACCACAATCACTATCTCATAATAGGAGCGTGAAATGGTTAAAATCAACAAGCAGATAAGTGTATTTTCTAAAAAAAGAAAAAAATTGCTGTGATAACTGACCAAACAGCATTTGGTACTGCATATTTCTGCTGATACATGACTGAAAGTAGTGTATTTGTCATACTGTTGGCCTGTCATATGGTCCTGTGGTGCGCCGCTCACTGTCCTGTCAGACAGACGTGACGTTCAGATCACCTGCTGCATGTCCACATGAACTGATGGTCCGGTCCAGCTGGAACAGCCTGTCAATGTATGCACTCTCCAGCCCTTCCCAGAAGCAATATATGTTTTTATGTATTTTGATGTGAGGACAGCAAGCACACACACGCGTATGTCCCTCAAAACACGATGCGTGTTCTGCAGCTCTGATGTCCAGCATCAGAGTTGTCAACAGCTGCCACACCCCCGTCCATTCAGCACACAGACCAAGGTGTCATTCTGTGATGCGCGACACATGCACACGTGTTGTGGGGGGGAACTGACACTCTGGCACGTCACATGTGCACTCGGCAACTCCACAGTCGTGGGGTCACTTAGACAAATTTCACATCCAGCTTAACAGTGATTGTCTGCTGAATGTTGTGTTAATAGTGCAAGTGGCCACACATTTTCTAAGTGTGAAACGAGCGGTGTTAGATGACATCTGCCGTGAGAGGGTTCGATGGGCTCGCACAGTGCACACTCTGTGTTTCAGCCACTGGTGTGCGCAAATAATTGTAGCAACAGGTGTACGAGGCATTAGAGGCAGCTACGAATTTACATGTTTTGCATACGATTCCTGTTTCATGCGCATTTTGAGCACACTTCGACCAAATTCCCACTATGTGTGAACGGGCCCTTAATAAACCCATATGTATGTATCATTAAAGCCTACAATAGTTTATCATTAACAAATCGTGTCAGTCTTTTTAAAATACCTTCACCTCAAGACCTTCATACACCCAAGCAATTTTGAACTTTGGTATATCATATACAATCAACATGATATATTTACATCAACCTATGTCGATGTTCAGTCCAAGGCTCTTCTGAGAGCAGAAAGCAGAGGGCAGCTGGACAGAGCAGTTCACTCTGCACTCAATAACTCTCTGACAGACCTCTGACTTCAGCAACAGGAAGAGCGACTGCCCTGAGGAGCTTTTAGCGGTGTGTGGAAACACAAGTGTGTTTTCTTCAATCCAGCAAAAAATCTTGACAAGAACTTCTGTGGCTCTTCCTTTGACAGCACTTCAGCAGCTGCAAATGATGTCCCCACAAACACAGCTTTTTAACTGAGATTTCCAATAGTGATATTTTTCAATCTGTACAATGAGTACAATATAGGAAATCACAATTTTGAAGCTTAACTAGCAAGACACATCAACAAGTATTATTTAAAAGCTGGCAATGAAAACTTCATTGAAAACCAGGTCTAAATTCATTCATTCATTTTCAGCTGCTTATCTGGGTCCAGGTCGCAGTGGCAGCAGAGCAAGCAGCTCATCCCACGCTTCCCTGTTCTCGGTCAAGTCCTGTTACTCTTTTCAGGCGATCCCAAGGTGTTCCCAAGCCTCATTCACATTGCAGCTGTCTTTGTTACGGTGTTCCAGGCTGGGCTGTAACAGTCACTGTGGAGCACAAACCACAAAAAAAAACGCAAACAACACTAAGTGTTTGTGCATACGCATCACACCAATAAATGTCAATTCTTAATTGAAAATAATCCCCAAATCTGTTCATGTTACAGTGTATAGACGCTTCTTTTTGACAGCGCGCAGCCGACACAGCTCTGTATTTATGGCATTTTATGTCAAACATTCAGTGTGTTGAAAAGACATCAGATTTGACCGACCAGTGAAAAATGAATCTGGAGAAATTTTACCACAATAATCCGTTCCACCTTTGTTTAAAGCTTCATCTGAATGAATCACCCATCATTATTGCTGATGTAAAAGTGGGTGAAAGGTGGATATCACCCAGTTTTCAATGAAAAATCAGTAAGTAATGCTTCAGGAACACAACGCCTCATCTTAAAACTGTATCTTATCAGTCTGCTTTTATTCTGCATACATGCACACACAGTCGTACAAAGTATCTTCTTTTATTTCTTTTGAGTTATGTCACATTTAGTGCCAGTTAGTGAATGCTGCCACCACTGGATTGAGTGTAACTATACACAGAATAGTAACGGGCATAATGCAGTTTTATGACCTGGAACCTGTGGTAGCAAGACTGGTGACCCCAGAGCAGAGAAAGACACTGGTGTTTGGTAAAAGCTGATTTTTTTTTCTGCACAGCAACAACTGGAACAGTCAGTGTAAACAGTTGAGGAAGATCGTACCACAATGTCCTCCAGGTGGAAACGGACATTGAAGATGGTCGAGAACAAAGGCAAGGATTCGTTATACAAGAAATCAGTCTGTCTGGCAACAGTGTCTCTGGGTGAAGCATCAAATTAGTAATCAAGTCAAAGTTAAAGTTAATGTGGAGGTTCAATACACTACTATCAATCTATCAACTATCAATAACAAGGTGAAGAATCAGGAAACCTCAAGCTAAAGTCAGGAAATGCAGAGGCAGTGTAGATCAACAACTGTGGTACAAACATGAGGAAACAATGTGATAAATCAGGTATGAAACCAAGACAATGAAGCACTGGAGTGATGGGTCTGTGGGCAGTTATCTAGTTCTTGAAAGAGTTGAAAGAGTAGTTCTTGACAGAGAACATAAATACCTCAAGACACAGAAAATGGACACTGGCAATGTGAACCATGAAAGTACTTGCATTAATAGATGACCATTCCACCAAAACCCCCATGACAGTTATCCATGTGCATGTATGTCTGTTTTGATTAACTTAATGAACTATGAATGTTTCATAATGCAATTTTAATAGAATTCCAAAACCAGAATATTTTTTGCAACCTTTCACAAAGGAAGGAATACCTTATTTACAGATAAATGTATGTCAGTGCTACAGTTCCCAGTATTTCACAATATAGAATTCATGGATTTTTCTACAGTGCCATAGTTTGACATAACAGAAGGAAGAAAAAAGCAAAACACACACTAAAAAAGTCTTACTTGAGGTGCAGATGAAGAGGCAGTAGACTCAAAATTACAAAATACAGCATCACACACTCCTGTTGCAGATGAAGATAGTAAATTTTATTAAGATGGTTTGACATAGACAGGTGTGTGTAGTATGTACACATGAATCAGTCTGGATTTCTGTGGGTTTGGATGTGAGGCTGAAGTTGTGTGTTTCCAATGTGTAGAAAAAAAGGAGAACTTTTCAGGCAGTCTTCTCCATCTGGTTTCTGTATCACTGTGCAGTGGGATCACTATCCAACACAGGCTCTCTGGGAATTTCATCAGTCTGTAACATTTCACTTATTCACATGTCTCCCTGGACATTACCACGCACCGTGCTCACGAGCATCTTTCTGACTCTGTGGTGACCCTGTACATCCTCTGACCATCTTAAATTTCTCCCAACCTGATATTTCCTCCTTTTACCCGATCAAGCAGCTGTGAGAGCTGTGCAGTGCATAAAACTGCCAAACCCTGTCACTGGTTTGTTAAAGTCATTGTGCATCCCCACATTCTAAATTTTTATATTTAGAATATATTTTTAAAAGTCAAGGGGGGGGGGGGTCACCATTTCATCATGTATTGTAAATAAATTTATTTGTATTGAAGACATTGTAGTGGAATCCCAAATGTGAAAAAGATGGGACAGTCAGGGAAAAAATAAAAATAAATACCCCATAGTGATTCTGATGTACTTCATCTGCTGGGTGTATATTATACAAATAATGAATGTTTATGAGTTCAATAGTACGAATGTTTACAACCCCAATTCCAATGAAGTTGGGACGTTGTGTAAAATGTAAATAAAAACAGAATATAATGATCTGCAAATCCTCTTCAACCTATATTCAATTGAATACACCACAAAGACAAGATATTTAAAAAATGAAAGACTCCATGTACTTCCTCAGTCCTGCGAAAAATTACATCAGAGATTTGTCCAGGTTTTTATCCTAACAGCTCTTCATGCCTCCAGATGGCCTACGGCGTAGTGGATTTGTTTTTGTGTGTGTGTGTGTGTATGTGTTAAAAGAAGTAGCTCCGTCAATTAGCTTGTTCAAATCGTCATCCATCAGCAAAACAAACTCAACCATGTATAGCTAAATGCCGCCCCCACTAGTGTGTGCGTGGGTGGGGTTCGCAGCGTGCAATTGTACAAAATGTATGGAACCAAATTTGCACAGTAAATGGAACGCAACACAAATGGGAGGAATAATCCATGTCACATGATATAAAAAAGCACCAATCAAATGACAAGGATCCACTCAGCTGTTATACAGTAGTATGTAAAAGTTCGGGCACCCCTGATGATTTCTATGATTTTCCTTTATAAATCATTGGTTGTTTGGATCAGCAATTTCAGTTAAATATATGATATAGCAGATGCGCATACTGATATTTGAGAAGTGAAATGAAGCTTCTAGTATTTACAGAAAGTGTGCAATAATTAGTTAAACAAAATTAGGCAGGTGCATAAATTTGAGCACCCTTGTCATTTTATTGATTTGAATTATTGGAACACAAAATTGGTTTGGTAAGCTCATTGACCCTTGACCTCCTTACACAGGTGAATCCAATCATGAGAAAGGGTATTTAAGGTGGTCACTTGGAAATGTTGCTCCTCTTTGCATCTCTTCTAATGAGTTGCAACATGGGAGCCTCTAAACAACTCCAAAATGACCTGAAAAGAAAGATTGTTCAAAATCATGGTTTAGGGGAAGGATACACAAAGCTATCTCAGAGATTTCAGCTGTCAGTTTCCACTGTGAGGAACATAGTGAGGAAATGGAAGACCACAGGTACAGTACTAGTTAAGGCCCGAAGTGGCAGGCCAAGAAAAATCTCAGATAAGCTGAAGCAAAGGATGGTGAGAACAGTCATAGTCAACCCACAGACCTGCTCCAAAGACCTACAACATGATCTTGCTGCAGATAGTGTCTCTGCGCATCGCTCAACTATACAGCGCACTTTGCACAAGGAAATGCTGTATGGGAGAGTAATGCAGAGGAAGCCTTTTCTGCATACACGCCACAAACAGATTTGCTTGAGGTATCCTAAAGCACATTTGGACAAGCCAGCTTCACTTTTTTTCTGCCAGAAAATTGTGTTATTATATTGGTGCATAATAAATTGCGGCTATGCTATGGCTTTTAATATGGCTTGCTAGATCTTGATACACTGTCAACTTTAAAAATAGATCTTGGTTCAAATAAATTTAGGCACTCCTGCTCTACAATGTCGATGCACTTTTCTACATTAATGTTGCCATCACAGAAATGTAAGTTATCTCTGCCAAGAGCACTGTCGCAACCTCATACCATGACACAAAGCACATGGCGTCCATTTCTTTCAAAGCTCTGGAATACTGCTTCACATGCCCACAATACATTCCTCAGTTTTTCAAAGTATGTTTTTCATGAGGAACATACTTCAACTACAATATACTACTTTCTGCTGATTTTTTTATACTCTGTGCTGCTTCCACCATGCCCTGATTTTTGCATGATCATAAAATGATCCTGACACGGTGTTCCAGTTTCATCCCCAACAACAGAATCAGCATTCATGTGACAATGTTGTGATATAGCATTCTGGAGTGAGCTGAAGTGAGTATCGTGGGAATAATGAAGCAGGAAGGAGCTGAAGTAAAAAATCATTCCTCTTTAATACTGGTTTCCTTTGGTCCCACAGGCTCACGGTGACCTTGAGATTTATTGTAGTAGCAGATCAGAAAACAACTGCCCTATAGCTGTAACCAAACATGTTGACCAGACTGACTCAAATCCATGGTCCTCTTGGTCTGTGTCCAATCAACTCAGCTTTGAATTAAATGTTTGTTTGTTGTTGTTGTCGTTGTTTTTTGCCACCAAATGAGAAAAAAAGCTGTGTGTCTTGTCTACTCTTTTTTATTTTCTTTCTTTTGAATCCAGAGATAACGCAGGTAAAAATGCTACACTTGTTGCATCTAACTGGATTTTCCAGCTCATTCTGATTGACATGAAGTGATGCAGAAAAATGAGATAGATGAAAAGGATTAGGAATACAAGTGCTTATCATCTCCTGTGACGCTGGTGTGTAGTCATGGCAACCGGAAGTGAGATACAAGCGCCCAAGATGGCCGCCAGCTTGTGAATGGATGCATTCCTCAATGGAAGGGTGTCTGCTTGAAAGAGGAGGGGCCAGCAAATGTTTACTCCAAAAGAGACGACATAAATAGCAACTGCTACTGTTTGAAGTACTTCCTGTCACTGGGTATTCCATAAAAGTGTAGTTAAATAAACAATCAGTTTCCCGTTGGGGCTGCCATGTCTGTACTGAAGGGAAGTCTGTTGCTGTGAGTTCAATCCAGGACTCAACCAGGTAGATTTTAAAACCCAGACTGGATGTCAAGGAGCACTTACAGGTCACCATATTCTCTTTTCATCACACCTTATCTAGTCAAATTCCATATTCACTGTTTTTGTTTGTCTGTTTTATGCTTTTTGCAAAATAATCTCTTTTCTGAGCTTTTAAGGCTTTTCCATTCTGCAGATCATCACACTGCAAATATCTGTATCACTGGTTTGTTCTGTGTGGGACATTCACTGTGTTAGAGCTGCAGGAACTGACAGAGGTGGGGCAAAGTCACCATCAAGTCACGCTCAAGTCACAAATCAGCAAGTCACAAATCAAGTCTCAAGTCATAATGACCACCAGTTGTTTGCAAGCTGACTTGAGACTTGACTTGGGTCTTACAGATTGATGACTTGAGAATGATTTGACAGTGACATCGTCCCACCTCTGGGAACTGAATATAGAGGACTGTGTGGAACTGCTTGGACAGTAGATATTTATGTGAAATGCTACTCTGACGTTGTTCAGCAGAGTTATTACAGCAGATGACTTGGGAGCACGCCACGGAGCCCAAAGCTCAGCTGTCCGATTTCTCAGAATCATGTCACATGGGTCTTATTCATGAATAGGTGTAAGATGGAGCATGAGGTCGCCTGTATCAGACTGCTGTGAAGAAAGAGCTGAGCCCGAAGGCGAGACTGTCACTTTACACTCCTATCCTCATCTATAGTCATGAGCTTTTGGTCGTGACCGAAAGAACAAGATGCCTGATACAAGCGATGGAAAAGAGATTACTCTGTTAGGTATCTGGGATAACAGGGACAGGGTGAGAAGCTCGAATATGCAGGAAGAACTTGCATCAAGAGGAGCCTGCTGAGGTGGTTAGGGCATCTGGTGGGGAAGCCCCCTGGTCCTGTCCCTCAGGAGGTCTTCTAGACAAGTCCAAATGGGAGGATGCCCAGGGGAAGACCCATGACATGCTGGAGGGATACTTCTCAGCTGGCTTGGGAATGACTCAGGATTACCCCAGGATGAGTTAGAGAACTTGGACAAGGATAGGGAAGTGTGAGATGAGCTCTTTGGTCTGCTGCCACATTGACTCAAAACCAGATAAGCAGCAGAAAATGAATGAATGATGATGTTACACTCTCTGGGGAATTTTAACACACGCATGCATGCATGCACAGGTACACACACACTCACATACGCAATCAATAGGAGCAGATCCCTCTAATACCAAGGATTGTTGGTCTTGAAGGTAAAGTCCACCTAGTGGGTGGAGATGTGGTCATCCTTGTATTGCAAACAATACTTGATTCAATCTGGGAGACAGGTATCATCCCTGGAGAAAAGGACCTGCTCTTCCACTATGCTCTGCCTCCCCTTCCCTTCACTGTCATCAGGCGGCTGCAGGCTGGAGCTGATTATCCACACCTGCCTTCAATTAACTACACCTGTATTTAAGTTCTGGTTCTTCCACTCCACAGATGCCAGAACCTCAGTCTTGCTTGCTGGGTACCTGGCTCGTAGCTCTTTGTTAACCTGGCTTTCCTTGGATTCCTTTGTTCCTGGCTAATTCTAATTTTCTTTTGCTTCCAGCATCTTGCCTCCTGTCAGCTCCTGTGCGGCCGCCTAGTTCCTGTTCTGGACCTTACACCTCGACCTTCACCATCTGACTCTGGAACTCCATCCTTCTCTGATCTGGGTCAAGTTGGTCCCTCCCTGCTCTGGTGTTTTCCTCTCCTGCTCACATCTTTCCAAATTTTTCTGCATTTTCAATAAATTGTTATTTCTTGGGTTACCTGTGGCTCCCTGCATTTTCAGTCCTTACATCTCTCTCTCTGGTTGATTCTTAACAGAGTGATCACTTTGCAAAAACTCCAAGGGTATTCACATTACTCTCTTTGCTGAGAATGGCTCTTGTAAAGATTAATCTTAGGATTCAGTTCCACTTACTTGTCATTTAGTGACCAGAACAGTCTGGCTTCACACCCAAGATGTTAACCACTGACTGCATCCTTAGTCTGAGGGTACTCATTGAACACAAGTGCTAACATTGGCAGTGTTTCATTGCTGTCTGTCTTACTGTTCACAAAGTATTTGATTTGTGTGAACAGCCTGCTCTCTGGGACATCCTGAAAATTGTGGGATTCCAAATAGTTGCTGGACATTGGGGGAAGAGTCTGTGAATTCTTTCAATTGAAGTCTGGCATTCCTCAGGGATGCATTCTGGTTCCCACTTGGTGAGGAAAGGTTCAGTCACCTTGACTTCACAGATGAAACTGTGATTTTTGTGGACTTAGTGGATGCACTGATTCTAGCAGTGGGGAAGCTGAGTGAGGAATCACTGTTTGTGGTTGTCCTTGTCCAGCTTCAAAAATAAAATCCAGGCTTTTAGTGACTTCCTGGTCATGTAAAAACTGTATTCCTGGAAAGTGTTCAACTTGTAGAGTGTCACTTTTGTCAGCAGTGATGTGTCTTGGTTAACAGTTGATGAGGTTGAGGGATGCCTGGGAAGAGTTTATAACATCCCTGGACAGAGGTGTTTGTTGATGTCGATACTCTTGACGGGAGAACAAAGGTCCAAGTCTTTAGGGTGCTCATGCTTCCTGTTTTACTATATGTTTGTGAGACTTGGAAATCAACCAGTGACCTAAGACAACAACTGATGGCTTTGATACTGGAACTCTTCAGAGTGGCCTTGGGTACCGCTGGAATGGCTTTATGACAAATGAACAGTAACAAAGGAAGATTCACATGATGCATACACTTTGTATTATAAGGGACCATCACCTATGACATTTTGACTATGGGGCATGCTTCTGTGAGCATGTTCCAGCACGCAGATGCTGCAGTGTGGAGAACTTCACCAAGTGGAAAAGAACAAGAAGATTGCCATATTCACCTGGCTACAGTACAGCAGACAGATGGCTAGTTTCCAGAGGTGGGTATGGACGGTCTGTCTGCCTGTGTTTTTCATCAAGATCCTAAGATGGTTCCATTGTGTGGACACCAGCGCATGCTTCCCACATCTGACATGAACTGAACTGGATTATTCTTAGGGTATAGACAGAAGTAAGTCATTTTGAGACCGTGAGGAAAATTGGGCCAGTTCGTATCCCTGGATACTGTAGCATAAAACAGATGACAATCTCTGAGTTCCGTGAATGGGATACCATTCCACTGCATGTTACTTCCCCTGCCAAGGACAGTACGCAATGCACCTGAAGTGTCTTGTCCAAAGACACAGACAGGTCACCTGAAGTACACACATGAAATCAAACCCCAGTCTCTATATTGGCAGCCCAGACAGAGATGAACAAAGAATTCAGATCATACTGTCTTCAACAAAGTACAAAATGCTGCTTTGTTGTAAGAAATCATTTCCAGAAGTTTTAAACCTTAAAGGACATAGTCATCCTGGATGGATTTGCTGCATTGCACAACTGTTTTTTGATCTGTCACCTGCATTCATTTTAAATTTGTAGTTTATCTCCACCCTCATTCATTGCTATATAGTACTATAACATGAGTTTGATGTTATCGTGTGTACTGCCCATAACACATGTTCATGTTGCTGTCTTGGTTGGAACAATAAAATATAGCATCTCCTGTAAATATATGGATGTGCTCAGCTTCAGTCAGTGTGTTACAGAGCTGTTAAGAAGAGGCCAGCGATGAGGTCAAGGCTAAGGACTCCACACACACACAGACACACACTCATAAATGTTAAGAAGGACACCATCCATCATACCGTCTCTCTTATAGAGGAGGCCATGAAGCTGTCGGCATGCATTCATAAATGCATGCTTTTGCGGTGCTCATTTGTTAACCCTGAGGACGTTGCATGCCCCAAATATTTGGATCTATAAACTTATCTCACTATGGTCTATGGCGGCCACTGGCATTTCCACTGATGCTAAAATAATCCACATCACTTGAAGCAGGGTTAACAGAATTTCCCTTCTGTGATCTTAAAGGAGAGCTGTGTTTGTTCTCGGCAGAAAGTCAAACATATTGTTTGTAGGAGTTTGAACTCACTTGGTTTTGTACCTTGTCACTGATTCTGTTATAACTGTTATGGACTAAATCCACTGGTGCATCTGCTGCTCTGTCAAAAACCAGTGAGTTGATCCTCACAGAGATGGAGTAGGGTATGTCCCCAGGTGACGGAGCATATTAATTGTCAAGAGGTGACTGTATTCATGATTTGGTCTTGAGTGTTTGGGGAGCAAAGCTGGTCAGAGGATCTCCAGCTTGTCAAGAAATGTGTGAAAAAAATATTGAAATGTTTAAAAACAATGTTCCTCAAAGAGCAAATGGAAGGATTTTCATATTTCTCTGTGTTCAGTGTGTAATGTCTTCAAATGAGTCAAGAAATCTGCAGGAATTTCAGTGCAAAAATGGTCATTCATCAATAACTGATATAACTAGATGGTCAAGGAATTACTTTGGAAACCTTTGTGAAGTACTACAATAAGGAATTACATTCACAAATGTCACTTAAAACATTACTGTGCAAAAAAAAAAGAAGTATTATATTAACCTTATCCAGATGTGACATCTACAGTACTTCTCTGGGCTCTGAAGCATCATTTTTTTTTTTTTTTTTTTTTTGGAAGAACTGGATGCTGTGTGCTCAAGACCAAAGATGAAAAGAACCATCAGCACCAAGTCGGAAAGTAATTTAAAAGGTAATTTACACTTCTGTGATGGTAGCATAAATACAGAAAAGTACACTAATATTTTAGAGCAACATAAGCTCCCATTTAAGACAACATCATTTTCAGTGATTTTCATGTATTTTTCAATAAGACAATGAAACCACTTCCTGCATACATGCCAGGTCTGTAGTCCTGACCAGTTCCCTATAGAGAATGTGTGGAGAATTTTGAAATGAAAAATAAATACATAAATGCACCAATGATGCCGCTGTACTGTTGTACACCTTAAGCCGTGTTTGAAGGAAGAATGGGACAAAATATCACATGAAGTCTTTTTGTATCCTGAATAGCAAAATGTCTTTTAACTGTTGTGAGATGGAAAAGCAACATTACACTGCGGTAAATGTTTTAACGTTAAGATCACTGTCCTCAAAATCACTGTTGATTAATGATGTAATTAGGAATAACCCTGTTGTGTCTGATGATTTGCGGATGTTCATGCTGGTTATACGGTCACAAATTGAGGAGTTTTACTGGCGACGCATTAGCGGAGCTGGTAAAACAGATCTTTGTGACCGTGATAAAATCTGCGCATCCCGCGGATTCGAGGAGTTTTCACAGCCCTAAGTTTATAACTGCTAATGGATAGTTTCTGCCGAGTGCAGATAAAATTGCTTATCGTTATGCTAACACCATGTTCCTGCCATGGTGCTGTGATGTGGACCACATCTATCCCAGATCCGTGCCGGATATGGGCTGTAAACGGTTGGATCCGGTTCAGATCTGGTCCAGATCTATTCCAGAACTCTAAAGTGGAGCCGTGCCAGATCTGGGCCAGGATGCAAAAATTGTCTGGACCGGATCCGTTTTCAGGATTGGTACCGGATGTTGGACTACATCCGGCCCGGATCCATTTGCTGTCTGGGAAATGAGCCGGATAGATGTGTAACCAATGCTAGGAGACAATATGGTCCACTTTAATTAAGTTTGTCTAAAATAACATTACAAGCTTCTTCCAGGAACGACTGTAAATATTAAAATACATTTTAATATTTACAATTACAGGTAGAAAGATCATAACTATTTTGGACCAGCTATATTATTTATATATTGTCCATCAAAGACAGACAGTAGCCGACAGGTTATAACATTAAATGACCTGCAACATTTTCAGGTAGAATTACATGTTGAAAGATAAATGGACATACATACAAACAGAATAATGGAACCGGTCGTCAGGTCAGCACCTTCATTCCAAGGAGGAGTTCTTTACAAACCTGGTGCAGCGTGCACTCCTGTCCAACGGGAGATGACTGTGTAGATTCAGTCAGTGATTACGTTGCAAATCTTAAATGGCTCCTACATCAGCTACAGAGAATTCCTGCATTAAGGGTAGAACCGGGGGAATTTACAGGAAAAATAGTATCCAAACAGAATAAGAAGGTGTGTCCTCTGTCCACATGTTATTTTGCCTCTCTTTCACTGCCCAACACAGTTTGACCTCAGTTGTGGGAAAAGTACGATTTGTGATCAACACGCCCAAAACAGCATCTATGAAAAAACATCATCTGTCTGTCTTCCATTTTTTCAGATGTGCGCTGCTGCAGCTCGGAGCGCTGCTCACGTACACACTCAACAGATAACCACAGAGGACAGAATATCTGTGAAGTGTAACTGCAGAAAGTGTGCATGTGGTTGGGAAGGGAAATGTCTCCTTGCACCGAATGTTTTTACACTTACTGTATATATGCATGTGGTATATCTGTATTGTGATGCCGTCTACCATCGAGCCCGCAGCACGCTGAGATGTGCAAGTTTGAATTAAACCTCAGAGGAAGTGATTTTACTTCAGATCAGGATGAGTCTTGTTGAAGTAGACACCTTGATATCTTTGGAATGATCTATTTTCCTCCTCTCACTTGCCCTATGTCACCTGGCCACGCCTGCCTCCTCCTTTTCCTCCCCCCGTACCAGAGATACAGGCTCAATCCGTCGACAGTCTGCTGCACTCCGCGCTCCCTGTTCCATCTCTGCCTTTGTTCCGGAGGCATAAATTGCAGCTCCTGAGGGACAGGTGGAAAGACAGAACAAGTGGGAGCCAGATAGAGCTGTCTGACATGGCTCCTGTTTCAAATTAGGCTTCTTGGACAAAAGTCCCCTCAACCCTAATGCTGTGAAGCACACATGTAACCTGATTCCATACTTCCCGTAGACCATGTTTTCCAACAGTGTGAGGAGACAGTGAATGCTGAGGGTGTCTTTCTCGAGCTCAGTGTGTGAGAACCCATGCAGACAGTGTCACTGTCCCTGTGGTCTCCTGATCAGGCCACCGAAAAGCAGTTTACAGCCCCATTAAAAAGCACTCTCTAAAGAGGTATATTTTTCATGGCCCGTGTGCTCCCACATTTAATGTTCCAGCCAGCGTGTGATCCTGGACTTCCTCTGCCCTCTGTGCCCTGATGGACTGAGGTCAGTGCAGAGTTATACAGTCCAAATTAAATGGTTTGTGGGAAGTAGAGGAATATATTCTGCTGTTGGCTGAAGAAAAATGAAAGGTTTCATCCATTTTTTTTACATTTCTCCCAAGCTTCCTTCACAGTCCAGTGGCAGAACAGCATCCTGTTGCAAATGAGAGGTACTATCACGGGGTGGTACTTTCCATAAAATCTGATGGTCCACTCTGAAAGACTTAGTTTTTCTTGTTTTAACAGGCCCTAGTTTATCACAGAATACAATGCTGCTGGAACAAGTCACTGTTTTAAGTGGGATTTGTGAATGTAACTCAGTGTTGTTGTGCTTAATTAAGGCTTCCCAAAGTAATCCCTTATCCATGTGCTTATATCAGCTATTGATGAATGATGGTCCTTGATGGCATGGCATCTGAGGGATCGGAGATGGCGGGTGTGTTCAAGCGTTGCGCCTTGCCCTTGCCACATTGAATTTCTTCCAGATTCTCTGAGCATTAATTCTGGCAGACCACAACATCAAGTTCAGCCCACATCAGCTGACAACTCAGCTGACTCCCTCATATGCTTTCAATTGGCACATCCCTCATAGAGCGCCCTATGTAATTCTCATAGCTGCTTCCTCTGTAAGCTGAATTGTAAACTCTGTTCTGTTCTTGGGGTCTTTGCTGTTGCCTCCCTGCTATAACCTTCCATGGAGGTCCAAGGAGGTGCTCCCCCTGCCTGTAGGCTTTATCATACCAGCACATGGAAGAAGAATAGGGAGGCTCCAGAACTGAGCCACACGACTAAAGACAACACGGCATTGAAACAAAGCTGTCCTTTTGAATGGAGTGGTCCTGACTGAAATGACAGAGAAGAACATATGCAACTCTCTTTAGTCTGTTGTAATATCTCTTTGAGGAACATTGTTTTTAAACATTTCAGTATTTTTCCCCATGTTTGTTGACAAAATGGAGATCCTCTGTCCATCGTTGCTCCTCCAAGACTCACAATTACAATCACCTGTTAACATCACCAGTTTGAAATAACATGGCTTAACTTTATCCATCCATCCATCCATTTTCTTCCGCTTTATCCGGAGTTGGGTCGCGGGGGCAGCAGCTCAAGCAAAGCCGCCCAGACCTCCCGATCCACACACACCTCCCCCAGCTCCTCTGGGGGAACCCCGAGGTGTTCCCAAGCCAGCCGAGAGACATAGTCCTAGAGCGTGTTCCTGGTCTTCCCCAGGGCCTCCTCCCCGGGGAACTGGGACCTGACCTGAACACCTCTCCAGCGAGGCCGTCCAGGGGGCATCCAACAAAGATGCCTGAGCCACCCCTCAGCTGGCTCTTCTTTTCGACATGGAGGAGCAGCGGCTCTGACTCTGAGCTCCTCCCAAGTGACCGAGCTCCTCACCCTATCTCTAAGGGAGCGCCCCAGCCACCCTGCGGCAGGAACTCATCTAGGCCGCTTGTACTCGTGATCTCGTTCTTTCGGTCATGAGCCAAATCTCAGACCATAGGTGAGGATCGGAACATAGACTGATCGGTAAATTGAGAGCTTTGTCCCCCTACTCAGCTCTGTCTTCACAAACCCGGAGGGAGAGGCCGAGGCACGGGGAGCCACATACACCTGAGGAGAGGCACCATCCCCCGCCCAGGTACTGGACCCCAACCCACCAACGGCAGAACAGACAGACCCAACTGAAAAGGAATGATGGCCCTAATCCCCGCCCAATCCCCTAGCCCTAAATTGCCCCCGTGCAAACTTTATTTGCTAAAAAAAAAAGGAAAAAAAAAAAGAATTTACTCGAAATTTACTTGAAATAAAGCTGTAACATAAAATGTGGATAAAGTGAAGCACTGTGAATACTTTCTGGATACACCGTACACTTTCATAGAGTTGGGAATTCATGCCACAGAGCAATGAAACTGTTCTGCAGACGTGGTAGCCCAACACTTCAGAACTATGTTGTAACTTTTAAATTGCATGTTACTGTATTTAAGAATACAAACACTGACCTTAATCCTCAAAAGCTGCTCTTACTCCTGGTAGCGTGGCTCTGGTTCACACTGAAACAAGCGAAGCTGCAACTTGGTGCGCCTACTCTGATTACTCCAGTGCACCTCCTGCCTGGATGTACTTGGTGCTGAGTCCACTTGAGTGGGCACCCCAGTCTGCATGCTTGAGGAAAAATCAGGTGGTTTTTTTTGTTTGTTTCTTCTTCCAGAGCTCAACAGACTCCCAGCTACCTCAGCCCCACCTGTCCTCAGCTCAGGATAGCACAGGAAGACATGGTACACATTCCTCCCACAACTCCTGATATCACCGAGTGGATTCTTTCTGTGGTCGATGTGAAAATTTAATGCGTACATGTGGCAAACCTGCAAGCTGAGCATGAGGCAGCCCACAGTTTGACCAAGCTCCAAAAAAAGTTTGAACATTGTCAAAACTGGCACAAGTTGCGCTTTACCACTACTTCTACTTTGGCCTTACCCTATTTCTTTTCTCCTGTACATCATTTTTGTCATTCTTCCACCAACATATTCATCATTTCCTCTCAGCACATATTCAGGCAACATTGTTCCTGTACTTTTGTAGATATTTATCCAAAATCTTTACATTTTTCTCGCATTTATAAATTCTGTCCAGTTCAGTCCATTCTCCTTTCCAGAAATGAATGGTGCCACTGCCGTTCATTTGTGTCACATCCAAGAGAAAGAAGACAAAGAAGATGATTTCGTGTATATTGCAAAACAGATGACAAAACTGACATTTTTTCCAGTAATCATGAAGCACTTTTGTTGGAACGCAATTGGTGAATGTGCTGTATGAAGCTCAGCTGTGGTGCACTCCATGAGTGTGTGTGGGGGGGGACCTGTGCTGGTAGTTGGTGACACATTTGAGGGATCCATCCATCGTACTATTCAAGATCTATCCAGTGCTGGCATGAGTGAAATCTGCGTGGGAGGGTGTTTGAGATACGTAGCAACCTATGGTTTAGGCGTCCATCATGTGCTCAAAAATCAACAGCAAGAGTCCATTCAGTGAAACTCTGATCTTCACCTCCTGGTTCTCAGGACCCAAAGTACTGCACATTTTCCATTTGTCCCTGATCTTCTTGGCCAAACCAGTTGAGGTAGGTGTGTTGAGCCCAGTCAACAGTTGGTTGAATGATGGAGCACACCTGATTTGGTTCATTAAGTACAGTTACAGCAGGACGAAATGGAGAATGCAGTACGTTGGTGCCTGAGGACCAGGATCCGAAAACATCTGCATATATACTTTGGAACACAGAATCACCTGTAGATAGACGTACAGGTGATACTGTGTTCAAAGCATATATACAATTGTTTTCGGATGTACTTTTATTTTAAATGTACTTTTTCATCCTCCTCTATACCACTTCATCATGAAGCTCGGATTACTGTTGTTACAACAGACAACAAGTTGAACTATGTGCAGTTTCTCCAACCAGAGAAGCCTATAACTCCATCAGAGTTGTCTGAGCGTCTTGGTGGCTACCCAACATAGTGCTTGGAATACATAGAATTATGTGCACAAATATCATATATATATATATATATATATATATATATATATATATCTATATATATATATATATATATATATATATATATATAATATATATTATATATATATATATAAATGATATCCAAGTGGCCTTTGTGTGCGTGAATGCGAGCACGGAGAAACTGGGGAGAGCTGACATTTGCCGTTTGGTATGCTTATGCATTTTGGGTCAAGGATGAACGCCGCAAAAATGAAACATTGATAGGACTAATATTTTTGGAGAAACTATAGACATTAACTAACAACACTGAACAATGGATGTTGATAATTACCTTCTGGACTCACATGCTATTCCAGCAGGGGGCGGTAAATCATCTATATATTAAAAGCGTTTGTGCCTGCGTGATTTTATTTTGTAAGTTCAATGTAAGTATATCATATAATTGGGCACCGCAGTCTCATTTGAGGGTGGACACTAAAGGGGTAAAATATGACGCATATAACGTAATTTCTCTTTTTCTCTCTAAGTTTTTGTGCAAATTAAATGCAAACAAATTGAAAATGCAAAGAAAAAGTGATGGATGCAGTGGGAAAGGTGGACGTGTGTTGCGGTTTGTTTCTGACCCAGAGCTCAAACCATGTGGAGGCAGTTTTGCAGGTGAGAGAATGGAACTACTCTTGTTAGCTGTGTAGGCTAACACTTACCGATACAAAGTCTCTCATCTGCCTTCATTTTTTCCTTCTCCAGTGGGAATCGGAAAAAAAAAAATACTTTTCACGACCTGCTTCGGTGACTGCACCCAAAACAAAACAGTACACCATTTCCATGTGAAGTTATGTCTGTGTATATATGCACAGGTCAAATTCCGTGATATCACGCAGGGTTCAACGAGACTGCACTGCCCTATTGTAAATATGTTAAAAAATACATGGATGACATAAGTGAAAACTTCTTTCCATTGTGGTCTGTTTAAAGGCATACGACAAAACAGAAGTAATAATAGTGCTCCTGGTGTGCAGTGAGTACCTTGTATGGCAGCACCCTAACATCGGGGTGACTGTGAGGCATTTCTGTAAAGCACTTTTGAGAGTTTTGATGCAGATGGAAAAGCGCTATATAAATGCAATCCATTTACCATTTTACCAATTAATAATAAAATAATAATAATAATAATAATAATAATAATATGTATATGATAACAAGAACCTAAACAATTATAAATACATTAAGACACTAACTTAACATTAAAAGCCTACCCAATTAACAGAAAAAAGGGTGTTGATTCGTCTTTGATAAAACTGTGAGGTCTGAAGCCCATTTCACACCGGGCCTGTGTAGAGTTGCATTGTGCTGTGTATCTATTACACAGGAATGGCTGCATATGTTGAGCGCAGGGGGAAAGCTTTTGGCCCAGCCTTCTTCTTATGTGGTTTTTTTGCCCGCCTCTTCTTCTTCTTCTGGAGGTTTTTGAAGCTTCACTCCAGCAAAGTTCAGCAGAGTCCAGCACTGCCAATATGTACTGATAAAAAACCTAAAAGGATTTTTCTCCAGACTGGCGTAGGGTTAGTGTACAATTGCGGAGGCATGGTGTACAGTAGTGCAGTGTTACGTAGACTTGCATACAGTAGCGGATAGTGTGCATAGACATGGACGCAGTGCTCTATGCCGAATGTCTGCCAAAAAATGAAATGTTAAATTTTTTCATCTTTTTCGTGGGACCCCTTTGCATCCCTCAGCGTGTTGCCATTGTAGTGCTACATAAGGTCAGCATAGGGCTGCATAAGCTCGGCGTAGTCGGTACCACACCGCATTCTGCAACTCTACGTTGGCCCGATGAGAAAAGGGCTTAAGGTCTAAGGTGTCTAAAAACCATTCTGGACTACACGCCATTCAACTCATATAGAAACTTTGCATAATTTATTACCACCCTTGAAAAATGTCAGCTACCTTTTTTTTATAAACACTACCCAATCTAGATCCCATGGATCCCCAAGGGAAACGCGGTAGTATATAGAGTGGGAAATAAGTACTTGATACACTCTCAATTTTGCAAGTTTTCCCACCTACAAAGAATGGAGAGGTCTGCAATTTTTATCGTAGGTAAATGGACTGCATTTATAATACACTTTTCCATCTGCATCAGAAGCTCAAAGCGCTTTACAATTTTGCGTCACATTCACCCATTCACACAGACACACTCACACAGTGATGTCAGGGTGCTGCCATGCAAGGTGCTCACTACACACCGGGAGCACCTCAGGGATTAAGGACCTTGCCCACGGGCCCTTAGTGATTTTCCGGTCAGTCTGGGGGTTGAACCGAGGATCCTCTGGTCTGAAACCCAACGCTTAACCACAAGCCCATCACCTCCCCAAGGTACATTTCAATTGTTAGAGACAGAAAAACAACATCCTGAAAATCACATTGTATGATTTTTAAATAGTTAATTTGCATTTTATTGTATGAAATATGTATTTGATACAACAGAAAAACAACTTAATATTTGGTACAGAAAGCATTGTTTGCAATTACAGAGGTCAGACATTTCCTGTAGTTCTTGGCCAAGTTTGCACACTCCAGCAGGGATTTTGGTCCACTCCTCCATACAGATCTTCTCCGGTTTTGTGGATGTCGCTGGGCAACACTGAGTTTCAGCTCCCTTCAAAGATTTTCTATTGAGTTCAGGTTTGGAGACTGGCCAGGCCACTCCAGGACCTTAAAATGCTTCTTACGGGAGCCCCTCCTTAGTTGCCCTGGCTGTGTGTTTCGGGTCACTGTCCTGCTGGAAGACCCAGCCACGACCCATCTTCAATGCTCGTACTGAGGTAAGAAAGTTGTTTGCCAAAATCACGTAATACATGATCCCATCCATCCTCCCTTCAATGTAGTGCAGTCCTCCTGTGCCCTTTTCAGAAAAGCACCCCCAAAAATGATGTTTGTTTCACGGTTGGGTCGGTGTTCTTGGGGTTGTTCTCATCCTCCAAACACGGCGAGTGGAGTTGATACCAAAAAGCTCTATTTTGGCCTCATCTGACCACATGACCTTCTCCCATGCCTCCCATGTCACTGGTGAACTTCAAACGGGCCTGGACATGTGTTGGCTTGAGCAGGGAGACCTTGCTGCCCTGCAGGATTTTAAACCATGATGGCGTAGTGTGCTACTAATGTAATCTTTGCAACTGTGGTCCCAGCTCTCTTCAGGTCATTGACCAGGTCCTCCTGTGTAGTTCTGGGCTTTCTCAGAAACATCTTTACCCCACGAGGTGATATCTTACATGGAACCCCAATTGAGGATGATTGATAGTCATCTTATGTTTCTTCATTTTCTAATAATTACACCAACAGTTGTTGTCTTCTCACCAAGCTGCTTGCCTGTTGTCCTGTAGTCCATCCCAGCCTTGTGCACGTCTACAGTTTGTCCCTGGTGTCCTCAGACAGCTCTTTGGTCTTGGCCATGGTGGATCCTTTGGAGTGTGATTGATGGAGTGTGTGAACAGGTGTCTTTTATTACAGGTAACGAGTTCAAACAGGTGCAATATAATACAGGTAAAGAGGTGCAGAATAGAAGGGCTTCTTAAAGAAAAACGGTTGAAAGACAGAATTCTTGCTGGTTGGTAGGTGATCAAATAATTCATCCAATAAAATGCAATAAATTATTTAAAAATCATACAATGTGATTTTCTGAATCTTTTGAAATTCTGTCTGTCACAGCTGAAGTGTACCTACAATGAAAATTACAGACCTCTCCATTCTTTGTCGGTGGTAAAACTTTCAAATTGACAGGGGTGTCAAATACTATTTTCCCCACTGCATAATATATATATATATATATATATATATATATATATATATATATATATATATATATATATATATATATATATTATATATATATATATGATTGTTATTACAAATGTAGGATGCTAATGTACTGTCATTCAGAGAAACACAGCCAGATTGTGATTTTTCACTTCCATATTAGCCAGAATGCTGCTGTATCATCAAAACATTTTCACTGTGAAGTACCAAGAAACAGTTATTTGTCTGTCTCTTGTTTTAATTCATCTGTTCAAACTGGGCCTGTTATTTAACAGACAGGCAATTAATAGTGACTTAGTGAGTGACTGTTACTTATTCTCCAAACTACCTTGTGCATTTCACTCCTTTTTCCATTGGGCTGTTGGTATATACAGTATTTGAGCCCTCTGTATAGGATCACTGGACACACATGTTGCTTGTCATTGTCTAAGAATGAGCATATTGGTTTTGAGGAATTTTCCAGAACTAACCACTGCTAACGTAATCTCTTCAATTTTAATCTGGGCTCATGGATATTAAGACCAGCCTCTCTGGCCCCCGGTCCCATCACCTCTGACCCCCCTCGTAATCCGCCTTCTTCCATCAGCTCATTAAGACAGGGGAGTTCACACCTCTCACCATGTTGGGCCCAGCTGTTGTCCCACCTAGTGCCCAGGCCAGCCCAGGGGTGTCCAGGAAAGGCTGCTGGCTTCACAGGCACGCAACAGATCCGAGCCTCTGATCTGTGCTGCAAATGCTATAAATACCGAGTGGAGGTGATGGTCCAAAGAGCTCATTAACGTCGGCAATAATAAATGGGGAGAGAATGAAAGTCTCTCTACCTGCTCAGTCGGCAGTAGTTAATGAGCGGAGCCTGTTGGAGTTTTACTCATGGCGGACAATTTGAAAAAGGCTACAGGGAGTGTTAACAAATGTTGAAGGACATAATGGTGGGTATAAATGTTCACAGCTACAAATAGGCAACAGTGTTTCCTTTGAATACATAATGAGTCTTTTCTGGTCAAGTATGCTCCCAATTATACGAGGGCTGTCAATAAAGTAACGGTCCTTTTTATTTTTTTCAAAAACTATATGGATTTCATTCATATTTTTACGTCAGACACGCTGATGAACCCTCGGGTTAAAGATTTTTTAGGAGATTTTTTTAATGAAAGACGCCGGGACGGGTCCGCGCGTCGGAACGCAGCCGACGCGACGCTCCGCCACAGGAAAACACCTCTGTTGAAAGCCTTAAGGACAAGTTGGAACATGTCCTGCCTTTAAACAAGTTCTCATATACTCACTCCACTGAAAGCCATCAAAAGCCGCCTGGATTTTACAAATGGTTATCAACACGGAGGTGTTTTTCCTGTGCCACCGCACCGCGTCGGCTGCGTCCCGACGCGCGGACCCGTCCGCATGTCTTTCATTAAAAAAATCTCCTTTAACAGTGGAATATCCGGATAAAATGCTGAAACCGACTTCTTCTGAAACTTCTCTGTTCTCTCACGACGTCCTGGATCAATAGAGCCTGAAATGTGGAGGTTTTCAGCTTGAACAGGCTGACGACGGCGGCTGAGAGCGCTGAGCGATGTCTCGCACCGTGGGAAGTCCTTAAAGCGACAGAATCACCTCAAAATCTCTCATCAGCCGTTAAAATTTTCACTGAACCGTGTCCACTTCGATGTGTCTCACAGGTTTAGAAAAAATTTTGATCAAACAATGCGCCAGTCTCTCAGCAACTTCTCACACAAAGGAATTCCAACGAGGGGCTGGACGACTCCTCCCACAAGGAGTGCTCACAGGCGAATGACGTCACCGACAGGCGTGGAAAAACTCACGCATGCGCACGAGGGTTCAAGCATGTCTGACGTAAAAACATATGAATGAAATCCATATAGTTTTTGAAAAAAATAAAAAGGACCGTTGCTTCATTGACAGACCTCGTATTTTCTTCAGCTTGAACTTTAATGTAATTTTAACATCACAACTCCCTTTGGACTCACTGGAGTGTGTATGACACTGTATAATTGCAATCTTAAATGTGACGTGGTGCCGCAGGGGTTATTTTATTTATGGAATATTGTGTTGATTATTTTTCTGATGAATAATTTTATCTGTAAGGTCACGTAAAACCAAAGTAAAAAGTGCACATGATAGTGTCCCAGAGCCCTCAAACAGCTTCATGTTTGGCGCCCAAAATATAAACATATAAAATAGTTTTTGACAGCAAGTCCAAACCAATTCATCAGATTTAGACTTTTTAAAGGCTTAAACCTATTTTTAGAATTGATGTAGACCTATTTACAACCTTTTAAAATAAAATCTGGTTTGAACTGGTTTCTGTCTATTTGGAAAAGTTAAAACTATTTTCAGTTATTTAACAGCTGAGTGGATCCGTGTAATTTGATTGGTTGGTTGTACGTCATGTGACGGATTATTCCTATTTGCGGTTGTGTTTCATTCACTGTGCAATAGTTCTTTTTTTAGCGTGCAGTTTTGGTGCTATATGAAATGTGCTATTGCACGCACCGACCACCGCGCATGCTCACACTACCAGGGGTGGCGTTTAGCAAAACATAGCGAAGTTTGTTTTGCTGGTGGATGGCGATTTGAAGGCACTAATTGACAATGCTAATTCTTCTAGCACACACACAAAAAATAAAAAAATAAAATAAACAAATTGACTACGCTGTAAGCCATCTGGAGGCACGGAGAGCTGTTAGGGTAAAAAGCTGAACAATTTTTTGCTGAACTGAAGATGTACACAAAGTCTTTTTTTCTTGTCAGTGCATGGTATCACAGACTACATCGTTCCAATTTTGGACTCCAATTTAATGTTTGTGTTCAACTGTTAAGCACCAGTGGAACACGAAAATGTAAGTCACTTTTCTGTTGTTTATGAATTAATAAAATATCAAATGTCAAGGATCTATTTTAGCCAGTATAATAAAACAACAATGAATGTTTTTTCATTCTTTCAATGGAACAATATTTAATTCGGTGAAAGCGCAATGCTGAGAATCACACTTCACAAACAAATAAATGTATATTTGTAAAACGAACACACAAGTAACTGTAACGTGTATTAGTTTTTACAAGTATATGTCCATTTGTCTTTTTTTTTTTCATTTGTAAAAAAAAAGTCATTTGCAAAACTGAAAATACTGTTTGTGAAGTGTGAATCAGCATTTGTGGATCACCGATCACCACGCATTCATCACTTTGCTCACTTACACAATTTGAGACATTTTGAGCGCAAAACTGCATTCAGAGTCACAAATATGTTGGTCTCTTCACACTCCCATCCAGTAAGTGGCAGTGTTCTATGCATTTGGAGAGGGGGGAGGGGGGTGAATGAGAGGAAACTCATTTCCCATAATGCCTTTTGGTGTATGTGTTGGTTAATACTCAAATGTTCAGAATTAGCACATTACTGAAAAAAATATGTGCAATATTGTCACCTGTAAAATGACAGAGTTGCTGTTAATGTCGATAAATTGTCCGGAATTATTTTTGTTTATAAATTAAACCATGAGTGAAAAGTGCCTTGTTTTGGGTGTCTCCCCGCCACTGTCTGTGTTGATGTATGTGGAAAGAAAGTGGCACTTGTTGTTGTTGTTGTTGTTGCAGCAGCAGCAGCCCACTCCCTTCTGCTGGGGGGAGGGCTGAGCTCCTCACAGCGATTCACGCAACAGACAGGAACTAACATGTATGGTTTTAGGGTTTACAAATGTTTTGACAGTTAAGCTTTACTCACTATGCCACTAAAACAATTTTTAGCGGACTGAAAGTTAGTGGAGCTAAAATTTAGCAGAAGTTAATTGGTCCAATGATGGTTTTCAAAGTTAGCTGAGAAGCTATCTACTAATGTTAAAGTTAGCTTTGCTAATTAGCAGTTAGCGGAACTGTTGCCCACCACCGGTATACTTCTCCATGTAATGTGGAGTTGCGTGAGGAAGGGCATCTGTTGTAAAACTTGTGCCAATTCAACATGCGACCCACTGCAGATTTGCTGTGGCGACCCTGAGTGCAAACAAGGGAGCGGCCGAAGAGACATACTTTTATTCAAAACGTTCCGAATCACTCACAGTGTTATACAATGCAACTTTACCCAACACTTGCACCCGATGTCAGCCTGTGATTGCTTAGCTGATTCGTTTTTTGTGCCAAAAACATAGATGGACATCACAACTCCTCAATGAGAGACTTCAGTTGTATCACACACATCTGGTCATTCTTCATGTAATTCATTGCCAATCCTGTTTTCTACAAAAACGAATTTGGTTATAAATCAGTTTTTCGTGTTTAAAAAGTAATAGAAGAACAGAGAGCGAAGGAGGGCAGAAAGAGAAATGCAGGCCGGCCTGGATTAGGGGAGGGTCTGTTTTTCTTCTCCCCGTCAGTGCACTCCTGCAGGAGGATGGATAGATAGTGACGGCCTGCCAGTTGGTTTTCATTACGTAGGCTGCACTTCAGACCTGTACAAAAAAACTCCACCCGTCCCTTCCGACTTCCCCCTCCCAGTTGAACACACTTTCCCTCTGAAGGAAACGTACAAAATTGCTTCTGAAAGTGAAAAACTAAATTGCCGGAGGGGAGTTTTTTTTTTTCTATGTATTTTTCTAATATCCTCTTCAGACATGAAGTCTCCCCCTGCATGCCTTTTTGCTTTTAAGTTAAATCTGTCATCTACACCGTGGGGGCCACGCTGGAATGTTACTTCAATATGAAAGCTGTACCTTTGCATTTTCTGTAATGCATGTGTTCAAATGGGACCCACAGGGGTGTGTGTGGGGGGGGCAGACTGGGATATGAGAACAAGGTGGAACACTGTGCCTTGTTTGTTGCCCTCTGCACACACCTACACAAAACTGAACAGCAATAAAATAAGGTACAGTTGTGTGTAACTGGCAAACATTTGGCTTGTGCCCAGCCTGGGCAGAGGCCTGGTCCCGTGGGGTTAAAAAGTGCACATCGGAGTCTCCCTCTCACAGGTCTGTTATCTCTCCAGCATGCTGAGCTGCCTGGATGCCAGCACAGCGCACCGATAACCACAACCAGAACGTCTTCCCTCACAGAGCTGCTGCTCAACCCCCCGCCCAGCCCCTGTCACGCCATGCTACACCTATGGGAGCATAGTGCTTCAAAGAGAGCCGGCTCGTGCATGCGGAGGCACTGATTTTTAGATGATAAGACAGCTCCAATCTGTTGTTTGAGCCACACTGGCCTTTGACCCTTGGCTTTAATGCAGACAAACCGAGCTGATCATTATTTCAATCAATCAGAAATTCTCTTCCTGCGTGCGTCTCCTGCTTCAAATCACTTGGCATTAACTGCCTGAATGTGCATCGCTCCAAACTGCAGGAAAATCAAAAACATGCAAGTTATCGAGGGCCAGAGGAGATAAAGAAAAAAAAAACACTTACTGATGCAAGGATGTGGAACAGCAAATAGACTGTGTGGAAAAATGTAACACTGCAAACAAAGGAAATAAAAAGCTGCGGGCTCAGATGGCTGATCAGCTGCGGATGGATGGTTCTGATGAACAAATGAGTGTCCTGCCAAACTGCTGCATTTCAGTCTTGGTGGCAGCTATCCAGCTTCATGCTGAAGGTTTCCACCTCCCAGGGCCTTACTGTCAATAAAACACTGCATGGTGATAACCTTGCATCTGTTTTGTTCTTGTGCAAACAATGCAGAGTTGTAAACTGACCAATGAATCTCCTGGGATGTTCGTTTAAATGGTTGGTTTTTCCAAATGCTCTGATTTATGTGAAAGCACCATATACTGTGTGTGTGCATGCATGTGTGCGTCATGTCAAACCAGGGCTCATTTTCTTTTATTCAACACATTTTAAGTCCAAAATGAGAAATACAACCAAATGCTTGTTCATGACTATCTTTTTTTTTTTTGGTTTTGTGTCCTCTTTTTAATTTTCTCCGTGATTGATTTGTGTTTGTCAGCCATCGTTGTGTGTAAAACCACATGTCAGGATAGGAAAACCAGACGCCGGTCCAAATGGCTGTTTGCTGTGAAGCGTTAGCCAAACAGAGGAGGGACAGTAAAGGAACTGTTTTCTACTCCAGAGCTTGCAGAACTTTCCAGATAGCATATCTGCCTCCTTAAATCTGCCAGCCAGGCTCTGTATGGGACCCAGATCCTTCAGCATGCATCAATCTGCTGATGCAATTCCAATGCCCGCACAAATTACCTCTCTGAGCTCAGGGCTCAGCGGGTCAGACAGGACCACGACGTGAACGGTGTGGTTTTATCTCCTGTATGGACTGCAGATAAGAGGAAAACAGGCACTCAAATGACACTGGCAGCAACACTAATTAGTCCATTTACAGACCGTCCGGGGTGAATAATTACGCTGATATAGGTTATTTTCTAGACTCGCACGAGTTAATGTTGACTTTTGAGTTCTGCAGGAAAAGACATTGATGGTGCAGTAAATATGTGGAATAACATGAATCACAGTGTGTTTTTCCCACAGGGCCAAACGTCATGTACTAAGTCAGTGAGTCAGTCAGTCAATCAGTCAGTCAGTGATGCAACATTTCACTGGTGATCGAGATCATTTCAGTTCTGGCTCCCTGATTGTCACCAAATGTGCCATATGCATTACACATAGTGATCCCAGGGAACCCAGTGATTTGGGTGTCAAAAGGTGAAAGGTCAAGGTTAGTGGAGCGTACTTTGTAAATTATCTTTGGAGCTCAATAATGGCACATTCCCTTTGTACTCTGAGGTCAGAATTTTCCATTTACACCCCACAGGAATGACCCTGAAGTCAGAATTCCAACTGCTCCAAGCAGCAACAGCAGTAAAAGCTGTAATTACGTCAGCCAAAGACTCAATAAAACCATTGGCGCTTATTTATTTGTCTGACTTCAGCAATATTATGTCAAAACTACTGCATGGATTTTGATGAGATTTTTACCACATATAGATATTAGGCCATGGAAGACTCCATTAAATTTTGGAGGTGATCTGGATTTCAATCTAGATTCTGGATCAAGATTTCACTTGGTATAGGCTTTGAAGGATTACATCAAAACTACTTCACGGATTCTCACTAAATTTGCACCACATATAGATATTAGGCCATGGAAGACTCCATTACATTTTGGAGGTGATCTGATCTTGATCTAGATTCTGGATCAAAGATTTCACTTGGTATAGGCTTTGAAGGATTACATCAAAACTACTTCATGGATTCTCACTAAATTTGCACCACATACAGTAGTGTTCAGAATAATAGTAGTGCTATGTGACTAAAAAGATTAATCCAGGTTTTCAGTTATTTCTTATTGTTACATGGGAAACAAGGTACCAGTAGATTCTCACAAATCCAACAAGACCAAGCATTCATGATATGCACACTCTTAAGGCTATGAAATTGGGCTATTAGTAAAAAAAAAGTAGAAAAGGGGGTGTTCACAATAATAGTAGCATCTGCTGTTGACGTTACAAACTCAAAACTATTATGTTCAAACTGCTTTTTTTAGCAATCCTGTGAATCACTAAACTAGTATTTAGTTGTATAACCACAGTTTTTCATGATTTCTTCACATCTGCGAGGCATTAATTTTGTTGGTTTGGAACCAAGATTTGCTTGTTTACTAGTGTGCTTGGGGTCATTGTCTTGTTGAAACACCCATTTCAAGGGCATGTCCTCTTCAGCATAAGGCAACATGACCTCTTCAAGTATTTTGACATATCTAAACTGATCCATGATACCTGCTATGCGATATATAGGCCCAACACCATAGTAGGAGAAACATGCCCATATCATGATGCTTGCACCACCATGCTTCACTGTCTTCACTGTGAACTGTGGCTTGAATTCAGAGTTTGGGGGTCATCTCACAAACTGTCTGCGGCCCTTGGACCCAAAAAGAACAATTTTACTCTCATCAGTCCACAAAATATTCCTCCATTTCTCTTTAGGCCAGTTGATGTGTTCTTTGGCAAATTGTAACCTCTTCTGCACATGTCTTTTATTTAACAGAGGGACTTTGCAGGGGGATTCTTGCAAATAAATTAGCTTCACACAGGCGTCTTCTAACTGTCACGGTACTTACAGGTAACTCCAGACTGTCTTTGATCATCCTGGAGCTGATCAATGGGTGAGCCTTTGCCATTCTGGTTATTCTTCTATCCATTTTCCCCCTCTCCAATCAACTTTTTAATCAAACTATGCTGTTCTTCTGAACAATGTCTTGAATGTCCCATTTTCCTCAGGCTTTCAAAGAGAAAAGCATGTTCAACAGGTGCTGGCTTCATCCTTAAATAGGGGACACCTGATTCACACCTGTTTGTTCCACAAAATTGATGAACTCACTGACTGAATGCCACACTACTATTATTGTGAACACCCCCTTTTCTTTTTTTTTCTTTTTTTACTAATTGCCCAATTTCATAGCCTTAAGAGTGTGCATATCATGAATGCTTGGTCTTGTTGGATTTGTGAGAATCTACTGAATCTACTGGTACCTTGTTTCCCATGTAACAATAAGAAATATACGCAAAACCTGGATTAATCTTTTTAGTCACATAGCACTACTATTATTCTGAACACTACTGTATAGCTATTAGGCCAGGGAAGACTCCATTAAATTTGGGAGGTGATCTGGATCCCAGTTGGCGGATGTCAGAAAACTCTGATTGCTCTTGTTTTTAATTTTTTTTAATTTTTTTAGGGTTTCTGTCAATTTGTGTCATTTTAATGAATCGTGCATACAGTACAGTGTTACTGCTGTCTGTGGACATGGTACTGCAGATATGGACATTGTTATTTTAGAGATGTGGGAAAGGAGCAGTAGTCTGCCAGGGTGGTTGTCATCCAGGCTGTTTCGTGGTGTTGTGGATGTGGCAAAGCGCAGCATCAGTGCATCCGTCATGGTGCCATGTGAAAAATGGAATGCATTTACCTTGGTTGTGACGTCATTCCCATTTGCTAGTTATGACTTTCGAGATTAATGGAATAAAGTGTTACATCTTTTTTAACTGCCCAGTTGTCACCAATCTTGGTATGTGTGTTTGGTATAATGACACCAAAATGCCTAATAATTTGGGGGTAAAAAAGTTAAAGGTCAAACTCACAGAACTGTACCTTGTAAAAGCCTTCTGCAGAAAAGCATCGCTTGTTACTGGTAAGCTGATCACAGATCATACAAGAAGATATTAGTCATCTTCACTCAAGTTTCTCGTAACTTTTTTTGTTGTTGTTGCTGTGATTGGCTAATGTGCTAAGTGTGCCACAGCAGAATCGCAAACAATCGTAAATGCAGATAATTACATAAATTATATGTAAATGCTGAATTCCACCTGTGTGCAGATCAGCATATGTTCATCAAAAGATGGAATTAACATAAATCTTCTTCTTCTTCTTTCGGCTGCTCCCGTTAGGGGTTAGTCGTTTCCATCTCACCCTGTCCTCTGTATCTTCTGTCCTCTTATCCTCTGTAACCACCTGCATGTCCTCCCTCAACACATCCATAAACCTCCTCTTTGGCTTCCTTCTTCTCCTCCTGCCTGGTGGCTCCATCCTCAGCATCCTTCTCCCTATACGCACCACACCCACATACATATGCCAGTGTCCAATCAAAGCACGGGGATCATTTTGAATGCCCCAGATCTCTGTAGTGTACTTCCAAGCAGGTGGTACATATTTTATTTTGTTTTTTTTTATTTATTTATTATGTATTGTTTTAAAACGTTTTTCATACATTACACTACTTTTGTTGCATGAAGACATTGGTAAATCCATGTCTAACACCAAAATGGTTCATCCACATGAATAAAAATGTATATTCACAAAATATTTACAGAATTTCTAAAAACACATTTAATATTTTCAGCTTTAGAGCCAAATCGTATCTTTTGCATGGTGACAAACATACGTTTCACATGTCGAAAGCTGATTATTCTTAACATTTTGATGTGTGACACATCAAAAAAAAAAAAAAGTGAGAATTAGTGAAAGTGTGGTCAACTCAGTCAAATACTCTTGGGCCCCAGAGAGTTTTAAAGAGGTCCAGGAATGATCACCCACCACTCATTTCACAAATAACACAATCTGCATTTTATTTTAATTTTAGTTTACATTATAGCAGGCTATAATGTAAACTGCTGAAATAATAGCAATGCCATCTCTACAAATAAAATAGATGCATAGTGTGTGTGATTTAGTACCAGTCTGGTATGCAACAAATACAACTTTATGTCTATATGCACAAAACTCTGCCGTACTTTTGCCAGAGTGATGAGTAGAGCTGTGCACCATGGCACAGAGCCGACGTGCATCAAAACCTTCCAGAGAGGTTACAACGTTCTGCAACACCACTATTACTGCAGATTGCTCACTGTAGTATGTATGACTAGGAAAAAATAAAGATTGATTTTAATGTGGGCAGCTTACTGGTTAGCACTGATGTCGCACAGCAAGAAGGTCATGGGGTCACTTTTCTGTGTGGAGTTTGCATGTTCTCCCCTCTGGGTGCTCCGTCTTTCTCAGTCTTCAAAAAAACATGCAGTTTGGGTGAAGGTCTGTGGTAGACTGGCTTCCTCTCCAGGGTGTCACATTAAAAGACTCTTGCACTATGACTGTTGGGATGGGCTCCAGCTCCCGGTGACCCTTAATTGGAGTATTGAAGATGAATTAATGCTTTTAATACTGACAGACCCCGTTGATGATCAGAGTCGTTGAAATACCAACACTTCTTGTTTCACCAGAGTCCCGTTAGCTGCCTCGTGTTCAAGGTTATTGTAGCGGCCGCTGGGCACATAAGGTCCTCACCATATTTCACCCCAGCAGGCAATCCCCTGCTTCATCCATTACCCAGGACCATAATGCCTACGAGGGTTTAGATTTTGAGACCCATGTGCACACTACGCATACGCTGTCTGTGTGACAGGCTGGAATTCACCAAGTCATTCAGAAACTCCAAATCGATGATCAAATTTTTAAAAAAGAGAGAAACAGAGAGAGAGAGAGAGAGAGAGTTGATAAAACACTTGCCAGGGGGCAGCAGATAACGACCAGGTTACATACTACATCAGGCAGCACTGAACACCGGGCACATGTAACAGTCACACGCTGTGCAGATGCTTGCAGTCATCGGCACTGGCGGTGCTGGCGAGCGTAGCTACTAACACACCACACACCCCGTCTGTGTGAGAGGGGTTCCACAAGTATATATTTGTTTTTGTTTTTTAAGTTAGTCCAAAATTCACTTTATTCCGTGGACAATTTGAGCCACATTAGCAGCTGTGACCCCATAACAAGATCCACAGCCAGTTTAAAATGATGACAAATACCAGAAACGAACTGTTTTGGAGGCACATTTCTGTTCATCGTTGTTGTAAAGAACAAAATGGAACAGTGATAAGTGTGTTTCTCTCTTTGGGAATCGCCCAAGCGAGAATGAGACTGTTGTGAGGCCCAGGCCCTGGCTTCAGAGAGCCGCTGGTTCTATGTGACCGTCCCACGGTGTGACAGTGAGGAGCTGGAATCATCCAAAACCCCTGCTGCAGCACCAACATCTGCTTCTCCGCCACAACCAATGAGCCGCGAGAGCTTGAACCATGACGAATCAGCCTGTTTGGTGATCTTTTCAGGGGATCTTGGGGAAAGGTTGGAACAAAGCCAACCTTCACCACCCGGCAACCTCCTCTCTGCGTCCACGCTCTCTGTCCTCCCCATAGCCTGCTGGCTTTGATATCTTAGACCCCTACTTGGAGGAATAGACTCCCCTCTCCAACCCACACACACACCCACACACACACACACACCTCTCTATACAAATAATCCCATGGATCATGACAGAAAAATGACATGGGCCTTAGTACCTCAAGCATCGCTGACATACATCTATGTAGTTTCAGAAAAGGTTGTTTGTGTCCTGATGGGGACTTTTTTTTTTTTACATTTCAGACCAGAATAGTACAGTGGACCACAATGTGTTTTTAGGGGCCAGAGCACCTTCAGGTTAGGTGAGTTTTACTGTACATGGGACTGAACAATACATTTACCTCTCAAAGCTTTTACGATGATGTCAGCTTCCATCCCACATGGCTGACTTTATTTTCCCAAATTTTTCTTCTGTTCAGATCTGAAGGGAATGTATGTGAAACAGTTGAAACCCAGCCTTAACTGGAGAGGGGGTCTGAGACATGCCTTGTCCACTGTTTACAATGGGGTACTCAGGTCAAAACAGTTTCAGTCTTTTGTTCATGGTGATGAGTCATTCACGTCATCAGGAGACATGTCAGGAGAGCTGTCAGGAGAGGCGTCAGTCCCATCATTAGGAGGGACAGCTACCCTGTCATTAGGAGGGTGCTAACTAGAGCACAATAGGTGCTAATTAAAGCAATAATTTAGTCACTAGCCAATAGCAGTCTGCCTCTCAGTAGGAGGGGTCTGGTTAGGTTTAAAACTCCAGCTTTTGTGGCTTCTGTTTGTTCTTCTCTACAAGGGTCAAGACAGAAGTCAGACTACCAGAGCAAGAATTTTAGCTGAGGAAGCTTCTGCGATTTGAAGCGAAACATCCTCACATCAAGCAACCCAGTCCAGTCGAAGATTCAAGCTTCTCTACTCTGAAGGGAATCTGTACATCTTGAAGCCCTTGTTGTGTCTAATTTGTGCATCCAAATGCACAGAAACCCATCATTTTCAGTGAATAAATAAATAAAATAGCTGGATTTACATGCAGGCACATTAACAGCGAGTGCTATTTTGAACCCAAGATGGCACCATGAGTCACGTGACCGATTTGTTTCAACTCATCATGTTGCCACTCTCTCTAATAAAGGCACTCCAGCTTGAGGCATGGTACACCCTGGACAGTCTATCACTGGGCCACACGGGGAGAACATGGGGAGAAAAAGAAACTCCACACAGAGATGTGAATCGAACCCACGACCTTCTTGCTGTGAGGTAGCAGTACTAACCACTAAGGCAGTGTCCTGCCCCAGCTACAGTTATAGGTTTTATTATTGTATTTGTAACTACCGTGTTGCCCGTGGGGATCCATGGGCTCTAGATTGGATAGTGTTTATAAAATAGGTAGCTGACATTTTTTCAAGGGTGGTAATAAATTATGCTAAATGTTTTTAGAACCTTAGACCTCAACAGTTTTTAGAAGAGGAACTCAACTCTTTTTTTTGTCCTGTTAATTACGTATGTATTTATAAATTGTTTAGGTTCTTGTTATCATATACACACTATTATTATTATCATAATTATTACTTTTATTTTATTTTTATTTCTATTTTGTCATGTGGTTTTTAAATGGACCACAATGGAAATAAGTGTTTTCACTTTCTTGTGTCATCCATGTATTTTTTTTTTTACATATTTACTATTATATTATGTATAATAAAACTCACATATATTGGATTCAGGTGCTAATTTTGTTGGTTATAATCGAAATCCATTATATGTAGAAAACAGACAAAGTCCGTTATGTATCTCACGGATTAGCTACAGTCAGGAGGTGCCGAACGATCTACAGGGAATCCACAGCACCAATGAGGCTTACATATTTTTTGATTACACTCCTGATCTTGAATATGGACCTGCCTCATTTAATGACCGGGTCAAAAATTTGTCTGAAAAAAATAAATGGCTGCCTTAAATAAGTGTTGGGCATTATGTGCATTAAAAAGATTACATTTGGTTGAGTCACTCTTTTTTCTAAGTTCACTGCGGAGTGGTAAATCCTAAAGCCCCTAAAATCCTAAAGCCTGATTTATGTTTCTGTAATTCTGGAACTCTGTGGTTATGCAAGTTCTCTATTGTGTCTTTATGCAATTTAGAGCAGGAACAGCGGCTTTTTCAACAAGCTCCACTTCTTTATACAATCATCAACTTCCAAACCAGTGACAGTACGTACAATTTCCTCCGTGAATTGCGGGTCATTTGGGCGTCTTTTTCTGACTTTGTGTTGTGAAGTTGGTCATATCTGTGGATTTTTCTGCCAAACATATTTGATCCATGCTTGAAATTTAATCGGCGGGCGCACTGCAAAAATTTTTAAAATATGATCGAAGAGGAAGAGGGTGAGAGAGCAGCATTTTGTTAATAATCACCAGCCTTGAATTACGCCCTGCCTCGTTTAGGTTCCATGTCAGACCATGGTTTGAAAAAAATACACGCCAGGCTTTTAATCAAGGAAATACAGTACCCACTTTCCTCAAATCGGCACGTGTCAGTGCTGAACTTCATTTCGTACCTCTGTTACTGGGCACATCCAGATTGCTCTGTCCGGTACATGTGACGGATTTGGTCACATTGCGATGGGGGTGGGACGTTTTGTCCGATGTGAGCAAAAGTTTGTTATACAAAATCATTTATATATGGTATTTATTACATGGAAAACCACACACAAGCATTGGGATGTTTGCTTTTGTTTGATGAGTGTGAATATCCGGTTTATACGATGATGGTTTAGGCGCGTTTTACTGTACTTACATTGATCTTACTTAATAAAATCGTGCACGCATGCACTCACGCTTTTAATATAAAGATGATTACTGTCCTCTGCTGGAATGATGTGTTAGCTAATATCCGTTGCTAATATATTAGTCCTAGCAATGTTCCATTTTCACAAGGTTCATTCTTGGCCCAAGATACATAAGCATACCAAATGGCAAATGTCAGTGATAGAATGTCGGCAAATGTCAGTGATCGAAGTTATACACACACACGCACACATGCATGCATGGAGAGCTTTTTGTCTTTTCTGCATTCTGCTGCAAGCAGGTGCTTCTATTTTTAGACATGCACAAACAGAGACTGTGGCGGAAGATATCAAATGCAATATGCCTTTCACTCATGCTACCAGCAATATGACACTCACTCATGGTAACAGCAACATGACACTTAATGAACCTGAACCAAACCAACTGAACTTCAAAAACACAATAAATCAATGACACTAACAACACTGTTAAACTAACATGAACTATAATAACGATATTTAAAACCCCAAACTCCCATGGTACATTGCAGCACAACATCCATTGTTTACTGGTTAGCTAAAATTGTTGATTTCTCAAAAAAATATTTGTCCTATCAACTTTCCATTTTTGCAGCATTCATCTTTGACCCAAAATACTTAGCATACCAAACAGCAAATGTCAATTTACAGGAGACACATTATCAAATTAAACTGCTGCATGTGCTGTAGATTATGTTGATTTTCCATGTTTGTAAGTGTTTTGCAATTTGAAAAGGGTTCCTGATGCAATTACCTGTTTTTTGAATTGACATTATATATATATATATATATATATATATATATATATATATATATATATATATATATATATATATATATATATATATATATATATGTATTTGTAAAGACTTCCAGCATTTGCTGGTCTTGTCTTAATTTGGGAGTGTTGTGGCCCCTACTGGCTCCAATAAAATAGAGCTGTAATCACAGGAGACTGAACTCCAACTTCTTTATTTTCTCTTTAACATGAGTTAAAGTGACACATGCACCGTGCAATCCCATTCAACCAGACAAACAAATTAACCAGACCACAAAATACAAATTACGCATAATAAATCAGTCTTTGATATCCTTGATTATGTTGGAGGTGATTGGTGGAAAGGTTCAGGCAGGCAGACCATTGGCCACCCCATCTCAACAGAGTAATGATGACAGTTTTCCCTGAACATCTGAGGAAGTGGCATACAGGAAAAGGTTTGGGTTCACTGAATGAAGTGCTGAATGTAATTATGGGATGGAGTAACAAGAGGCAGACATGAGCGAGAAGGAGCACATCTCAGTATGTGGCATTGGGCCTGTTGATGTAATGGGTCCCTGTGTGGAGTTGGCATCCATTCCTTCCAGATGATGGGCCATGACCAGATAGAATTGCACTCGGCTGAAATATGTCTGTTCTTTCTGCTATTGTATGTTCCTCTAATGCTTTTTTGTTTTTCAAGGCAAGTTCAAACATTCAAAAGTCAAATCAGCTGTCAAACGCTGCCACACCGTAGCATGTAAATCATGGCTGATATACAATACCTCCACCCCCTCTCCATCTCGGAGTAGCAGAGTTAACACAAACAGATAATGGCGTGCTGGTTTTAGAGGGTGGAGTTGAACTTGCTTTCTTCACTGACACGATGAAGAGGATCATAGAGGCGAGAACTATGTAGTTCATGTTATTGCTTGATTTGATCACTTTTAAGTGTTTTTCCAGTGAAGGCACCAGAGCCTGTAAAGCTCTAATTTCAGAGCAGATGTGCGTGGGTATCAGGAATCACCTGCACACACCTCGGCCTCACAGCAGGACCAGCTGTCCCCCTCAAACAGGTGTCTAATGAATGTAGAATCAGGTTTGGCAAGTTCATCATTACCACTTGAATTTGCACATTAGCCAGCCTTCTCCCTTTCATCCTCTGGCCTGTCACTTCTTATTTATCTAATTACTGTTACTGGTGAAGAGGCACTGACCTGCTGGCCTGACGCCCCGCTCCCTCCTCTGCCCCATACAGACATAATGCAGTCAGCAGCCCTTTAGACCTCATGTCTTCAACCTTATACATGCATGACTCACTATCTTTCTACACCTCTGCACATTGAACTCTGCTTAACCCTCGCGGTGATGAGCAGAAGCTCCTCACTAATGACTGATTGCTGCCTGACCGGTGTGATCTTAAGGGGGCCGTGTATCTGTTTTTGGCAGTGCATTAGACATGAGGGCATGTTGAATAGTACAGTCCATCTGTCAATGAATGCAAATACTGTTTCCATTTCACAAATGGAAAACGTTATTTGTTTCATATTTCATATACTAGAGCCATGTCATTTGATATTTTACTTAAAAATTTGATGTGTTTAGAAACCAGACAGCAATAGGAGACAGAGCTGTCTGTGGCCACCCAGCAGTTGACTTTGCCCATCAGACCTAGCACACACGGAGCTTAGCGAGTTCCACAGAGGAGTATGTGTGGGAACACACGTCTGCCTTCTTCAATACAGCAAAAAAATCACAATAGGAACCTTCCAATTCTTCATTTGACAGTGCTTCTTGGATTGTTTGCTTGCTCTGCTTTGCTTTGCTTGGTTTAGTTATATTGCTTGGTTAGTTTTTCTCTGCATGTTACTTATCTTGCTGGTCTCTTTCCTGCTTGGGTTTTCTCCATCCTTATCTCTCTTGTCTTTCTCTTGGTGCTTGGTGGTGGGCGTTTCACTCTGTCTGACCACACCCTCATTCTGGTGCTTTCCATGCACACCTGTTCCTAATCTGCAGCTCATCACCTGTGTGTATTTAAGGTTTATAGGTTTCACTAGTCCCTCGCCAGATCGATGCACTTTGTGCCTTCTTTCCAGCTCTCTAGTGTGTTTTTCCTAGTGCTGCTTGCATCATTGTTTTTTGTGATTACTTGCCTGTGTACCTGCCTGATGTTTTTTGTACTGCTGCTTGTTTTGGACTGCCTTCACGTGTGCCAATCTTTGCTTGATACCTCACTATGTCCAGTCATTCCTGACCATCGAACCTGCAGCTCCTCCAAGAACACTGCAGCTACTAGATTTAGTTTCATCATATCATGGATGCATCTGAGTGAAACGTATGGGACAAAAATGCATAGTAATTAGAAACAAAACTCACCGCACATGACATCAGTCAAACAATGGAACAAACAATGAATGTCACGTGACATGCAATCAACGAACCAAATGTCAAGGGTCAATGTAGGTGTGATATAAAGGTATTCATGACATGGTAAAATTATGATGCAGAATGTGAAGAACAATCCAATGCCAAGAAGGCATTTTGTAATCTTTGAAGGTGCATTAGCCACTTGGGTGATTGTTACTTAGGCAGACCCTGGACAAAGTCAAGGGAACTGCCATTTATCACCTGCTTGCAGTACATAGATGGCCAGTTTTAGAAGAGAGGAATGGACCACTGTTCTGCCTGCGTAGTTGACAGTCAGCTCCAAGAGCTGTATTATGGTGAATGCAATTGCATTCAGCACCAATGCATGCTCCTGGACATTTCTTAGAAAGTGATCAAATAAAATATACCATCAAATTTATGTTTTTGCACGTTTCATTGACCACTGCATTGCAAGATGATGCTTGCTTTACTGCAGTAGTTAAAGCAAGCTGAACTTTTTTGGTGGATGATACTGTCTGGTTCTAGACTGGGACAAATCTGAGAGATCATATTTAATTTCCTTTGGCAGATATGTCTGACCTTTCTCCCACTGAAAGTTTTTCACCCGGCCCGGACTCAGTAGGGCCAGTCGTAGCTGTTTATTTGATGTGGGTGGGCTTTGTACAATGATTGACAGTGGAACACTATTGAGGCACTTTTGTAATCAACCAAGATGGCTGCCGCTTACAGACAATGATCTTTTGAGTCCACTAACACGTCAGTAATAAATGACATGGACAGTGTGTTTGAAAAGAAAACAACCCAAAGTGAGACTCAATGCCATGCAGCTGGAGTTCCACAGTGAGGCAGAAATCCAGTGTCATTACCAGATTTTATTTGGTAGCCCTGAGTCCTGGCTACAAGTGGTGAGACATTTTGACTTACAAGGTTTCCCCAGAAAACATGGGGACTGTCAACCTTAACCCTTATGTACAAATGATAAGAGTTGGCTATCAACTAATGTCACACTAATGTATTATGTTGAACTACAACCCCAATTCAGAAAAAGTTGGGATGGTATGGAAAATGCAAATTTAAAAAAATGTTGTGATTCTTAGATTTACTTTCATTTCTATTTCATTACAGACAGTATGAACCCAGGACATTTTATGCTTTTTGTGGACAACTTTATATCATTTATTAATATGCATCCATTCCTGCATTTTGACCTGCAACACATTCCAAAACAATGTTGGAATGGGGGCAATTTTGGGATAGTAATGTGATAAATAAATAAATTAATAATCATGTTGTTTCAAATAGGTGATGTCAGCAGGTGATTACGATCATGATTTGGTACAAAAGATTTATCTACGAAAGGCTGAGTCTTATTATTATTATTATTGAAATGTTTAGAAAACAATATTGCTCAAAGATGGATTGGAAGGGATTTACACTTTTCTCCCTCTACAGTGCAAAATATCATGAATCTGAATGAGTTTCTGTGTGTAAGAGGTGCAAGCCTAAACTAAACACTTGTGATTTCCATTCCCTCAGATGGCACTGCATCAGCAACCCTCATTCATCAATAGCTGATATATCCACATGGGCAAGGGATTACTTTGGGAAACATTTGTCAAGCACAACAATACTAGTTACATTCACAAAGGCAACTTAAAATTTTACTGTTTCTGTGCAAAAAAGAAGCCTTAGGGTAACATTGTCCAGAAGCAGCGTTGACTTCTCTGGGCTCAGAGGCATCTGGGTTGGACCATCACATAGTGGAAACGTGTATTGTGGTCAGACACATCAGTAATCCACATCTTTTTTTGGAAGAAATGGGCACTGTGTGCTCCAAAGACAAAACTGACCAGCCAAACTTTTATCAGCAACAAATTTAAAAACCAATGTCTGTTGTGCCATGGTGTTGTTTCAGCGGCCTTAGCAAAGATAATTTGTAGCTCTGTGATAGCAGAATGAATGCAGAAAAGTACAGTGAGGGTTTAGAGCAACATATGCTGCCTTCAAGACATGTTCTCCAGGGATGTCCATGCAATTGTCAACAAAACAATGAAAAACCACATTCTGCGTAGACAACTCCCAAATACACACAGATGACCTGTTATAAAGAAGAGAAAGAAAAGCTGATTGGACTGTGACAGTACGAAGAGAGAGTTTCAAAATGGAGAAAGCCAAGAGAAGAAGAGCAAAGAAGCGGGGGAGGAGTTGAGCTGACTGCCTGAGAAACAAAAACTGGCCCACTGAAAGAGTTTCAGTCAGTGGCTGGTGGGTAATTTATAGCACAGAAAGGCTTGTAGGGTGAAAAACATTATTTTAGCGGCCCCCACATCCTAATAGAAGCCAGATGTGGAGGGATTAACAAAGACCATTCCCCTCTCTGTTGCTGGTCTCACTCTCCTGTTCTCCCCGTCCCCCTCTAACGTCAAGTCCCTGCTGTCTCATTTCTCTTTTATACTCAATCTCAGGGTTTCCTCAGCCACTCCTGCACGTTTTCCTTATGACAATAATATGCACTGGGAATACTGTATGAGCACAGTCAACACTCTGGTTTTTGAGGTGAGACTGAGTAAAGCATCACCAATCCTTCCCAAAGAGATCCTCTGTTTGTACTCATTCCCTGCTCGTGTGGAAATGGGATCTTTGCGGTTACTGATGTCACTCCACTCCAGGGCCTGGGCAGGGTTGCCAGGCCAAATATCAGGCAAAAACAAAGCAACCTGGCATCACATTTCCATCACTTTTCCCGCGGCTATCGTGCAGAAATTTGTTGCCCTTTACAGTGAGCTCCCCAAACCACCAAAAAGGTGATTACTGGTGTGGTGTAATGTGGTGCGTGCCAAAGTGTTCAAAGCGGTTTTAAAGCTGGGAGCTGGAAGCATCCTTACAAAGGCTGAAATCCCACTACCTAGATTGGATTTCAATTTACAAGCATGCATGGCCCAGCAGACACACTCCAAGAACCATAGGACAGTTGGATCACGAAGTAGGACAGATGATTCAAGGCTTTAACTGCATTAATCACTAAAATGTGTTGAGCGAGAATGAGCTGCCAGTGAAAAAGGTTCTGAGCTCTTTTCCAGCAAAACGGTGTCAGTTCCAAAGTCAACATATTATGTAAATTGAATAAGATTATTTTTGTTCTTCCCTCAACACTTACATCATCGCCTGGGAATAAAAGCTCCATGTTGCAAGCCACGGTGCGGCCTCAGAAGACCTCTGGCACTGGGATAAATAGGCCTGAATCAGGCCAGGTGCTTCAGAGAAAAGCTGGCAGGGACGCTGACTTCATGACAGCCAGAGGCAGACAGGCAACAAAAAGCAGCTCTGGAATTTGCGGTCAGATGGTCCCATTTTGACATGACACACTAAAACAGTTTAAAATAAAAAAAAAACATTTATAACCACAGATGAATATAATCTAATTTGCAGACAGGCTGTGGATGACAGCCGACTGTTAATTTTCCTAATTTTCCTTTTGCCATGTTTGCGTGTTGCAATGTCTTTGGAACCCTGGGTACCACTGGACCAACTTTGTGTCAAAGGAGTGAATACTTTGGAAGACTCAGATGAGGACGATCACTGTCATTGTGAGTCAGATACATCATTTTGAACATGTGGTGTATTTCTCTGTGAATGATCCACAAAGTACAACCCCAATTCCATTAAAGTTGGGACGTTGTGTAAAATGTAAATACAAACAGAATACAATGATTTGCAAATCCTCTTCAACCTATATTCAGTTGAATACACCACAAAGACAAGATATTTAATGTTCAAACTGATGAACTTTATTGTTTTTGTGCAAATATTTACTCATTTTGAAATGGATGCCTGCAACGTGTTTCAAAAAAGCTGGGACAGTGGTATGTTTACCACTGTGTTACATCACCTTTCCTTCTAACAACACTCAATAAGCCTTTGGGAACTGAGGACAATAAATGTTGAAGCTTTGTAGGTGGAATTCTTTCCCATTCTTGCTTGATGTGCAACTTCAGTTGTTCAACAGTCCAGGGTCTCCATTGTCATATTTTGTGCTTCATAATGCGCCACACATTTTCAATGGGTGACAGGTCTGGACTGCAGGCAGGCCAGACTAGTACCTGAACTCTTTTACTATGAAGCCACACTGTTGTAACACGTGCAGAATGTGGCTTGGCATTGTCTTGCTGAAATAAGCAGGGGCGTCCCTGAGAAAGACGTTGCTTGGATGGCAGCACGTGTTGCTCCAAAACCTGGATGCACCTTTCAGCATTGATGGTGCCATCACAGATGTGTAAGATGCCCATTCCATGGGCACTAACTCACGCTATACCATCACAGATGCTGGCTTTTGAACTTTGTGCTGGTAACAATCTGGATGGTCTTTTTCCTCTTTTGTCCAGAGGACAAGACATCCATGATTTCCAAAAACAAATTGAAATGTGGACTCATCAGACCACAGCACACTTTCCACTTTGCATCTGTCCATTTCAAATGAGCTCGGACCCAGAGAAGGTGGCGCCATTTCTAGATGTTGTTGATGTATGGCTTTCACTTTATATGGTAGAGTTTTAACTTGCACTTGTAGACGTAGCGACGAACTGTGTTAACTGACAATGGTTTTCTGAAGTGTTCCTGAGTCCATGCGGTAAGATCCTGAGGGATCCAAGGTCACGGGCATTCAATGCTGGTTTTCGGCCTTGCCGCTTACGTGTAGAAAGCTCTCCAGATTCTCTGAATCTACTGATTATATTATGGACTGTAGATGATGGAATCTCTAAATTCCTTGCAATTGAATGTTGAGAAGCATTGTTCTTGTTGGGAAAGTGTCGTAACACGGACCCACAACAGGGGGCGCAAATGAACGGACAATGGATAAGAAAAGGAGTAACAATTTAATGTTGTGAAAGAACACAACGGAATACAAACAAGAATAATGATGCCAATTGTACACAGGAGGGCTGTGGGCAGGCTTGAAGATAGGAGACCTCGGATGAACGAAGAGCCGGGGCCCACACCGCTTCCACCACCAACGGCCTGAAGAACACCGAAGCCGCCAAGCCCTGAGTCCCCAGGTGGTCTCTGTCCTCCGCTGTCGGCCCTGGTACTGCTGGCAGACAAGAAACAGAAGGTGGTGAGTGTGAGTCCTCACACCCAGCAACCTTTACAATTAATTCCTCCGGGAGGGATAACCTCCACCTCCAGGTACGTCTTTACTCGTGCAGCTTCCGTTTGTCCCTCTTCTGGGTCTTCACGGGCATGCGACTGCACACAGAACAATATTAGAGAATCAGTAATCACAGCAGAGAAGATTACCTCTAGTCGTAGAATATTTCTCGGCGAGGAGGTGGAGTTGCCGTCCGGCCTTTATGGTGATGGTGATGAGATGAATGAGTGACAGCTGGTGCTGAGGATGAGTGACAGCTGTCACTCCCAGTGGCTCTGGCGCCCTCTTGTGCTTGAAGCCCGCACTCCAAGCAGGGCGCCATCTGGTGGTGGTGGGCCAGCAGTACCTCCTCTTCAGCGGCCCACACAACAGGACCCCCCCCTCAACGGGCGCCTCCTGGTGCCCGACCAGGCTTGTCCGGGTGTCGGTGGTGGAAATCGACCAGAAGGGCCGGGTCCAGGATGAAGCTCCTCTTCACCCAGGAGCGTTCTTCGGGTCCGTAACCCTCCCAGTCCACCAAGTACTGAAAACCCCGACCCTTCCGACGGACGTCCAGGAGCCGACGAACAGTCCATGCCGGCTCCCCGTCGATGATCCGGGCAGGAGGTGGGTCGGGTCCAGGGGTGCAGAGTGGTGAGGTGTGGTATGGCTTGAGTTTAGAGACATGAAAAACCGGATGGATCCGCAGTGAAGCCGGGAGTGTCAGCTTCACTGCGGCCGGACTGAGGATTTTGGCAATGGGGAATGGCCCAATGAAACGGTCCTTTAGTTTTTGGGATGTCACCTGGAGCGGGATGTCCTTGGTGGATAACCACACCTCCTGCCCTGGTTGGTATGCAGGGGCCGGGGAACGCCGGCGATCTGCATGGGTCTTGGCCCTCGTCCGGTCCGCCACACCCGGCGGCACCTCCGCAGGTGGGCCTGGACCGAGGGTACCCCGACCTCTCCCTCCACAAGTGGGAATAATGGGGGCTGGTAGCCCAGACACGCTTCGAAAGGGGAGAGGCCGGTGGCAGATGATACTTGGCTGTTGTGAGCGTACTCGATCCAGGCCAGATGGTTACTCCAGGCCGCCGGGTGCGCGGAGGTGACACAGCGAAGAGCCTGTTCTAGGTCCTGGTTCGCCCGCTCTGCCTGGCCGTTCGTCTGTGGGTGATACCCGGACGAGAGACGTACGGTGGCCCCCAGCTCCTTACAAAAACTCCTCCAGACCTGCAAGGAGAACTGGGGACCACGATCCGAGACGATGTCCGACGGTATCCCATGCAGACGCACGACGTGGTGGACCAGGAGGTCTGCCGTCTCCTGGGCCGTCAGGAGCTTCGGGAGGGCCACAAAGTGGGCCGCCTTGGAGAACCGGTCCACTATCGTCAGTATGGCGGTGTTGCCCTGGGACGGCGGGAGGCCCGTGACGAAGTCCAGGCCGATGTGGGACCAGGGGCGATGAGGCACAGGCAGGGGTTGGAGGAGACCCCTGGTCTTGTGATGGTCCGCCTTGCCCCGGCACAGGTGGTACAGGCCTGGACGTAGTCCCGGACGTCGGCTTCCAGTGACGCCCACCAGAAGCGCTGCTGGACTACTGCCACGGTCCTACGCACTCCGGGATGACAGGAGAGCTTGGATCCGTGGCAGAAGTCCAAGACGGCAGCCCTAGCCTCTGGTGGGACGTAAAGTTTGTTCTTTGGACCGTCTCCCGGGTCCGGGTTCCTTGCCTGGGCCTCCCGGACGGTCTCCTCCACGTCCCAGGTGAGGGTGGCCACGACAGTGGACTCGGGAAGGATGGTGTCGATGGGGTCCGACAACTCGGCCTTGGCCTCCTCTTCGTGCACCCGGGACAGTGCATCGGATCGTTGATTCCTGGTCCCGGGGCGGTAGGTGATCCGGAAGTCAAAGCGCGCGAAGAACAGGGACCAGCGGGCTTGCCTGGGGTTCAGCCGCTTGGCGGTCCGGATGTACTCCAGGTTCCGGTGGTCCGTAAAAACCGTGAAAGGCCCCGTAGCTCCCTCCAACAGGTGTCTCCACTCTTCCAGAGCCTCCTTCACCGCGAGGAGTTCTCGATTGCCCACGTCATAATTCCGCTCAGCGGGGGTCAACCTGCGGGAATAGTAGGCACAAGGATGGAGAACCTTATCGGACTCCCCGCTCTGGGACAGCACGGCTCCTATTCCTGAGTCTGAGGTGTCCACCTCCACTACAAACTGGCGAGTAGGATCAGGCTGCACCAGAACTGGCGCAGACGAAAATCGGCGTTTCAACTCCTTAAACGCGGCCTCGCACCGGTCCGACCAGGTGAAGGGGACTTTAGTGGAGGTCAGGGCGGTCAGGGGGCTAACTACCTGACTGTAACCCTTAATGAACCTCCTGTAGAAGTTTGCAAAGCCGAGGAACTGTTGCAGCTTCCTACGGCTTTTTGGTTGGGGCCAATCCCTCACCGCCGCAACCTTGGCCGGATCCGGGGCGACGGAGTTGGAGGAGATAATAAACCCCAGGAAGGACAAAGAAGTGCGGTGAAACTCACACTTCTCGCCCTTCACAAACAACCGGTTTTCTAACAACCGCTGTAGGACCTGACGTACGTGCCGGACATGGGTCTCAGGGTCCGGGGAAAAGATGAGTATATCATCCAGATATACGAAGACAAACCGATGCAGGAAGTCCCGCAAGACGTCGTTAACCAATGCTTGGAACGTCGCGGGCGCATTGGTGAGACCAAACGGCATGACCAGGTACTCAAAATGACCTAACGGGGTGTTAAATGCCGTCTTCCATTCGTCTCCCTTCCGGATCCGAACTAGGTGGTACGTATTCCTAAGATCGAGTTTGGTGAATATTTTGGCTCCATGCAGGGGTGTGAACACCGAATCCAAGAGGGGCAATGGGTATCGATTGCGAACCGTGATCTCGTTCAATCCCCTGTAATCGATGCATGGACGGAGTCCGCCGTCTTTCTTGCCCACAAAAAAGAAACCAGCACCCATCGGGGAGGTGGAGTTCCGGATCAACCCGGCGGCCAAGGAGTCCCGGATGTAGGTCTCCATTGATTCGCGTTCCGGACGTGAGAGGTTGTACAGTCTACTGGACGGGTACTCAACGTCCGGAATCAAATCAATGGCACAATCGTACGGTCAGTGCGGTGGAAGAGTGAGTGCCAGATCTTTGCTGAAGACGTCAGCCAGATCATGGTACTCCACTGGCACCGCCGTCAGATTGGGAGGGATTTTAACCTCCTCCTTAGCCGTGATCCCGGGAGGAACCGAGGATCCTAAACACTCCTGGTGGCAGGTTTCGCTCCACTGCACCACGGCCCCAGACGGCCAATCGATCCGGGGATTGTGCTTCACCATCCAAGGAAAACCCAAAATCACTCGGGAGGTAGAAGGTGTCACGTAAAACACGATCTCCTCCCGGTGAATCCCAGACACAACCAGGGTCACAGGCTGTGATTAACGGGAGTAGAGTGCCATCTAGTGCCCGTACCTTCAAAGGCGAAGGCAGAGCCACTAGAGGGAGCCCCACTTCCTTTGCCCATCTGCTATCCAACAGATTCCCTTCGGACCCCGTGTCCACCAGTGCTGGGGCGTGAAGGGTTAAATCCCCACTCAGGATTATCACTGGGATTCGTGCTGATTTGCGGGGTTTCCCCGTGTACATGTTATGGCCCACCCTTAGCCCAGTTTCTAAGGACGGGCGTTGGTGTTTGACCGTTTGGGGCAGTCTTTTAACATGTGTTCACATGAGCCACAGTAAAAACATTCCCCGCGGGCCAGTCTCCTTTGTCTGATATCAGATCTCACTTTGGCCCTGCTCGTGTCCATAGCTTCGTCAGCAGGGGGAGCTGTTGCCACACGGAGCCCACTGGCAATGGAGCGTGGGGACGACGTCACCCTTTCAGACCCGGAAGAGAGAGGGACGGCTTGTGCCCGGCCACGCCCCCCGGCCTGCTCCCGACGGTGTTCATTCAAGCGGTTGTCTAAGCGTATAACCAGAGTGACAAGCCCGTCGAAATCCTGCGGTTCGTCCTTAGCCAGTAAATGCTCCTTCAGTACTGGAGACAGTCCGCTTATGAAGGCAGTGCGGAGCGCAACGTCATTCCAACCCGACCTCGCAGCCGCGATGCGGAAGTCGACAGCATAATCAGCTGCGCTCCGACGCCCCTGTCTCAGTGACAGCAGCACGGTCGAGGCGGTCTCGCCTCTGTTGGGATGATCAAACACATGTTTGAATTCCCGTATAAACCCAGCGTATGACGTCAGGAGCCATGACTTCTGTTCCCAGAGCGCTGTAGCCCAAGCGCGTGCCTCACCTCGAAGCAGATTAATTACATAAGCCACCCGGGTGGCGTCTGATGCGTACATAACTGGACGCTGTGCAAAAACGAGCGAACACTGCATTAGGAAGTCTGCGTACGTTTCCACACAGCCTCCGTACGGTTCGGGAGGACTTATGTAAGCTTCAGGGGACGGTGGGGGGGGTAGTTGAACGGCCAGTGGAACATCTACATTAGGCCCCGGGCCAGCAGGAGGAGACACTGCAGCGACGCTCGACTCGCGTGCTTCCACTCTGGCGGTGAGAGCCTCCATCCTCTGATTGAGGATTGCATTTTGCTCGGTTACCAGCTGTAACTGAGCAGTGAAAGCGGTAAGGATTTGCTGCAGATCACTTACCACGCCTCCTGCTGATGCCTGCGCTCCTTGTTCTCCCATTGGCTGTTCAAGCTGTGGTTGACGCCCCTCGGGATCCATGACGAATGGCCGAGAAATCCTGTTGGGAAAGTGTCGTAACACGGACCCACAACAGGGGGCGCAAATGAACGGACAATGGATAAGAAAAGGAGTAACAATTTAATGTTGTGAAAGAACACAACGGAATACAAACAAGAATAATGATGCCAATTGTACACAGGAGGACTGTGGGCAGGCTTGAAGATAGGAGACCTCGGATGAACGAAGAGCCGGGGCCCACACCGCTTCCACCACCAACGGCCTGAAGAACACCGAAGCCGCCAAGCCCTGAGTCCCCAGGTGGTCTCTGTCCTCCGTTGTCGGCCCTGGTACTGCTGGCAGACAAGAAACAGAAGGTGGTGAGTGTGAGTCCTCACACCCAGCAACCTTTACAATTAATTCCTCCGGAAGGGATAACCTCCACCTCCAGGTACGTCTTTACTCATGCAGCTCCCGTTTGTCCCTCTTCTGGGTCTTCACGGGCATGCGACTGCACACAGAACAATATTAGAGAATCAGTAATCACAGCAGAGAAGATTACCTCTAGTCGTAGAAGATTTCTCGGCGAGGAGGTGGAGTTGCCGTCCGGCCTTTATGGTGATGGTGATGAGATGAATGAGTGACAGCTGGTGCTGAGGATGAGTGACAGCTGTCACTCCCAGTGGCTCTGGCGCCCTCTTGTGCTTGAAGCCCGCACTCCAAGCAGGGCGCCATCTGGTGGTGGTGGGCCAGCAGTACCTCCTCTTCAGCGGCCCACACAACAGTTCTTAAGCTGTTGGATGATTTTTTAACGCAGTTGTTCACAAAGTGGTGATCCTCGCATCACCTTTGCTCGTGAATGGCTGAGCCTTTTGGGGATGCTCCTTTTATAACCAATCATGACACTCACAATTAGTGTCCTCAGTTCCCAAATGCTTATTGGGTGTTGTTAGAAGGAAAGATGATGTAACGCAGTGGTAAACATACCACTGTCCTAGGTTTTTTGAAAAGTGTTGCAGGCATCCATTTCAAAATGAGCAAATATTTGCACAAAAACAATAAATTTTATCAGTTTGAACATTAAATATCTTGTCTTTATGGTGTATTCAATTGAACATAGGTTGAAGAGGATTTGCAAATCATTGTATTCTGTTTTTATATACATTTCACCAAACGTCCCAACTTCATTGTAACTGGGGTTGTAGGTACTTCTGTGTTGAGGACTCTACGGACTGGAGAAGGCCAAAATAACATCCGATTCTAATTCCAATTTAATCAGTTTATAAAGCGCCAAATCACAATAAAAGCCGCCTCAAGGTGCCTCACACAGAACAGTTCAACATAAAAATTAAATAAAAATTTAAAAATTCAAATATATAATTTAAAAACAGAAGTAAAAGAATAAAACAGAAAAAAAAATAAAAACTATTCATAAGAAAGAGAATAAAAATAGGTTTTAAGTCTTGACTTAAAAATGTCCACGGACTCCGACTGCCTCACAGTCATCGGGTGCATGATAACAAAAAGCTCTTTGACTCACTGACGTCTTCTTCACCCTGGGAACACAGAGAAGTCCCGCATCCTGCGACCGCAAAGCCCGGGCCGGCATGTAGAGTTTCACCAGATCGGCCAGATAAGATGGCGCCAGTCCATGAATAACAAAACCTTAAAATCTGCTCTCACAGAGACAGGGAGCAAGTGTAAAGATGCCAAAATGGGTGTGATATGTTCAAACCTTCTGCTTCATGTCAAAAGTCTGGTAGCATCGTTCTGAACCAGCTGAAGACCCCTAATGCTGGACTGTTTTAATCCTGAAAACAGGACATTACAATAATCCAGTCTAGAAGGAACAAAAGCATGAATCAGGGTCTCAACATCAGCCATAGGCAGTATTATTAGACGGTATTGCTTAAATTTTCATTGTTACGCAGATGATACCCAGCTTTATCTATCCATGAAGCCAGAGGACACACACCAATTAGCTAAACTGCAGGATTGTCTTACAGACATAAAGACATGGATGACCTCTAATTTCCTGCTTTTAAACTCAGATAAAACTGAAGTTATTGTACTTGGCCCCACAAATCTTAGAAACATGGTGTCTAACCAGATCCTTACTCTGGATGGCATTACCCTGACCTCTAGTAATACTGTGAGAAATCTTGGAGTCATTTTTGATCAGGATATGTCATTCAAAGCGCATATTAAACAAATATGTAGGACTGCTTTTTTGCATTTACGCAATATCTCTAAAATCAGAAAGGTCTTGTCTCAGAGTGATGCTGAAAAACTAATTCATGCATTTATTTCCTCTAGGCTGGACTATTGTAATTCATTATTATCAGGTTGTCCTAAAAGTTCCCTAAAAAGCCTTCAGTTAATTCAAAATGCTGCAGCTAGAGTACTGACGGGGACTAGAAGGAGAGAGCATATCTCACCCATATTGGCCTCTCTTCATTGGCTTCCTGTTAATTCTAGAATAGAATTTAAAATTCTTCTTCTTACTTATAAGGTTTTGAATAATCAGGTCCCATCTTATCTTAGGGACCTCGTAGTACCATATCACCCCAATAGAGCGCTTCGCTCTCAGACTGCAGGCTTACTTGTAGTTCCTAGGGTTTGTAAGAGTAGAATGGGAGGCAGAGCCTTCAGCTTTCAGGCTCCTCTCCTGTGGAACCAGCTCCCAATTCAGATCAGGGAGACAGACACCCTCTCTACTTTTAAGATTAGGCTTAAAACTTTCCTTTTTGCTAAAGCTTATAGTTAGGGCTGGATCAGGTGACCCTGAACCATCCCTTAGTTATGCTGCTATAGACGTAGACTGCTGGGGGGTTCCCATGATGCACTGTTTCTTTCTCTTTTTGCTCTGTATGCACCACTCTGCATTTAATAATTAGTGATCGATCTCTGCTCCCCTCCACAGCATGTCTTTTTCCTGGTTCTCTCCCTCAGCCCCAACCAGTCCCAGCAGAAGACTGCCCCTCCCTGAGCCTGGTTCTGCTGGAGGTTTCTTCCTGTTAAAAGGGAGTTTTTCCTTCCCACTGTAGCCAAGTGCTTGCTCACAGGGGGTCGTTTTGACCTTTGGGGTTTTACATAATTATTGTATGGCCTTGTGTTGTATGGCTGGGGGGCCTGGCTGCCTTTTTGTTTCTGTCTTTTGTTTTTCCTTCCAGGTGGCTTGCATTTGGGACTGAGTGGCTGTGTTGCTGAGGTTATCAGGACCTCACCCTGATCACCTGCGGCTCGTCAGGACTCACAGCTGTGGTGCATCTATATGGATTGGAACATGGTGGCATTGGACTGGAGTATACAGTGTGTTTTTGCCAGAGATTCGACCTTGTGAACAGACGGGTGAGATCGTCGTCTCGGGAGCCATCTCATCATCAGTGGATGCAGAGAACGTCCAGGGTTTGATGCACGGTCTGTGAAAGAGGAGGGGGTGAGGTCTCACGCTCGTCAGCACACTTCCTGAGGTACGTTAGATTTTGTGACTAACATTTATACAGTCAGTAAATGTGGTGTCCCTCACACCTTTATTATATTGAGCTGTATGTTAGTCATGTATCGGCTTCCACTGCAGTGGAGTTTTGTGAACTGGATGTTCCATGCCTGCAGGTTGGGAAGCTGATTAGTAATCAAGCCAGGAAGTGTTTGCTGTTTGTACACCTTTAAGTGTTCTCTCTGTGTGTAGAGTGTGTACTCACATAATGGTTCCTTCTTTCACAGACTCGGTTTGTTGCGGCCACCTGGGGGGTGTCGGCGGGGTCCTTGGGTCCGAACAGCTTCTGGCTCCGGACCGTTAGCGCTGCTGGGAGCGCACCACGCCAGACCGCACTTTCTTTTGTTATTTTTTGTATCACTGTTATGTATTAAATTCAGTTAGCCTTTGTACCGTGCTCTGCTTATTTCATACTGGGTCCTTCAAACGCTGGTCGGTTCTCCGAGCTGCGTCCGACACATAACAGCCTTGCCTTACAATATAAAGCGCCTTGGGGCAACTGTTTGTTGTGATTTGGCGCTATATAAAAAAATTGATTGATTGATTGATTGATAGACAGGATGGGGCAGATCCTTGCTATATTTTGCAGATGGAAAAAAGCAGTCCTAGTAACATCCCTGATGTGGAGGTCAAAGGACAACATGGGATCAAAAATTACCCCAAGGTTCCTCATTTTGTCCGTATGATGGATGACACATGATCCCAGGCTGAGTGCCAGCTGGTCAAATTGATGCCGATGTCTCGCTGGACCAATAACTATCATTTCAGTCTTATCAGAGTTTTAAAGTAGGAAGTTACTAGACATCCAGCTTCTCAGACAGTCCTCAGAAGACAGTCCTCCAGAGATTTTATGTGGATGAGATTTACCGCAGTTATCGCCATGTACAACTGAGTATCATCAGCATAACAATGAAAGGCAATCCCAAACCGCCACAGTATACGCCCAAGGGGTGCTACACACAGGGGAAAAAGCAAGGGACCTAAAAGGGATCCCTGTGGAACCCCAAATCTCATGTCACTAAGGTTAGAGGTAGCATTATTATACAAAACACATTGAGAACGACTAGATAGGTATGAAGTCAACCACACAAGGGCACTTCCAGTAATCCCAAAAAAGATTCTCCAACCTATCGAGCAAAATATGATGACCCACAGAATCAAACGCAGCACTAAGATCTAACAACACCAAAACCGTAGTGGTGTCTGAGTCCATTGCTCGCAGATCATTCACTACTTTAGTAAGCGCTGTCTCTGTGGAGTGATATTTCCTAGAAACAGACTACAATGGCTCATAAATATTCATGTTGTCTGCCGCAACCACATGGTTACGTTCAAGAAAAGAAAGCAATGTGGAAGAGGAAATAAAACAAAAAAAACCCTACTTTTTTCTGAGCTTTTCCTGTAAATCTGTGATGATAATCACAAAATATTCCTGAGGTTTCTATCACAAATAAATTACTGTATAATCTGACAAATGTTTGATTTTGTGCCTGCAGATTTATTTTCTCTCAAATTTGCCACTTTAATCTCAGGGAATATCCAAAATTTTCATCATAAATGTACAACTTTATTGTTCAAAAACCTGTTTTTTGCCAGGCTGTTAACCCCTCTGTTATTTTAATCTGCTAATCCAACCTAACCCACCATGATATAAACACACAAGTGCAAATACACCGTGAAAAGCCTCGACAAAACTCACGCTTATACACGGACACTATTTACGTTACTGAACAAAAGGTTCTGAAAACATTAGCTGTGAGTAAATGCCTTCCACAGACGGAAGTGTAGTTTAACTGTAGAGACCAAACTTTGCTGCGGTTATGAAGTTGGTTCTTCTCTTGGTTTGCACGTTGCACTACTGCTTGATGCCGCTGAGTGCAGTTTTTCCATGCAGTAGTGAGTCGCTGAATTTGGCTCAGCGTGGTCAACAACACCACCCGACAGCTGGACAACCAAGAACACTTCAATGTTTGGGCATGTTTAATTCTTTCTGATAGGTGGAAAACATTTCACACGCACGATGAAGACTGGCACAACCCAGTCCAGATGACCTACTTGGTTAAATGACTTAGGAGGCTTCAGAGGGCTATTTACTGCAATACTGTAATGAATAGATGATGCAACGTTTCCATAAACTTTGCTAACAGTGGTGTTGATTTAGTTGTGTTTTGATGTTGAATACCAACGGTCCCAGTGTGCAGTTCAGCACCTTGCATGGTGACACGCTGACATCAGTGTGTAAATGTGTGTCTGTGTGCGTGTGTGTGTGTATATAGGTAAATGTAGGGCATCACTGTAAAGCACTTTGAGCATCTGCATCATATGGAACAGCACTATAGAAAACACAGTCACTCACTCTCTTCTAAAGCACCAATAACTCAACACTAATTCACACTTTATTATGTTCTAAAACACTGAGGTAATGATGGTTCTTTTCCTTTTCTTCCTTTCCTCCCTTTCTGTATGGAGTTTGCGAGTTCCTTCCATGTTTGCATGGGTTCCCTCTGGGTGCTCCAGCTTCCTCCCGCCTCCAAAGACATGCAAGTTAGGTGCATTGGAAACTGTAAATTGACCGTAGGTGTGAGCGTACTTATCTGTCTATATATGACAGACTGGTGTCCCCCTCAAAATATTGAGGAAGAGGAAAATATATGACAATATAACTAACTAGGTGAGTTACTTGTTCTACGCATGGGTAATAGAGAAGAATTTTAGCCATGTCATTGTATAGTTCATGTCACTTTAGATAAGTTGTAGTAAGTTGCATTGCATTGTGTGTATGTTGTCATCATTAATTTCCACAGGGCAATCTATGACATTCATTAGACTCAAGTGAATGATGATAAAAGGTGACAGCATGTCATATCACTGCAATGCTCAGGCATGACATACACAGCAGGTACATTTTAACTGAAAAAACACACACTTTAACTGACAACCGGCGTGCACTGGCCCGTACTTATTGTAATTAAAGTGCACCCTAGCCAGCTGCTACTACATAGTAAGTAAAGTGTGATGCTGCTACCTGATCTGAGTACCACATGAACTGTGAAAATAAGGGCTTCAGTGAGCAGGTCGTGATCTAATACAGGCTGAACACAAAAACACTCCTTGGTTTCAAATATGTATAATATCAAAAGTCACATGAATAATTTTAGTTGCAGAAACTCATCAAGGTTTTTTTTTTTTGTCTTTTGCAGATACTTCTTCAAAATTATGAAATTATTCATGTGACTTTTGATATTATAAATATTTGAAAAAAAGGAGTGTTTTTGTGTTCACCCTGTATAGAAGGCTGACCGTGTGTGTGAGTTCACGCATGTGGGCTTTTAACCTACGGGCCCCAGTGACCTCCCCCTTGGTGCCCCCAGTTACCATAGCAAGTCTGGTGTTGATTGCTTAATTAGTGTGGCTGTGGATAGCAGACACACACACACACACGGCCAGCTTTATATATTAGATGATATATAGAATGCAAGTGCAGCCGGTCTGCTCTGTGTGAGCCTGATGCTGTCAGATCTCAGCAGCTAAGCAGTGCGGGACCTGGATAGTATTTGGATGGAAGACCTCTTTGGAACACCAGCAGCTATGTGTGTTTCTCCAGGTTACACTGGAGTTGCATCAGGAAGGGCATCCGGTGTAAAACCTGTGCTAAATACCGATGCAGATCTGGCTGTATCTGCTGTGGCGACCCTGAACAAAATGGGTGCAGCTGAATGGACAACAACATATATAGTATGCAAGTGCCTGTCAGTGTCAGTATGCATTAAAATGTATTCCAACACGTCATTTCGGTGTTTTTGTTTCAGTTTGTGCCCACTTCCTGGTTGGGTTGCCAGTAAAAGTGTGCCCTTTTAAAAACCAAGCGGTGACTGGTGTCCTGTTCACAGTATGACCCCTGTCTTGCCCACTGGCTGCTGGGATAGGCTTCAGCTCCCTGGAAAACTTAACTGGAATAAGGGGGAAAAGAAACTGAATGAATACTGCAGAGCAATCAGTCACACGACCAGTTGATTGAACACATGCTAAAAGATGAAGATAAGTTTCCAACAGTCACCTATTGACCAACCAAAAGTGTGTGAATTCAATAATTAGTAACTGAGAGGCTCTTTGTTATGTTACATTACATTTATCTGCCCCGTGACTATATTATCCTTGTTGTTTTGGCACATGAAGTTCATAACTGTGTGTGTGTGTGTATGTGTGTGTGTGTGTGTCAGAGCAGTACGGGCAGGAGCTCAGAGAATGACAGCGTGTCTGTGGCGGCGAGAAACTGGAACCCTCTGATCTCATCTCGGAGTCTCCTGCCTCCCAGCTGTCACTGTGCCTCTGGCATCCTCCTCGGCCTCGCACCCCCTCCTGCTCCCTTTGAAGGCCCTACCCAGGAAATTGAAAGCTGTTTTCAAGCAAAGACAGAGGGGATCGAAGTGTACAGACACTGCGATAAAAAGGACTGTGAAAACAGACTGCAGGAGAAGTTTGTCACTGCTCAAGAGGTCAATACAGAGAGCCACAAATATGATCTCCCTTTAATGACATGGACAGCTTCTTTTTTGACAACAGCAAGTGTGAATATGTAGTGGCATAGTTTTCACTGAATGGTACATTTTAACTTTGTAGTTCAATTATGTTCTTTTGGGGCTGAGACATAGACTATATATATAAAATGGACAGAGTGACATCACCCATTGGTTTTCTATTGAGACCCGGAAGAGCCCAAATGAATCCAGCGTCTGGGCTAAAGTCTGTACGGCGCCATGTTCACATAAAGCCCCGGTCACACTGTACTAACGAAGGACACCAAAGCCAAAATGAAACAAGAAATCTGGACTTGACTTTTTGACTTTTGGAGACACCATTTAACCATCGTCCAGCTTCATTCCTGTAGCTGGCGCTTCGTCAAAATTTTCAAACTGTTGAAAATGTGAACGAATCCCAACGACAACTTCAATTCATCCGTATTCCGTTTTGCTTTCTGTCTTGATGGTTCCCGTACCATCAGCGTTCTGTTTGACTGTCGTCCAACTTCGCACAACCTCCCAAGTCCAACGTCTTGCACGAACATTGACGATATCTGAACGGATCAGTAACTAAAGATCTGAGGAGCTGAACGTGACTTGTCCATGTGTGGGACAAAAAGCAATGTTGTCATACAGAAACAATAGCGGCAAGAACGTTTGATCAACTACGTTAACTATTTATGCATGTTCCAGCCGTCTGTGGCTGAAGAGGCTGTGCGCAAAACCACAAACGGCTGTGCGCCACAAACAGCTGTGCGCACATTCGCATGCTGTCTGCGGCTGGAATGTGCGTGTACGCAGACGTTGTTGTGAAGAAAAACCTGTTGTCAAGACAACCAGATCTCGTGCCTGCAGGTGCTGTGGAGTGTGTAAGTTGGCTGCAGATGTTTCAGACTCTACTATGTTTTTGACCCAGGACAGCCTGATATGATAAAAGAACAAATGAAGCCTGTTAGCAACACCAAAGAATATCAACCAATAATTCTGTGTGCCAAAAGTCCAAGTATAAAAACCAGGCCAGGCTATCAATCTCTGTCTCCACTTTGTTTCTCCAGGGCGTTCCTAATTCTTGGTTGAATAAACTGTGAGGCCTGTTTGATTGCTTCATTCTGTGTCTCGTGACCTAATAACTACAACACAGGTGGCCAGTGTTAACAATAAAGCTTGGTTTATTTCCTCAGTAGCCAATGATTAACTAGATCTAACATTGTCAAGCTACTGATAGCTGCTGAACATGCTAATGCCACTAACATGCAGAATTAAAGAAGATGAAAATTGAATTTGACGGAAATACTGCAAGATTATCTGCTCAGACAATTAACTGCACAACTAGTCATATTATTACAAATAATTGTCATAAAATGTTCAGAAATGACAGACAAGGTCATCCACAACAGCTAGCAGCCAAAGCTAGTAGACAAAGCTAGCGGTCTCTAGTCGTGGAGCTCAGAGTTGGTTCATACACGACCTGCCATTAAAAGCAACGTGTTATTAGACCTGCCCCCTTCTACATAAATATGTGTTAATCAATCACTCAAACAAAATTTAGCCTGAGCTAGCTTGGTAATGTCAAGATAGGCGGGAGTGTTCAGGCTTAATTCATCCAGTCAGACCGCTTTTGCCCAAGCTTCACCTTTTTATACCCATCTATGAGTTAGCTGTGAGTAACATGGCGTTAGACACTGCCAAGATGGTAACATCCAAAAGCAAGTCTGCTCTTCAGAAAAATCTCTGGGTGACATCACGGAGGGTTTGTCCACTATACATAGTATATAGTGTCTGTGGTGAAAACATGACTTGCTTGGCTGGGCAATAAGAAAGCAGTGTCAAAGCAAAATCAAAATTTTCAGACAGAAGAACAAGGGGAACCTGTGATTGGGTTGTACCAGATTGGTATTTGACTAAATCCTGTCTTGTCTGAAGTCAGATATCTGTGAAGTGAATCTTTTACTCTCCGACTTCCTTCACCCTACACCACCTTACGTATGAGCAGACAGCACAGGCGCGTGTCAGCGCAGCGCCGGGGTTCTGCTGGGGTTTCCACTGCAATAACATGTCAATGATCCAATTCTCAGAGGACAGGAGGAAGGCAAAAGGCAGATGTTTGTGTGGTTTGGTCCCACAGTGGATAGTCCAAGAGAAGAAAAATAATGGTGCTGGACAGGCGGACATCACATGGGTGTGGAGCAGCCAAACTGGCAGTCAGAGGAAAAGCAGCAGCGTATGATCCAGACTGGCATCTTGGCACAAACCGAAGAAGCCTCCGTGCCAACAATAATGTGTGTCTCATTAGATCTGGCCTCTGACTGACGCCCTGCTGGTCAATTTTATAGGTGCAACAGTTGTTTTAACAGACTGCTGTGTAACTCGTGACTTATTTGATATTGGTAATAAACTCTCAAGTTGTCTCAAGTGCTATAACTTGTGTCTCTTAATTTTAAAACTCATATAGCAGAATTATTTGCTGAAGAAACAACATGCTTTAAACACCCTCACCAGATGCCAAACCACCACAGCTGGCTACTTTAGATGCAAACAAGCAGCTGCTCTACTCTGGATTCTCCAGGTCTCCTCTACTTCACTCTGGATGCCTGAGGAGTGGAAAAGAAGTGTGTTGGTTCATATTTTTAAGAAAAAAGATGATGTGCAGAACTGCAGTAACTACAAAGGCATTAAGCTGATCAGCCACAGCATGAAGTTATGGGAATGAGTAGTAGAATCTAGGCTTAACAACAGAGGTGAAGATCTGTCAGCAACAATATGGTTTCATGCCAAGAAAGAGCACCACAGATGCATTGTTTGTTCTGAGAGTGGTGATGAAGAAGTATAGAGAAGGCCAGAAGGAATTGCATTGTATGTTTTTGGACCTAGAGAAAGTTAGGGTGTATGAATAAGTCTTGAGACACTTAAAGAAAACATATTTGAATCTTGTCATATCTAACACTGCTTTGTGACATTTTTCTTTGGCCAACTTTCATTTGTATTACCAACAATACCATTGGGGAGCGATGGGTTTGAGACCATTAGGATCCTTGGTTCAAATCTCTGTCAGACTGAAAAACTCAAGGCCCTTGGACGAGGTCCTTAATCTCCAAGATGCTCCTGGTATGCAGTTCAGCGCCTTGCATGGCAGCACGCTGACACTGGTGTATAAATGTGTGTTTATAAATATGTGAATGTGAGGCATAATTGTAAAGCGCTATAGAACATTTAAAATTACACCATGACTCGTTGTCTCTGACTCCACCGTATGTGCTGGCGAGGTGCAATGAAGCTGTAGTGACCTTTGTTTTTCTATGCTTGGAATTTAATAGCAGTTGTTGAAAAACTGCATTCTCAGTACTGACGGTACTACCGACACAGTAGAAATACTATTATCGTCATGTTATCAGAATTTTGGCAGTGAGTGGTACTGAAGTGCTGGTTCTTGTGACATCACTAAGAAGAATGCTACCATAACATTAATTAACTCTATTGTGTCACCCTACCTTATCTTCATGATCTGTCTTTGCTGTGATGCTTTTGTTTTAACACTCTTTCTCACTGTACGTTTCCATTGCTTTCTTTCAGTTCCCTCACACATTTGTTCCCAGTCACTCTAATTTCCCCATCTTGTGTATTTAAACCTCTCCTTTCTTTCACTCAATGCCAGAATGTCTTGTGCCTTCCAAGTCTTCTGTCAGTTGTGTTCACCTCGGGCCATCCAATTGCTGAATTTTACCGCCGTTTGAGTATTTTGAGATTTTTGACTGCCCCTTTGGACTTGTTGCCTAGTATGTTTACCTACTGTGTACTGTGTCATGAGTGTGCCATTGCTTTACCACTGATGGATACGATCACCCTTCCTCTCCCTGTGTGCTATTTCTCTCAGCCATTAGCCAAGTTCATATCCATCAGATGCTTCTCAGGTTACCTTTATTATCCCCAACCTCATGGGATGAAGCTATATTTGGATGATATTCTGACCCGGCTCCCCCACTGTCCAACATTCTCCTTCTTATACCCCGTCACAGTAGAGGTCAAATGAGACTGAATGAAAGTTCGACCAACATTTCTGAATTGTCGAGGTGCATTCGAGGATGGCAAACAGCATTCTGAGAGCAGTCTAAACAGTGGGGCAGTTTCCTGTGGCCTACCCCAAAGTTTTGCACATTTGCAAAACAGCTGAGGTGCAGTTGAGATGGAAAAATATGAAATGGCAGTCAGAGTGCAGTCTAACCACAATCTGACTGCACTCTAAATATTCGTATTGCATGAAAACGGTATTTGAAGCATTCTGATCGCGTTCAAGGGGCAGTTTGAAATGATCATCACCATTTTGGATCCTGGCTAAATGTCTAGACTGTGCCTGAATGCAACACAAGCGCACCTCGGGTGCTGCTGGATTATATTTCCTCCACCTACAATTGGACCTCACTCGTACGGCAATGTTAGTGCATTCGCCATATTCTCGCTGCATTCTGACAGCTGTTTGGGTGATCCTAATGTGTTCCACCAACATTTATACTGCATTTGTGTGCACAAATTATTTGGGGTGAGTAGTTGGACGGGTGTCTGCTGCAATTCTTATACCCTCCCAGATATGCCACATATTTGGGCTTTTTTGATATTCCGCCTGGGTCGGCTTGATTCTTGCTAAGTCTGACAGGGCCCTTAGGGTTCATCATTTCCCCTGGAAACATTAAATGCATAAATGGATTCTGCTGAAGTCAGCTCAGTACTGGACTGGCTGACCCCTGAGGCACTGGCACTATTGATGGAGCTGTGTTGTTCTCTGCTGTGAGGTCCCCAGTTGTGCAGAAACCATTAGTGTTGATGAACTTGATTTAACACTTGAATAGAGCTGATTTGACACTTCTAAATTTGAGTCAATGTACTTGTGGCAGTGTTAATATAACACAGCGAAATGTATAGTGTATATGGTGTACCAAGATTTGTCTAAAATGTTAAACAGTACATTCATATCTTACACAGCACTCCTCCTCCACAGTTACATTCAAGCTCCAGAGTAAAGCATTACGTGGCTGAATATGAGTACAGGAAAACATGTCATTATGTTCGCTGTACAGCCGGGGGTAGGGGGTGGGGGGGGTGAATCCTAATTCATTCAACTCTAAATGTTAAGACTTGCACGCTTGACTCAGGTGACACCACTGAATAGAAATTTTCTTCTTCATTAAAGCACTCAGACACTGTAACTCCTGAGCAACAGCAGCATGAGTCAGACTTAAAAAGTGAATTAAAGCCCAGTTGGATCATTTTCCAGTGTCATAATCAAGTTCTGAGATGATACTTTTACAGTTTATGATTTGGCAAGCAGATTAAACTCAGTGTCAGCCGGTAACTCCATAACTTTTCCTCCCAGAGGAGGTCACAAGTTCGCAACAACCTCTTATTACCTTTGAATGTTTCTGTTCTTGATTCCGCTGTATCGATGGCAACAGGCCTGTCACTGACAGACAGATAAAAAGTGGGGGGAAAGCACACATCAGTCAAGCACTGATGTAAAAATGAAGAGGAAATTTTAATACTTTTTTTTTTTTTTTTGCTTTTTTGCGCCTGCTTTCTTGGGATCACCACACCAGATCCAGTACAGATCCAAATTGTGATTTGGCATGTTTTACACCAGATAGATGCCCTTCCTGATATATATGCTATATATACACTCAACAAAAATATAAACGCAACACTTTTGGTTTTGCTCCCATTTTGTATGAGATGAACTCAAAGATCTAAAACTTTTTCCACATACACAATATCATCATTTCCCTCAAATATTGTTCACAAACCAGTCTAAATCTGTGATAGTGAGCACTTCTCCTTTGCTGAGATAATCCATCCCACCTCACAGGTGTGCCATATCAAGATGCTGATTAGACACCGTGATTAGTGCACAGGTGTGCCTTAGACTGCCCACAATAAAAGGCCACTCTGAAAGGTGCAGTTTTATCACACAGCACAATGCCACAGATGTCACAAGAAATTTGGCAGTACATCCAACCAGCCTCACAACCGCAGACCACATGTAACCACACCAGCCCAGGACCTCCACATCCAGCATGTTCACCTCCAAGATCGTCTGAGACCAGCCACTCGGACAGCTGCTGAAACAATCGGTTTGCATAACCAAAGAATTTCTGCACAAACTGTCAGAAACCGTCTCAGGGAACCTCATCTGCATGCTTGTCGTCCTCATCGGGGTCTCGACCTGACTCCAGTTCATCGTCGTAACCGACTTGAGTGGGCAAATGCTCACATTCGCTGGCATTTGGCACGTTGGAGAGGTGTTCTCTTCACGGATGAATCCCGGTTCACACTGTCCAGGGCAGATGGCAGACAGCGTGTGTGGCGTCGTGTGGGTGAGCGGTTTTCTGATGTCAATGTTGTGGATCGAGTGGCCCATGGTGGTGGTGGGGTTATGGTATGGGCAGGCATCTGTTATGGACGAAGAACACAGGTGCAATTTATTGATGGCATTTTGAATGCACAGAGATACCGTGACGAGATCCTGAGGCCCATTGTTGTGCCATACATCCAAGAACATCACCTCATGTTGCAGCAGGATAATGCACGGCCCCATGTTGCAAGGATCTGTACACAATTCTTGGAAGCTAAAAATGTCCCAGTTCTTGCATGGCCGGCATAATCACCGGACATGGCACCCATTGAGCATGTTTGGGATGCTCTGGACCGGCGTATACAACAGCGTGTACCAGTTCCTGCCAATATCCAGCAACTTCGCACAGCCATTGAAGAGGAGTGGACCAACATTCCACAGGCCACAATTGACAACCTGATCAACTCTATGCGAAGGAGATGTGTTGCACTGCATGAGGCAAATGGTGGTCACACTAGATACTGACTGGTATCCCCCCCAATAAAACAAAACTGCACCTTTCAGAGTGGCCTTTTATTGTGGACAGTCTAAGGCACACCTGTGCACTAATCATGGAGTCTAATCAGCATCTTGGTATGGCACACCTGTGAGGTGGGATGGATTATCTCAGCAAAGGAGAAGTGCTCACTATCACAGATTTAGACTGGTTTGTGAACAATATTTGAGGGAAATGGTGATATTGTGTATGTGGAAAAACCTTTAGATCTTTGAGTTCATCTCATACAAAATGGGAGCAAAACCAAAAGTGTTGCATTTATATTTTTGTTGAGTGTGTGTATATATATATATATATATATATATATATATATATATATATATATATATATATATATATATATATATATATATATATATATATATATAAGTACGACTTTATGACTTAAAACACAAGAATCAAAGGACCTAAATCAGAACCCTGAGGCACCAAATATTTCATTGTAATGGATTTTAAAATAGTGCAATTATACAAGATTTATTGTGCTCAGCTGCAAAAATATGTTACCATCCTAGAAACAACCTGACCAAAACTTCCAGAATAGTTTTCAAGTGTATCTCACAATATGTAATGATCTATGGTATCAAAGCTCTTGCAGGAGCACAAAGGTGGTGTATGACTCCATAGCAAACATATCGTTCACCACTTCAGTGCCTGCAGTTTCCACACAGCGATTGGTCCTAAACACTAACTGTAATGGTTCAGAGATTGTCCTCAGATAAGGTAATACATTGCTTCCTAAGGATGTTTTCTAGGTAAGTTTCAGACTAGATCAAAATTAGCCAATAATCCAGGATCAAAGATAGTCTTTTTACAAAGTGCTTTAATTGTCACTTTTTTTAAAAAATGTGCAGAAACAGCATCAACTGTGAGTGACAAATTAATAATATTGAACGGAGTAGTTCCTAATGATGGCCACAAATCTTTAAACAATTTGACTGGCAGGTGGTCAATGTGAAAAGTGGTGCATTTAGCATCCTACACAATTTTAGACAAGTGAAGAATTGAGTCCTGTATAGACCCCGAGGCCCTTTGGTGACTCACACTCAATGGTACGCCACTTTGATGCAGGTTACTTCCCCAACCAAGACCGGTACCTCTTTATAGCTGGATGGATTGTGTATAAGATCTTAAACAATGTAGTTTAAGTGCCTTGTCCAAGGACACAGAGAGGTAGCAATAGTGGGGTCATGTCAAATTCAGGAAGTTTTTTTGTTTTTGTGTCAGAATCGACAATTAATTTTAGCATAGGATCATCATTAAATTTTGGAGGTGATCTGGATCCGGATTCTGGTTCAGGATTTCACTTTGTAGACTTTTAAGGATTACGTCAAAACTACTTCACGGATATGACATCATGATGTAAAACCAAGACCAGGAAGACACTATTTTGTTTCAATCAGATTGTAAGATCTTGATCAGCTGGACCATTTTGGATCAGTATGCAATTATTGCATTGTGTTGTGGAATTCGGATCCAAGTCCAGGTCACGATGTGAATCACATATCTTTTATTTTGAGTCTTCGTCAACTCTTGGTGGACGTCAGAAAACTCGGATTGCTCTTGTTTCATATGCAGTCATGCCAGGCAAAGCGAAAGATCTCCATCTTTGCCGTGAATGCTACAAACTGTGAAATTTACACTGAAGATTTGTATATTTATTGGTCCTTTGAATAAATAGAAATCTATCTATCTATCTATGGCATTCTGTTTCCTCACTTTCCTCTGCTCTCTAATCAGCAGCAGTAAGTTTTGTGACCTGTATCCCCAGGTGTGGAGTTCAAAGGTCAGAGCTTTATGGAAGAGCGGGTGGGGGTCAGGACCTGTGCTCTGTGGAATTTGGGCATCACCGTGGCAATCACAACGGAGCGTTGAGAATGACAGGTAGCCCCCAAGGGCTGTAAATAGCAGATATGGTCTTGTGGTCTCCTGTGTGTGTGTGTGTGTGTGTGTGTGTGTGTGTGTGTGTGTGTGTGTGTGTGTGTGTGTGTGTGTGTGTGTGTGTGTGTGTGTGTGTGTGTGTGTGTGTGTGTGTGTGTGTGTGTGTGTGGCTTAAACCAGGAAATGAGCATAAGAGGGGAGGACGGGAAAACAAAAACAGACAAATGGATAAAGATAACTGGAGAGAAAGTTGTGCCCCCAGCTGAAGAGCAGACTCTCAAACCCTCTGCACTCTGAAAGGTGCAGTTTTGTTTTATTGGGGGGGGATACCAGTCAGTATCTGGTGTGACCACCATTTGCCTCATGCAGTGCAACACATCTCCTTCGCATAGAGTTGATCAGGTTGTCAATTGTGGCCTGTGGAATGTTGGTCCATTCCTCTTCAATGGCTGTGTGAAGTTGCTGGATATTGGCAGGAACTGGTACAAGCTGTCGTATACGCCGGTCCAGAGCATCCCAAACATGCTCAATGGGTGACATGTCCGGTAAGTATGCCGGCCATGCAAGAACTGGGACATTTTCAGCTTCCAAGAATTGTGTACAGATCCTTGCAACATGGAGCCGTGCATTATCCTGCTGCAACATGAGGTGATGTTCTTGGATGTATGGCACAACAATGGGCCTCAGGATCTCATCACGGTATCTCTGTGCATTCAAAATGCCATCAACAAAATGCACCTGTGTTCTTCGTCCATAACAGATGCCTGCCCATACCATAACCCCACCGCCACCATGGGCCACTCGATCCACAATATTGACATCAGAAAACCGCTCACCCACACGACGCCACACACGCTGTCTGCCATCTGCCCTGGACAGTGTGAACCGGGATTCATCCGTGAAGAGAACACCTCTCCAACGTGCCAAACGCCAGCGAATGTGAGCATTTGCCCACTCAAGTCGGTTACGACGACGAACTGGAGTCAGGTCGAGACCCCGATGAGGACGACGAGCATGCAGATGAGCTTCCCTGAGACGGTTTCTGACAGTTTGTGCAGAAATTCTTTGGTTATGCAAACCGATTGTTTCAGCAGCTGTCCGAGTGGCTGGTCTCAGACGATCTTGGAGGTGAACATGCTGGATGTGGAGGTCCTGGGCTGGTGTGGTTACATGTGGTCTGCGGTTGTGAGGCTGGTTGGATGTACTGCCAAATTCTCTGAAACGCCTTTGGAGACGGCTTATGGTAGAGAAATGAACATTCAATACACGAGCAACAGCTCTGGTTGACATTCCTGCTGTCAGCATGCCAATTGCACGCTCCCTCAAATCTTGCGACATCTGTGGCATTGTGCTGTGTGATAAAACTGCACCTTTCAGAGTGGCCTTTTATTGTGGGCAGTCTAAGGCACACCTGTGCACTAATCATGGTGTCTAATCAGCATCTTGATATGGCACACCTGTGAGGTGGGATGGATTATCTCAGCAAAGGAGAAGTGCTCACTATCACAGATTTAGACTGGTTTGTGAACAATATTTGAGGGAAATGGTGATATTGTGTATGTGGAAAAAGTTTTAGATCTTTGAGTTCATCTCATACAAAATGGGAGCAAAACCAAAAGTGTTGCGTTTATATTTTTGCTGAGTGTACTATTATTAGTATCTTACACATTGTGCTAAGAAACATAAATCTCTCTTTCAGAACAAGTTTAATGAATTAGTTGTGAAGTGGTATTGGGAGGAAAGATTCAGTAGGAAGGATGTTTCTCTACTGGATCATCTGTCGGAGAATCGTGTCGACTCCTCTTGTGCATCTAAGTCACACAACATGTTGCTATTGTATCAAGTAGCACTGTCTGATTTAAGAATGGATTAACTAACTTTTTTTTACCTATTGTTTGCTGTTACTTCTCTTCCTCTATCAAGTGTGATAAATGTGTCTAGTTGTCATGTATTGACAATTACAACCCCTGGCAAAAGTTATGGAATCACCGGCCTCGGAGGATGTTCATTCAGTTGTTTAATTTTGTAGAAAAAAAGCAGATCACAGACATGACACAAAACTAAAGTCATTTCAAATGGCAACTTTCTGGCTTTAAGAAACACTATAAGAAATCAAGAAAAAAGATTGTGGCAGTCAGTAACGGTTACTTTTTTAGACCAAGCAGAGGAAAAAACTATGGAATCACTCAATTCTGAGGAAAAAATTATGGAATCACCCTGTAAATTTTCATCCCCAAAACTAACACCTGCATCAAATCAGATCTGCTCGTTAGTCTGCATCTAAAAAGGAGTGAACACACCTTGGAGAGCTGTTGCACCAAGTGGACTGACATGAATCATGGCTCCAACACGAGAGATGTCAATTGAAACAAAGGAGAGGATTATCAAACTCTTAAAAGAGGGTAAATCATCACGCAATGTTGCAAAAGATGTTGGTTGTTCACAGTCAGCTGTGTCTAAACTCTGGACCAAATACAAACAACATGGGAAGGTTGTTAAAGGCAAACATACTGGTAGACCAAGGAAGACATCAAAGCGTCAAGACAGAAAACTTAAAGCAATATGTCTCAAAAATCGAAAAATGTACAACAAAAGAAATGAGGAACGAATGGGAGGAAACTGGAGTCAACGTCTGTGACCGAACTGTAAGAAACCGCCTAAAGGAAATGGGATTTACATACAGAAAAGCTAAACGAAAGGCATCATTAACACCTAAACAGAAAAAAACAAGGTTACAATGGGCTAAGGAAAAGCAATTGTGGACTGTGGATGACTGGATGAAAGTCATATTCAGTGATGAATCTTGAATCTGCATTGGGCAAGGTGATGATGCTGGAACTTTTGTTTGGTGCCTTTCCAATGAGATTTATAAAGATGACTGACTGAAGAGAACATGTAAATTTCCACAGTCATTGATGATATGGGGCTGCATGTCAGGTAAAGGCACTGGGGAGATGGCTGTCATTACATCATCAATAAATGCACAAGTTTATGTTGATATTTTGGACAATTGAAAGGATGTTTGGGGATGATGAAATCATTTTTGCAAAAACATTCCTTGCCAAAAGACACATAGGGTCAATGTCAATGAGCAGATCTGATTTGATGCAGGTGTTAATTTGGGGGATCAAAATTTACAGGGTGATTCCATAATTTTTTCCTCAGAATTGAGTGAGTCCATATTTTTTTCCTCTGCTTGGTCTAAAAAAGTAACCGTTACTGACTGCCACAATCTTTTTTTTCTTGATTTCTTATAGTGTTTCTTAAAGCCAGAAAGTTGCCATTTGAAATGACTTCAGTTTTGTGTCATGTCTGTGATCTGCTTTTTTTCTACAAAATTAAACAACTGAATGAACATCCTCTGAAGCCGGTGATTCCATAATTTTTGCCAGTTGTATTATTGAACTAAAAGGAGAGATGTGTATTTACATTAGTTATGTTTGAGCATTGTCAGTGCCTTTAATAAATCATTCATGGCTATTAAACTATCAAAATTTTTGCATTTTTATTTTCAGATCTGAATTCCTGAGAAATGTTTTACTTTAGAATCAATGAAATTTCATTTAATTATGTAATGTAGAAAATTTGGCCATTTTGGCAGTCAAATAAATCTAAGTCAGCCCTTGAACCTTGTCCTAGCAAATTCAAGTCTCCTTGACATTTGCTGGGGAGTTAGTTCGCTCTGACACTGAATTTTGTATGGAAAGAGATGCAAGTCAGCCCTTAGGATGTGTTGTACAGAACTCAAAGGTTTTTGTTCTCTGAATTAGGGTCAACTGCAGCATTTTTCCTGGACTTTAATGTCTTGCAGAACAAACCTTCGGGTTCCTGAAATGAGAAAAACACCATATACGAGGTCTGTCAATAAAGTATAGGTCCTTTTTATTTTTTTCAAAAACTATATGGATTTCATTCATATGTTTTTACGTCAGACATGCTTGAACCCTCATGGGCATGCGTGAGTTTTTCCACACCTGTCGGTGACGTCATTCGCCTGTGAGCACTCCTTGTGGGAGGAGTCGTCCAGCCCCTCGTCGGAATTCCTTTGTCTGAGAAGTTGCTGAGAGACTGGCGCTTTGTTTGATCAAAATTTTTTCTAAACCTGTGAGACACATCGAAGTGGACACGGTTCGAAAAATTAAGCTTGTTTTCGGTGAAAATTTTAACAGCTGATGAGAGATTTTGAGGTGATACTGTCGCTTTAAGGACTTCCCACGGTGCGAGATGTCGCGCAGCGCTCTCAGGCGCCGTCGTCAGCCTGTTTCAAGCTGAAAACCTCCATTTCAGGCTCTATTGATCCAGGACGTCGTGAGAGAACAGAGAAGTTTCAGAAGAAGTCGGTTTTAGCATTTTATCCGGATATTCCACTGTTAAAGGAGATTTTTTTAATGAAAGACGTGCGGACGGATTACAGCGTCGGCTCGCAGCCGCTGCGATGCTCCGCCACAGGAAAAACACCTCAGTTGGAAGCCTTAAGGACAAGTTGGAACATGTCCAGCTGTTAAACAATTTCTCATATACTCACTCCACTGAAAGCCATCAAAAGCCGCCCGGATTTTACAAATGGTTATCAACACGGAGGTGTTTTTCCTGTGCCGCCGCACTGCGCTGGCTGCTTCATTAAAAAAATCTCCTTTAACAGTGGAATATCCGCATAAAATGCTGAAACCGACTTCTTCTGAAACTTCTCTGTTCTCTCATGACGTCCTGGATCAATAGAGCCTGAAATGTGGAGGTTTTCAGCTTGAAACAGGCTGACGACAGTGCCTGGGACCGCTGCACGACGTCTCGCTCCGTGGGAAGTCCTTAAAGCGACAGTATCACCTCAAAATCTGTCATCAGCCGTTAAAATTTTCACGGAAAACCAGCTTAATTTTTCGAACCGTGTCCACTTCGATGTGTCTCACAGGTTTAGAAAAAATTTTGATCAAACAAAGCGCCAGTCTCTCAGCAACTTCTCAGACAAAGGAATTCCGACGAGGGGCTGGACGACTCCTCCCACAAGGAGTGCTCACAGGCGACTTACGTCACCGACAGGCGTGGAAAAACTCACGCATGCGCACGAGGGTTCAAGCATGTCTGACGTAAAAACATATGAATGAAATCCATATAGTTTTTGAAAAAATAAAAAGGACCTATACTTTATTGACAGACCTCGTATTTCAGATTACTTTTGAGTACATTTTTTGAGACACCCTATATAAGTAACTCAAAAACTGCATCTGAAATTTCACATGTTCTTTTTATTAGTTCATAAAATCCTTTTCTTTTCCATTCCACCATGAAGCTGTAAATGTGGTAATACAACAGATAAAAAGTTGCACCATACTCCATTGCACCACTCACAGTCACAGAAGCCTATAACTCTCAGAATTGTCATGGGTGTCTTTATGGCTTCCCTCACTAGTGTCCTTGCATTGCCACTCCCTCTATGGTCACATTAGCTACAAGAGACAGAGGCAAAGCGATGAGCTGTCATTCAGTTTCAATCAGAGTGGGAATTTTCCAGCAATAAGAGATAGCAGTATCTATGCCACCAACTAGGCAGGGCCTAAATAGATGAGGAGACCATTTTATGTAAATGCTGAGGGGACGCAACACAACAAACTGCCAATCCAACTAAAAAGGCAGCATGACATCTTCAGCTGGTTGCTTGATCAAAGAAAAGAATGATAAAAATAATAACAAAACTAAATTCTTAAATGTGATTTCTTTGCTAAATCCCTTGAATTAAGTCTGAAATTTTACACTACGCGCACATCTTGATGCAAAATGGCAAAATTAGAAGAAAATAAAAAAAAATATGTCATTGTTTACCTGTATAATTGAGTGTAGTTGTTGCTTATTGTTCAGTTAGTTACTGTCTGTTTACTTGAATGGGAAAGTGTGTCCAAATGTTTGCTTGGTACCGTATGTCACTTGAAGTCAAATCTTGAAATGAGCCGTTTAGGCCTAAATTCTGTCACACTTACAATTGTGTCAGTTTGATGATATTTAACATAAAACAATAATTAACTGTCATTTTGCAGAACGTGACCCCTTTAAACATAATTATTTTGGAAACCATAGTTACAGCAAATGGAAGATAATCACTTATGCACTTATTAAACCTGGTACCAAACTTTCAGGAAAGTTTTTGTGTCTTTCTCTCCCACGTTGCTGAATGCACGACTCCATACGTATTGATTTGTTCCAACAAGACAAATACCTGGAAATTGGATCCCGCAGCTCTTTCTGCACTCTGAGAGAGAATAAGGAGCTCAGGTGTATACAAAATAAAGAGATGGGGAGGCACAGGAGAAGATGGAGTGGGGGGGGGGGGGGGGCTGCACGCACCCTCAGGGTAGGTCAACGTACCTGACCTCTGGCCTCTCTCTGAAAGAAGGGAATTTAGGGGAGCAAAGAAGAAACATGTCCAAGCAGAACAAGCAGCAGAGGAGCAGAGGAACAAAGACATGAATTGAAGCGCACCATGTAACATCTGCGCTCACAGCATCACCTGCATGCTGCATACAGAAGGATGGGAAGGACTTTATTACCCATGAAAAAAACTCTCTGTCAGTGCACATGTGAAGGAGTTTTTTGATCTGGACAGTTTCCGCATTTTCTCTGGTGAATGTTTTTGTGTGATCACGCAGCCCATCATCACATGCAGACAGAGTGATGCTGATCAGTCTCACTCTGAACTTCCAGTCTCGGAGCCATTAGAGGCTCTGTTCTCCACTTTTCATCTTTAATCTGCATGAAAGAGCCAGATGACCAGTGACCCCTTCGTACATCTGTCTCTGAACCATGTGTCTTCCAGATGTGCACAAATGCAACCCCAAACATGGTGAAAGACAATTCTGTCATGCATCAGTAGAGGGCAATGCACACAATTAACTTGCATAAACAGTGTTTGAGAATGAGCAAATGGTGTACCTGCCAAATCTAAAGATTTGGAGATAAAACAGTGAGGAAAATGCCAAAGAGAAAACTCCATCATATAAATTTCCAATGAAAAAACAAATAATTTCTTTCAAAGGGACACAGTAAAATTAAGATAACTGTTAGTGCTCTTTATCACTGCTTTACCTCTTCCACATATTCATACAGTATCAAGCTGTATCTCAAACTGCTTCCTTTTAATTCCATGCAAGTAGGAACATGTACATTCAGAAGATTTTGGCCAACACCTTCTCATTCTGTATCAACATGCCGTTTGACATTTTGTTGCTACGCTGATGAGGAAACGTGCAAGTTGGTGGTTATGTTAGGGGACAGGAGCTTCTCTGAAGAGTTACAAGTCACAAACTGGCAGCCCATAGGCCAAATTCAAGCCAGCCATTTATACCTCTCATTGTACTAAATTATGATGATGATTTCTGGCTTTAGCTAGTTTTAGCAAGGTTTCTTTGCTTTTGTTACTCTAACTCAATAACTTTAGCTTTTTCAACTTAAAGGACATGTTGCACGTTATTTAACATCACATTTAGCAACACAACATCAAAGCATTCATGATTGTAAGTCTATCCGTAGACATGCGGTAATAATTAGTGGTCGCTGATGTGTTTTATTGCGAATTATTCCTCTCGCTCAGCCAGGTAGCAGGTGCATTTCCGAAAATGTCTTACTCTGAATTTCCCTGCATTTCTCAGCAAGTGAGGTACATTTTAGGAAAAGCAGAAACATCCCGATGGCCGACAGACAGAGTGAACAATTCTATGTCCGATAACGAAGCTTCTGAGCTTTCATTCGAAAGCGGTGGCTCAGATTTACAAAGGATGTACAGGCAGGAGGTGACACACTTCACCCCAAAACTCTTAACTTTTTCAGAGTCTGTTGCATTTTGGATCCTAACATGTGCTGACTCTTGTCTGTGTGGCAAGATGTTTTACTGCATCTGTGAACATGGACATGGAATGTCTCCATGATGCTGTTTTTACAGGCTGCCTGAACATGCAGACGTATTTCTTACATTGAAAAAAGCAGGAATACATTATTTTCAGGAGATAATGGACTTTCTATCTAACATGCCAAAATCATGAGAGAACTGTGTGAGGAGCTCACAGCGGAGCTTCAGTGGGACACTGTTATCTACTGTAGTTGGGGATCGCATGGGATCCATGTGTGCGCCAGGACTTCTTAGAGGGAGTGTACATGGACACTGTTCTCCAGCTGGCAATTGCATGTGATCTATGCGTGCATGAGGACTTCTTTGGTGGTGGAGTCTTTACATATTTAATCTTGAAAATCATGCTACAAGTGGGTGAGTGCTCAATTCAGTTATTTTTCCCTTTTGTATTTTGTTCTCAGTGAAGCTGGTAGGCTTTAATTTTATTTTACTTTGAGAGAGTCTGACAGAGTCTGATTTTGGATCTTGATGTGTATGGATTGCGGAGTCTGCTCTGTGTAACAAAGCAACACTGTTACACATGCATGCAGAACTGCCAGCTGTTTTTTAGGCTGTCTGATCACAGAGATGTATTTCTTTGATTTTTCAGTTATATTAATGACAACTCTTATAAGAGTGCACAAAGCTGAGTGTCTAGCACACTGCTTTTAAGAGAGACAGCCAAGCATAATGATATACTCTCCCATCTTCACAAATTGTTTCCTGTTTCCAAGGTACTTCTCACCCAGTGCAATACTACCCCCTCCATTTTGTTGTACAAAAGCTTCAGATATCTGTCATTGACATAGATGATAACTGGAGTTCAGTTTTAAGCAGAAACGAGCTGATAATCTGTGATTTGCTGTTGAAACTCAGAAATTACGCTGCTGATGATTCAAAATGATGCATACACAGTGAAGGCAGGGTGGACCGATTTTTAGGTGGGGACCATTCGGTTGGCAACACCCTCTGTGACATCACCCCATATGATATCTAAATGCAGAGTTTTAAGGTTTCAGGGTGTTTCATGTTGTCGCATCAGCACTTGCCACGTCCCCATGTGCAGAATGCACGTAGAGGCAGAGTTTATGTTCCTGTGCCTGAGGATGAACAAGTCTGCAGGCGCCATGTTTGTGAAGACTCGAAAAGTAGAAGAACGAGTGACAGACATCACCCTGCTGGGAGGATCTTTTTTTCAGCGTTTGTTTGTCAGTGAGAGCAGGTGGTGCTGCAGCAGCCCAGCAGAGAAGAGATACAGCAATCGGCGTGATCAAGCGGACACACCCAGTCCAAAATTCTCCACTTTTGGATATATACAAACACCCAGTTTGAGCAATGGAGCATCTGCAAATTTGTCTGAGGTGAGTAACCTGAAAGTAAAACTTGACGTTTGTACATCACTGAACTCTCAAGTTTTATAAGTTAATGTTAGCTTAGCCTTAGGCTGCAGGATGCCATTTTTATTTTTACTGAATATATCTACATAATAGTTTTTAAATTGTTACTGCTCTGACTATAAGAACAGTCTCAGTTTTAGAAAACTTAGGCTTTGATCAAACCTTAAAGAAAATACCACAGTCCTGTGTTATGTTTCTTTATATTTTAAGAAATATATTTCTTCACTTGTCCCACATCAGAAATATTTCAACATTTGCTGTGCAAAGAACCTTGCAAATACAGATGAACTTCAATATATATGAGAAAGTACATCTGAGATGCAAGCCTAGATTTTATGTTTTGGTGAAAGAAATTTTTGTATTTCTTCATAATTGATGTAAATAAAGTCCAAGACATATTCGGTGACTTGGAAATGTTCATGTTTCCATCCCCTGACTTGTCTGAAGAAAACTCGCAATAAAACTGATTATTATTTACAGGTATTATCAAGTTTTAGAGATTTGCTTTCAGTTTGAAGAAGATAATTTTGGAAATTTATATTCTTTGTATTTCTTGTATTTGAAATGGCATAAACAAATTAAAATGTGTGAAACACCAAGTGTTGCAATAATTTTGGAGGGCACTGTATCCTAACCGTATGATGAGTGCAAAATGAGTGTGGTATTATTACTGTTTTGTTTAAGAATGTTTTTCACTGTCGCTGCACTTTGTGTGAAATTATTGTCATATCATATTGATATGACAATATCAAGATACAGTAATTTGACCATATTGTACAGCCTGACTATCAACTAGCTGAAAACTTTGAATATTAATTTACATCTAGCTGTAATTAGGGGTCTATGGGGTGGAGCTCCCCAGAAGCTGAAAGGCAAAAAAAGAAAAATGCTTAAAGGCGAGGGGAGGGGGGTCTGGGGCTCCACCCCACCAGAAGCTGAAAGGTTTTAGTCATGCTCATGCACCCAAGAACCATTTTACTGAAAAAAGTCTGAAGGACCTAAAGGACATGGTTAGATTTTGAGGGGCTTCCAGGCATGTGAGGGTCAAATAAAGAAAAATTCTTAAAAAGGCGGGGGATCTGGAGGGGAGAAGAGCCCCCCCACCCCTCCCCAGAAGCAGAAAGGCTTTAGCCATGCTAATGCTCCCCTGAAGCATTTACTAAAAAAATTCTGAAGGACTTAAATGACATGGTGAGATGCTGAAGAGCCTCGCTCATTCATGTCCGTGACATAAACATATTAACAATAATTTGTTTGTAAACACTGCGATAAACCAGTGATATTTTAAAATATTACAGTCTTGGTTAAATAACTAATGTACACTCAGAGACTCACGGCATGAACAGTTTTGTGCTTTTCTGGAAGAACATTAGGCTGTCAGGTCTCGTGGGTTTGGTCTGCTCCTTCCCTGTCTGTGCTGGAGGTGTGGTGCTCTGCTCTCTGTCTTGGCTCTCTGTGTGCACACCTGCATCCCATTCTGTTAATACACTCATCACATCTGTCATCCATTTCACCATTTACCATAACCTCATAATAAATTAACTCCAACTATTTGTCTTCACACCTTTTTTCCTTGCCAGTCCATCAGTTGTGTTAGGTTCTGGCTCTGCCCGCAAGTCTATTAGTCAAGCACTTCCCTTGTCCTTTGTCTGTCTGTCTGTCTGTGCTATGCTGTCTTCTCTATATTCCTGGTTGTGTTATGGCAGCACATCACAGCTACCTCCGCTGCATACACCACCTCTTTTCCCCACTTCCAAGCATCTGGTTTGTCTATCCATACGTCTACCCAGGACCATCTCTCCTCCTCTGTCTGTTCATGTCCTGATAGCCGCAGTGCTCTTTGTACATCATCACCTGGCCTGTCTGTCCCTCTGCACAGTGCCCCTGGTACATCTGTCTGTTTCCCAGCACATTGTCATATCTGTCAGTGCAGAGCCTCACCGGCTTCTTACTCACGTCAGCTCATGTGTCTCTGTTGCACTGTCAGCGCTGCAAGTGTGCAGACAGGAGACTGCTGTGTGTCCCATTATATCCTGTTGTCCTCTCCTGTGAACCAGCATTGATATAGACAGTAATGGCCCAGAAACACATGATCAAAGTGGTTGTGGAATAAAGAAAACATTAAAGGTTTGGGATGGCCTTGCCAGAGTCAAGTCTGGATAGATATGGTAGTGTTACAAGTCATCGCATCCACTACATCAGACCACAGCACACTTTTCCACTTTGCGTCTGTCCATTTCACATGAGCTCGGGCCCAGAGAAGGCAGTGGCGTTTCTGGATGTTATTGATGTTTGGCTTCACTTTGCATGGTAGAGTTTTAACTTGCACTTGTAGATGTAGTGACGAACTGTGTTAACTGACAATGGTTTTCTAAAGTGTTCCTGAGCCCACACAGTAAGATCCTTTACACAATGATGTCTGTTTTTAATGCAGTGCCACCTGAGGGATCGAAGGTCACAGACATTCAATGTTGGTTTTCGGCCTCGCTGCTTACATGTGAAAGTTCCCCAGATTCTCTGAATCTTCTGATTACATTATGGACTGTAGATGATGGAATCCCTAAATTTCTTGCAACTGAATGTTGAGAAATATTTTTCTTAAACTGTTGAGCTATTTTTTCCACGCAGTTGTTCACAAAGTGATGATCCTCGCCCCATCTTTGCAATATCCCAACTTCATTGGAATTGGGTTGTATACTGCTTGTACATATATTTTGATTTCAGTAAAACTAAAAATAAATAAATAAACTTGTGGAGCACATGCATGTTTGTTTTCCATTTCTAATATAGATGTGTGTTCTACAAGCGTTCACGACCCTGAAAGAAATCAAATTCAAAGAAATCATCAAAAGTCCAATATTGTCATGAAATTAAGTTGCATAATGAGTTAATTCAGCTTATTTATAAAGCGCCATATCACAACATAAGGCACTTTGCACAAGTAAGCTCTAGCCATACCCACGCCTCCAGTCTACCCCTGTTTGGATTTGGTCTGTACCTGTCTCGATCTGCTCTCTGCCACAGACAAAGAATTTCAACTCATCCAGATCTGTAAATTCACCACAGAAGTTGACATTTCCTCCCTACATCTCCTCTTGTCCCTCTTCATTAAAGCCTTGTTGGGCATTTTCTGCGTCCCAAAGCGTTAAGCGTTCAAACACACTTTTCCCCACTCTGACTAAGAACGCTAACAAGCTTAGCTGTTGTGTGGAAGCCAGATTCACCACCGCTCCTGTGTGCTAGTGATTATTGGCAGAGTGCGCTGTAACAGTTCTGGTTAGAAAACCACTTACGGGGCTGTCACGGTGCACCCCCGCCCCCCATGACCATTCAAGCACCACCCTTTCTTCATTTTCTTCCTCGCTCTCTCTGGCTTTCTCACTTGTCCTCCCGCTTACTTTTCCCCCGTTTAACTCTGGCTCCAGGATTCTGAGCAGAGCCAAATAGTACGAGAGAGAGAGAGAGAGAGAGAGAGAGAGAGAGAGAGAGATACCCTCTCTTCTGGCAGCAAGAAAATGCTGAGAGTAAGTCCGAGTGAGAAAGGAGACCATTGTAGGGGGCTGGCCTGGGGACAAGTCACCCATTCTGGTGCGGCCAGCCGTGTACAATGGCTAAACTAACATCATTGACATTTGGATTTGCCCAGGCTTTAGTAAGAGAGGAAAAGGGAGGAGGTGAGGGGCGGGGAAGGTTGTCGAGAGGACCGATGGTTGGAGGCACCAGCCATTGATCAAAAATTCATGTCAGTGACTGGGATCAGACCAGCATGCCCTCTGTTAGCTTTCATGTGCTGGAGGAGCAGGGAGAGGAGAACGGTCATGGAGGAGGGGAGGACATCTGAGATGACCACCCTTTCTAAACTCTGTCCCTGTGGAACGGACTGGACTTGTAACACATGGCCACCCAAGGCCACGTGGGGTGGCAGAAACCAGGCAGGCGCCTGATCAAAGCTCTCCAAGAGCATCGCTGTTCTTCTCTATTAGTTACCATTAAGAGACACTTCGATTAATGATAAAGTGGTTTTTCGGCTGAGACCAGTGAGTCGTTCAGCTGCCTTTTGACGGATGTGCACGTGAGGTGCAGCAACAGGAGAGGTTCTGAAACCGATACAGTTCGTGATAGCAGGAGATAGAGCTGGTTCTGTTGATAAGAGTGTTGATAAGCCCTGCACAAAAATGGAGGGGGAGGTGGGTATAGAAATCACACTGTGTGTCGGTCCGTGAATTTTGTACGCCCACTTCCTGCTAAACTGTGAGATGTATTTCTATGAAACCTCATGTAACGGTCATATGAAAACATGCATGAAGGAAAATAAACCTGGTCTCACATCTTCAAAGGGGAAAAAATGGATTTGTGTAGCTCTTTTAAATGCGTTTGTCAGTTACTTTTACAGAGGTTGACTAGTTTGTTAATTCAAGTATTTCATTGCAACAACCACTGGGACACAATACATGAAAGCAAGGGGTTATAATTTTGCAGATCTCTGGCTTTTTAGATGACTAGAGCTTTAGTTTTCTAGTTGATAATTCTGTTAATTATCAAGCCCAGAACTGAAGTGTTGTCAGTCTTAGTACAGAATCATAAGTGCCATCATCTGTTCATGTAGCTCTACTGTGGTCACAAATAGATTAAGTATGACTTATTCAGTAAGATCTATATATGAAAGTACTTCAGAAAGTTCTTGCCTCACCCAGAAATGTCACAGGAGAAAGACTGTTCTTGTATTATTTCTGAATTATTTTTCAACATAGTCTCACTTAACTTCAATGCATTTCATCCGCAGATGTTCAGGCTTCACTATCACATGTTGTAGTCTGCGACTCTCCCTGAACAGGGTACCACTCCATCACCGGTTACTTCCCCAGCTAAGGCTGGTACCCTTTTACAGCTGGGTGGACTGGGACAGTGCCGATGTAGTGTGTTGTCCAATGACAGAGACAGGTAGTATGACAGAGGTGGGGGAGGAGTGATTGAGAGGAGACTCATTTCCCACAATGCCTTTTGGCGCGTGTGTCGGTTAATGCTCAAACCTTCAGAATTAGTGCATTACTTTAAAAGATAAGTGCGATTTTTCACTTTGTAAAAATGACGGAGTTGCCGTTAATGTCGATAAACTGTCCGGAATTAGTTTTGTTTATAAATGAAACCATGAGTGAAAAGTGCCTTGCTTTTGATGTCTCCTGCCACACGTCTGTGTTGTTGTATGTGGAAAGTAAATTAAATTTTTTGCAGTAGCTAGCAGCCATTAGCCAGCAGCCGGCTCACCCCCTTTTGCTCAGGGAGGGTTGAGCTCCTCACAGTGGTCTGACTATTGTAAAGCATGCAACAGAGAGGAACTAACATTTTAGGGTTTACAAATGTTTTTGACTGTTAAGCTTTACTCACTATGCCAGCAAAAAAAATGTTAGCAGAACTAAATTTAGCGGGAGCTTATTGGTCCGCTGATGGTTTTCGAAGTTGCCTGAAATGCTAATCCGCTAATAAAAATGTTAGCTTCATTAATTAGCAGTTAGCAGATTAGCGGAACTGTGCCCACCACTGCAAGCAAGATACTCACGAGTACTGTACACCGTAAAATAAGTCACACCACAATATAAATCACACCTGTTAAAAATGCCTCTTGAAGAGGAAAAAACCCATATATGTCACACCTTTTTCTTGTATTACCAACTTTTTAATTGTTGATTTTTCATGCACTGTTGCAGTGCACTTTTTATTATTTGTTTAGTTTTTTATTATTAGAATGTATTTAGTGCTTTGATTCTGTGGGCAGCACAGTGGTTTAGTGGTTAGCATTGTTTCCTCAAAGTAAGAAGGTTGTGGGATATTTTCCCACCTGGGGCCTTTTTGTGTGGAGTTTGCATGTTCTTCCCGTGTGTGTGTGTGTGTGTGTGTGTGTGTGTGTGTGTGTGTGGGTGGGTGGGTTCCCTCCCGGTTTTCCGGCTTCCTCCCACTAGAGGTGGGCGGATCGATCCTAATATCGATACCAACGCTGGTACTGATATTGAACGATCCTCATGTAAAAATATCGATACTCAAGCTTTTTTTTCTGTCCCGCACGCACTGACTGCTGCGCATGCAGATTCATCAAAGTCTACTCTCTGTCTGTAAGAGCAGCGCCGCGCTGTGTCACACAACATGGAACAGCACACCTTTGTATTGTGGTTTGTCAGCCCTCTACCTCAGGAGATTTTAAGTTGTGTTGAGTGATATTTTTTTAAACAAAAAATGTTGATTGTGATAATAAAGTATTTTTTTGTCACGTACAATGTTTGGTGAAATTCTGTCCTAGGTCTTTTGGATCCTTTGGCTCTATGAAGCTTAAATATGAAAATGTATCGGTATCAGTATTGATATCGGCGATACTGGGCCTGTATTTACTTGGTATCAGATCAATACCAAAATTCCCGGTATCGCCCACCTCTACCTCCCACATCCAGAGAGATGTAGATTAGGTGAACTGGGAACTTGCATGCTTGTATTTGTCTGTCTATATGTGGCCCTGCAACAGACTGCCGTCCTGATTTTATGCTTTAACATTTGCCTCCATAGACGCAACACCAAAACAATGATTATATGCAAAACATATCATTTACTGCAACTGGGCTGTCCAGTACATTTAGTCTTTTTTTGGTGTGTGTGTGTGTGTGTGTGTGTGTGTGTGTGGGGGGTGTAGCAGCAACATCACCTTGTAAGCAGCAGGCAACAGGTGACAGAGTGAGTATCCAGTGATCAGAGTCAGAGTTGGCAGGCGGTGGAGTGGAAAAATGTTGAATTGCTGGCCTGAGCATTTCACTTTCCAGTCCAACTGTTGCTGCTCGAGAGCCAAGATTTTGATGTTGTTCCACCATCTTTTTGGCTTGCAGTTACCTGATCAAACAGCTGGAACAAGGAGTGCTGTGGTCTAAGGTCTGCACCTGGCAGCATCTCCGCCTGCTACACAGTGAACACTGAGGCAACCCGACCAGAGAGGAGGGGCCACACAGTCCAGAGTGCTCAAGGGAAAGGCCACATCAACACGAGCCTGCCCGATGACGCTCGCTGGCCAAAGGGAAGCTTATGAAGGCAGCCACTTTGTTTAACTGAGCCTGTACATGCGGCTGAAGGGGTAAACAAGGCTGGACCACCTTGTCTGTGTTGCCCCTCCTGCCAGCTTGGAGTCAGCCTGGCAGGTTGCAGACGTAGCCTGTGCTGCCCGTCGTAACACGGCATCATCGTGAAGGTCCTGACCTCCTGCTGCGCCTGCACAGTCATTCCCTGCTTCATGCATGCAATTAAGCGGGGGCAGCCGCAGGTCGCTCAGTCTGCTAAACGCAATAACAGCTGCTAAAAGCAACAAACTGAGAACCTGATATATACTGAGAAGGACTGACCCCTGGTCATGAATCAGGCCATGGAGAGGAGATGTTTTATTGCAGGTCATGAACACAGTTGTGTGCAATGCCCTGTAGATCCCTCGGCCTAACCACCAGACTATTTTTGGGTCACCCTAAAACCATCAAAAGGCTTCCAAATATCACCTCAGTGATGAGACAATGTTTGTGTTTATATGAAGCAGATGACATTTGTTTCATGTTGTCACTTTTAGTCACCTCCAGCAGGGATGTTTTCTTTTCCTCCACATCTCTTGGTTGGTTGGATGGTTTTTCACCAGTTTTACACAGACGGGCTACTTTTCATGAAAACTGTTCAAGGGGGGAGGCCTGAGTCAAAAAAGAACTCATTCAATTTCAGTGCAGATCAATATCATGTGACAGAACTAGGAAAGTTTTTTACTTAACAGCATGAAATACACTGGGGCATTTTCAGTCGCGGGCACAGCTAACCCGAAAGGCTAGCTTCAATAACCATTAATCCGGCAAATGAAAAGTTAACTTTTATAATGCTAAACTGATAAACTGCTAAAAAAAAATTTAGTGGAAGTTACCGCTAACTACTAACTTTTAGATTACACTGTTGGTTACTGATAAGACAGTTTTGACTTTAAGGCTACTGGGACTGCAGGATCACAAACACAAAACAAACGCATGAAAATAAATAAATAAAAAATAAAACGCCAAGCACTGCCATCATCGTTATCAAAAGCAATAAATCACAGTATTAGAAGTCATAGTTAATCATTATATGAACCACTAACAGAGCTACGGCTCACCCGTATTGTGTTCACTAACAGAAAATGAATGCACGAAAATAAATAAATAAAAAATAAAACCCCAAACACAGCCATCGTCTTTATAAAGAGCAGTAAATCGCAGGATTAATAGTCACAGTCACCGGTGTTGCGTTTGTAAACATGTAAACATGACATAAAACGAACGCACGAAAAATAAACCCCAACCACTGTCATCATCTTTATCAAAAGCAGTAAATCACAGTATTAGAAGTCATAGTTTATCTCTGTATTATATAATTTATAAACTGTTAACGGATCTATGGCTCACCCATATTACTTTCACAAACATAAAATACATGCATGAAAAAAATTAATAAAAAATAAAATCCAAAACACGGTGATCATCTTTATCATATGCAGTAAATTGAAGTATTAATATTCACAGTTTATCTCTGTATTATATCTGTAAACTGTTTTCAAAGTTATCTGAATAGCTAATCCGCTAAAGAAAAAGTTAGCTTCGCTAATTAGCGGAAGGCGGATTAGCGGAACTGTGCCCACCACTAGGCATTTTGAGTATTTGTTGTTAACATATTCTCTAACACATGGACCGCCATAACAACAACAATTGTACACTCAACAAAAATAGAAATGCAACACTTTTGGTTTTGCTCCCATTTTGTATGAGATGAACTCAAAGATCTAAAACTTTTTCCACATACACAATATCACCATTTCCCTCAAATATTGTTCACAAACCAGTCGAAATCTGTGATAGTGAGCACTTCTCCTTTGCTGAGATAATCCATCCCACCTCACAGGTGTGCCATACCAAGATGCTGATTAGACACCATGATTAGTGCACAGGTGTGCCTTAGACTGCCCACAATAAAAGGCCACTCTGAAAGGTGCAGTTTTATCACACAGCACAATGCCACAGATGTCGCAAGATTTGAGGGAGCGTGCAGTTGGCATGCTGACAGCAGGAATGTCAACCAGAGCTGTTGCTCGTGTATTGAATGTTCATTTCTCTACCATAAGCTGTCTCCAAAGGCGTTTCAGAGAATTTGGCAGTACATCCAACCAGCCTCACAACCGCAGACCACGTGTAACCACACCAGCCCAGGACCTCCACATCCAGCATGTTCACCTCCAAGATCGTCTGAGACCAGCCACTCGGACAGCTGCTGGAACAATCGGTTTGCATAACCAAAGAATTTCTGCACAAACTGTCAGAAACCGTCTCAGGGAAGCTCATCTGCATGCTCGTCATCCTCATCGGGGTCTCGACCTGACTCCAGTTCGTCGTCGTAACCGACTTGAGTGGGCAAATGCTCACATTCGCTGGCGTTTGGCACGTTGGAGAGGTGTTCTCTTCAACTCTATGCAAAGGAGATGTGATGCACTGCATGAGGCAAATGTGGTCACACCAGATACTGACTGGTACCCCCCCCCAATAAAACAAAACTGCACCTTTCAGAGTGGCCTTTTATTGTGGGCAGTCTAAGGCACACCTGTGCACTAATCATGGTGTCTAATCAGCATCTTGATATGGCACACCTGTGAGGTGGGATGGATTATCTCAGCAAAGGAGAAGTGCTCACTATCACAGATTTAGACTGGTTTGTGAACAATATTTGAGGGAAATGGTGATATTGTGTATGTGGAAAAAGTTTTAGATCTTTGAGTTCATCTCATACAAAATGGGAGCAAAACCAAAAGTGTTGCGTTTATATTTTTGTTGAGTGTATATTTGCAGATAATTTTCAGACATTTTTGTTTATGGTGAAAGTATCCACAGTCTCATGCAGAAAGGTCCACTAACAACGAGTTCTGTTGTTACCAAGTGCATAATTATTTGCCAAAATTGGATCAACTTTTGTTTTTCACTGCTGTACAAAGTCAAATTGGTCTTTGTTAATATTTTGACTGTTTTTAACCCATAATTCAAATACAGCCATAGATAAACTGGACCTTTTTGGAATCTTTTCGAGACAAACGATTCTCAACCACCAACAAACGTGTCAGTGTGTATACAGGCCCTGAGCTCACTGTAGCCTTTAAATATGAAGTTCGTAATTTGAAATGGAAGCACACTCCTGAACTGCTAAGCAGGTGGCCACGTTCAGTAGGTGGCAGAAAGGTCTGTGGCACTTTCCATCTGCATAACAATGTTGCTTTTTCACTTGATATGGTGCTTTAAAGTTAATAAGTTATTAAGTTTTTTAACTTACTGCTCGTACAACCTGAGATGGACTAACCTACACACCTGACATCTACAGTTATGCTGAACAAGCCAAAACTGGCATACCTGGTTACCAGCAGAGGGAAAATAAACGATATTCTGGGAAGTTCATCATACAGTTTTATTGGGGCTGTGATGACACACTTATCTCACCATACCTATCACAATAACAGGGTACTTATCACAATGCTTAAAAAATTGTATTCAAAGATTTAGAGTCATGGTAATCCCTCAGTGTTGAAGAACATCATCTGTTGGAGATGGTGGACCAGGAGATGATTGAACAGGGCCACTGCTGCGGCAAGTTTCTGCGGGTCAGGATCTTACTCTCTCTCCTTCCTCTTTCTCCTCTTCTCTTCTGTTATTTGTCTTCATTTTTTGAAGCTTTCCACTCCCGTGTGGATTATTGCTTATCACCTGGCGTGATCCATCATTTGTTCTTCCTAGGTCTTCCAGACAATGGAGCAGCTTCTGAGGTTGTGCTTCAGGAGGTCCTTGTAGCATCTCTTGTGACATCCTCTAGACCATTTTTCTTGACTCAGTTGGCAATAGAAGATCTGCTTGGAAAGTCAGCTGTCATCCATCCTAACAACATGACCCACCCACTGAAGCTGATTCTTAATGATGAAACATTGGATGCTCTGGAGCATGGCTTCAGGCAGGATGCTAATTTTGGCGCAATAGTCTTCCCCGCTGTTATGGAGGATACTCCTCAGGCAGCATTGGTGGAATCATTCAAGGGTCTTCAGGTGGTAGCAGCAGGTGGCCTAGGTCTCAGATCAGTACAGCAGCGTTGGCATGATGACGACTTTGTAGACAAAGATTTTCATCTTGTGTCAAAGGCCTCTGTTAATGAAGACATGGATGTGAAGCCAGCTGAAGGTAGTTCATGCACACTTGAGTTGGTGTTAATAACATCGCTGATGTCTGGGTTTGATGACACATGGCTGTCCAGGTATGGAAAGTCTGTGACATTCTCCAGGACCTGTCAGTGCTGTCTCACAGCAGGGCGCTTTGCACTAACCATGTTGGGTGGAAGCTAATACAGGATCTGTGTCTTCTTTAGGTTGATGTGAAGACCTAACTTGATGTAGGCTTTAAGTCAAAGATTCCAAGCATTTTCTGAAGACCTTCTTTAGTACAGGATGACACACTGCTGTCGTCGGCATACTGCAAGCCCAGGAGTGAAGTGGTGGTGAGTTTCTTCTTGGATCTCAATTGGCTCAGAGTGAAGAGTTCCATTCATTCTCAAATGATATAATTTAATGGTGACACCTTGTCTTTGATCAGATAGAGCATTGTGGCCGCAAAGTTGATCAAGGGCATATTGGCGATTGTGCAGCCCTGCTTTCCTCCTGATTGAACACTGAAGGCTATTGCAGAACTATGACAGACATGTCATTATGAAGAAGCCTCTGGATCTTGATGAGTTTCTCCAGACAGTCCATTGTCTTCAGGATCTTTCATAGAAGTCGGCATGACATGCTTTGGCAAGTCAGTGAAGGCGAGGTACAGTGGTTGGTATTGCTCTCGACACTTTTCTTGCAGTTGGTGGCCCATGAAGATTATGTCTGTTGTCACTCCTGATGGTCAGAAGCCACTCTGGGTTTCAGGAAGGATGTTTTCTGCTAGTGGTCTCAAACTTTTGTTGGCAACCTGCCCTGCAATAGATGGCAAGGAGATCCCCCAATGGTTTCCACAGTCAGACTTGTGTGCATCATTCCACATAGATAAAAAAAAAATAATCTGCTGCCATCTACTAGAATGATGAAGAGGAAATGATGGTGGACATGTCAGCAAGATAGTGATCTCAAACACACAACCAAAGAAACTCTCGATTGTTTCAGAGAATGAAAATAAAGCTGCTAGAATGTCTCAGCCAATCACCTGACTTGAATCCAATAGAACATCAATGGAAAGAACTAAAGATCAGATTTCACATCAGAGGTCCAACCAGTGGCGGCTGCTGTGCCAATAGATTTCCTTGCCTTGTCCAGTACAGGCATTCAAGGGAACAGTCAGAAAATTACTACAATTCCACAATAATCATTTCATGTCCTTCTCAAAATCAGCAGTTTTACAGATCAAGTTAACCATTTACAGCTATATTAGGCCCCATTTCTACCTTGGAAAGGAACAGTATCAAATACAACACTCAAGTTCTTGAGCAAAGAACATTTCACCATTTGACACCAATTACACACACAGTACACCAAACTGTACTGAACTGCCATCATCTTCAGACAAACAGATCCTGGGGTTCACAATGACACCGACCTTAACAAAATAGAAAATATCACAATGTTCACACCACCTTCCAAGAGAGAAAGAGAGAGAGAAAATGTTTGTGTGTGTGTGTGTGAGAGAGAGAGAGAGTGAGTGAGAGAGAGAAAGTGTTCGTGTGTGTGTGTGTGTGTGTGTGTGTGTGTGTGTGAGAGAGAGAGAGAGAGCGTGAGAGAGAGAAAGTGTTCGTGTGTGTGTGTGTGTGTGTGTGTGTGTGTGTGAGAGAGAGAGAGAGAGCGTGAGAGAGAGAAAGTGTTCGTGTGTGTGTGTGTGTGTGTGTGTGTGTGTGTGTGAGAGAGTGAGAGAGTGAGTGAGTGAGTGTTTGTGTTTGAGAGAGAGAGAGAATTAAATTAAGGTAATATTTTGCATGAAAATTACTGAGTGGAATGGAGACAAACTAAAGAAGCTTGAAAAACTTAAATTAAATAACTTGACTAACTAATAACACCAAAATCTTTAAATTAAATTGGTTAAAATTAATTAACAGTGTAGAGGACAAAGCAAATTAAGTTTACAAAACCACTTCATTAAATGCGTTGCTAAACGTGGGTTTGTCTGACTATAAGTGTCTTGTGTGAACTCAGTGGCTGAGTTAGAATTTCTTTAAAAAAAAACATGCAAATTGATATTTTAGGGTTTTGTTTTATTTTGTTTTTAAACTGAGCAAATAATTTGTTTTAGAGTGTGGAATACTCCAAAGAATATTTCACTTCTGTGAACTGATCCTCATAATGTGTAAAGTGAAATCAAAATACCAGCATGGCTGCAGCTTTGAACACTGTTACAAACAGCCCCGGCCTCCCCTATTACCATTATAACTGGTCTGCTGTCCCAATAAAGATCACAGCTTTGACACCCTAAAACAAACAAAAAAAACATCACTCATTCCTTTTATCTTAAATTTTCACCCTCGTTTCCACACCAGGAGCAACATTCGGGAATAAATCCGAGCAGCTCGTCAGCTCACCTGAAGAGGTGGATGCACCGGGATGCGCTCCTTTCCACTCGCGTAGATCAGCAGCCTCCGTTACGTGTGCGCGCTGACAGTGTGAATGAAGCCTGACAGATGGTTTATAACGAGTCAGACAAACGTCTCTCCTCCAACCGGGATGTGCAACTGTCATTAAACCACGAGAAAGATCTGATGTGCGCGCCTCCATGCGCCTCCAAAAGGATCCCCGCCAAACTTTGGTGTCATTGATTTGATGAGTTTTGTCCCGTTTTAAACCTCCGAAGAGTTCTTCAACTTACTCCAGCAAAACACACGGAGACAAAATAAAAATAAATAAATATAACCCAAATGTCGTCGTCGCTCTTCCTGACTGACTGACTGACAGCTGCAGCATCACGTGTATCACTGACTGTAATCTAACCTTCCCGCATTTTTGTAGCAAGGGCTAAAATTCCGGCGCCCCAAAGCCATTAATTTTGGCAATGTTGATTTGCCAAATATTTATTAATTTTCCCTAGTAACTACATACGATTGGTTATTTCACTGCACTTCAAGGGCGCTTTGAATGATCGCCCAAGACGAGGAACGTACGTTTTCTGCTCCTGTCGGTGGAAATGCACTGTTGAATGAGAGTCAGTTGGAGGAAGTGTTGTTTTAATCATTCATATTACATGTAGGCACATACAAGTAAGTAAAACTGACATTAATAATACTTTTTAAATATATACATATATTGTGACTTTTCCCGTCCACATCTAGGAGGTCAGCGCCCGAGCGCCCCCTATGGGCCGGCCGCCACTGGGTCCAACCTTCAGGATTTAGAGACTGTGTGGAAGAATGGACCAAGATCATACCTGAGCAATGCATGTGACTAGTTTCTCCACACAGGTGGTGTCTTGAAGCTTCATTACCAAAAACAGCTTTTGTACAAAGTATTAAATAAATTTCAGTAAGCGTTTTCCATATTTTTCTCTGTGTCATTCCATTTTATTACACATGACTTTATTTCTGTACTTACTTGTTTTGGTTTCTTTGCATGTATGGATCATTTTGGGTTGTTATAAACATCTCACGTCCGTAGCACCTTTAGACATATATTTACTGAGGAAAAATGGTGACATGTTCATTACTTATGTTACCCGCTGTAAACCCTTTTTGAGAGTTACATTAAGACTCTTAAACTGTAAACACCATGATAGCCATATCTCACTCACTCCTACTGCGTAAACTCCAAAGATTGTTCCTCAGCCACAGATTTTTAAAGATTGTTCCTCAGCCACAGATTTTTAGTCTGCTAGAGGAGGCCAAAGTGTTCCCACAGCGGCCTGATGAGAGCGTGCACACACTCTCCACAAAGCTGCCACAGGCTGGGTTTGAACCTATAATCTGAATTTAAATAACACTTGTAGAGAGTTAATTCAGCCTTCTACAAGTGTAATTTTAATTTGGTACATCACTGAGTGAGAAACAATGAATGCTTTAGTAACACGTCCTATGTGATGGTGCGCTTGTTGTTTTATAACCAGTAGAGTGGAGGTTTGAATACCACATGTGACAGCTCTGGAATGTGCAAGTTCCTCCCATAGTCTAACTATGCAGCTTCAGAGCAATTTTACTCACTTTAAGAGTGTGCCAGACAATACAATTAGGGTGTTAACACTTTATAAAGTGTTAATTTAACACCTACCTAGGGTTTATATGAGATATAATGGTTCAGAAATTTGCAAATGCAGATTTGCTGTATGAGCACATCCAGCTAGGTGGAAATTTTAAGGTCAACACACTGGAGAAGTTTCATATCCTGCCCTTCAAATGCTTTGAGATCCTCAGAAGACACTTGAGGATGTATCTGGGGAATGTGATGACTGGGCAAATGTATTTAATTGGCATATGCCATGGCCCGATTCTAGTAAACCATTTGAAAATAGCTACTCAATTTGGCCTTTAAACTCTGGCTCAGATACTTTAATAATGCTGCGTGAAGGTGTTGATGTGTTGCCCTCATGACTGGCATGCTTGAACATTAAATGTGACATCTACATATTACAGTGCATTAAAATTCTACACACAATACCCCATAATAACCATGTGGAATAAGTTTTTTGTTGTTATTTTTTACATTTTTGCAACTAAGAAATCACACGAGTTCAAAATTGAGCTCAGGTGCATCCTGTTTCCACTGATCATCCTTGAGATGTTTCTACAGCTTAACTGGAGTCCACCTGGGGTAAATTCAGTTGATTGGACATGATTTGGAAAGATGCACACCTGTCTACATATAAGGTCCCACAGTTGACAGTGCATGTCAGAGCACAAACCAAACATGAGTCAAAGGAATTGTTTGTAGACCTCTGAAACAGGATTGTCTCGAGGCAGAAATCTGAGGAAGGGTACAGAAACATTTCTGCTGCTTTGACAGTCCCAATGAGCACAGTGGCCTCCATCATCCATAAATGGAAGAAGTTCAAATCCAACAGGACTCTTCCTAGAACTGGCTGCCCCTCTAAACTGAACGATTGGGGGAGAAGGGCCTTAGTCAGGGAGGTGACAAAGAACCCAAAGGTCACTCTGTCAGAGCTCCAACATTCCTCTGTGGACAGAGGAGAACCTTCCAGAAGGACAATTATCTCTGCAGTAAGCCACCAATCAGCCCTGTATGGTAGAGCAGCCAGACAGAAGCCACTCCTTAGTAAAAGGTACATAGCAGCCCAGCTGGAGTTTGCCAAAAGGCACCTGAAGGACTCTCAGACCATGCGAAACAAAATTCTCTGGTCTGATTGAACTCTTTGGCGTGAATTCCAGCCGTCATGTTTAGAGGTAACCAGGCACCATCATTACAGAAAAGTATGGTGGTGGCAGCATCATACTGTGGGGATGTTTTTCAGCAGCAGGAACTCGGAGACTAGTCAGGATTGAGAGGAAAGATGAATGCAGCAATGTACAGAGACATCCTGGATGAAAAGATGCTCCAGAGCGCTCTTGACCTCAGACTGGAGCGACGGTTCATCTTTCAGCAGGACAATCACCCGAAGCACACAGCCAAAATATCAAAGGAGTGGCTTCAGGACAACTCTGTGAATGTCCTTGAGTGGCCCAGCCAGAGCCCAGACCTGAATGTGATTGTGATTGAACATCTCTGGAGAGATCTGAAAATGGCTGTGCACTGACGCTCCCCATCTAACCTGATGGAGCTTGAGAGGTGATGCAAAGAGGAATGGACAAAACTGCCCAAAGATGTGTGTGCCAAGCTTGTGGCATCATAGTCAAGAAGACTTGAGGCTGTAATTGCTGCCAAAGGTGCATCAACAAAGTATTGAGCAAAGGATGTGAATACTTAAGTACGTGTGATTTCCTAGATATTTTATTTTTAATAAATTTGCAAAAAATAAAAAAAAAACTTTTTCATGTTGTCATTATGGGGTGTTGTGAGTAGAATTTCGAGGTGAAAAAAATAATTTACTCTATTTTGGAATAAGGCTGTAATGTAACAAAATGTGGAAAAGGTGACGTGCTCTGAATACTTTCTGGATGCACTGTACACTCAGAGAAATGAGTCGACATATGCATGCTGCATGTACAGAGATTAACACATCCTGCACCACGCATGCCAACAGCCAGCGGTTCCTTGTCGTATGTTCCCACAGTGCATCAGGTTCTGACAGCTGTGCAGGCCTGTTAACACCCTGATCACCAATGTGATTATGACTCTCTTAAGACACTGAACCACACGCAGCTCCTGTTAGACAAAGACGGGCCTGTCCCCTGCTGCCCAGGAGATCCTGACATGACCCCAGCTGGAACAGGCTGCACATTTATCTGGGCCGGTGTCCAGCTCACCTTCTGTGTCCTGGGAGGTGCAGGGAGCTACGTTAATCTTGGCTAACAGAGGATGGGGTGTTACAATCGATACTCACACTGTACACAACACCCAAAACATGGTGTGCTGGGCCACCCCCTGAGCAAAGGCCACCCAACCGACTCAGCTGCTGCTTGACTGGATACAGATTCATGCTGTTCAATGTTTTTCCATTTAACGCTGTTGATGTTTTGCAGGTTTTTGGATTTCGTGTGTGTGTCCCAAGATTTCAATGTGCATTTTTTATTTAATATCAGTGGGTCCACATGGGCAATGGGAAATGGGTAAAACACCCTTGTCTTTCAAAATAAGGATGTCTGTCTGACACCTAGCTGCACACGGCATAGACATTTCAGCTGTGCTGATCGAAAAGCTAGATTTGATCCTTGAGACGTAATCATCCACTGTCTCTTGTGGTTTAATGCCCCTGTAATATAGGTATTTTTCCAAGTGTTTATTGATTTGTTTGTTTTGTTTTGTTGTTGTTGTTGTATTTTTTTTTCAAACAATAATTACTGTACTGATTTTCATGAATGCTGCTGGAGACATGAGAATAAAGGGCTGGGGAAGAAAACATTTCATTTTGGAGCAGCTTCAAATAAAAGTGGTGGATGTGTGTGTTTTTAAATCAAAAGTTAATCTGTGTAAAATGCAGAGGAATAAATTGGTGGCAGGAAAAGAGGTTCATTTTGTTAAACCAAATGACTGATTCCTTGTGCAGCTCACTTTGTGAATCCGATTGTTTATTATTAAACCTCTGGGGTCCACAGACATGTCAGTGTGTCCAAATCCATGTCAGAGAGAACAGAGAGAGTGCCGACTTCCTATATGCTGCATTGTAATTGGCTCAGTGCCGGCCGCCATTTTGAATGTGTGTAACTGGGTGTTGCTATAGAAGCACAATGGCAGTCTTTGTGTCACTCTAGAGTCATATTAGAGACAGAGGTTTCTGTTTATGTGCATTTTTCATGACAATGGATCATAACTATCATACCAGCAACATCAGAAAAACATCAAGCTCTAAAGGAACTGAGTGTTCAGTTATCAATTGCACCAAGTACACTAAAACAAACAAGGAAGTGGCATTCTACTACGTTCCAAAGGGTATCGTTAAGAAATGATTCCATCCACCGACATCAATAACCTGTTTGCTTAACGATTCCCTTATCAGTCCTTCAGAGTGGCCATTGTTTTTGGGGGTGTTGGTCAGGAAAATGACCATTTCTCTACACTGATTACAGACCCTGCAGTGGGTCTGTAATCAATATGGGGTTTCATATTTTTAGAATTAGAGCCACATCAAATATTTTACATGGTGTTCTCTACAAATACATGTCTTGGATTCAGAAAGCTGAGACTGATCTGAACATTTTGATATGCAGCACATATGCAAGTACCTTAACCCCTTAACGCCTGAATTTATATAGCTGTATATTTAAAAAAAAATGTTTTGTGTGTGTTTTTGCCTTTAAGAAGATGGTAAATAATGTTGAGATTATTAATTACACTTTTGCACAAAAAAATAAATAGTAATTTTGGTAATAATTTATGTTATAATGTTATAATAATAATGGTATGTTGCAAATTTGCGACAACAGGCATACTGGTCAATTTGGTATGTTGCATATTTGAGTCAAATATTGTAGCATATATGCGACGATAGGCGTTAAGGGGTTAAAACAGGAATTTGTGAAATTATGGTAAAATTACCCCAATATATCAGTATGTCTGTGAACACCAAAGGGTTAATATAGTTGTAGGACCTGTCGCACTTTGGCAAAGGTATGTGCTCTATGGAGTACTCCTATAGTTTGTTTGTGTTTGGTAAGATTACTGAAAAATAAAAAATGTGAACTCAGTATCACAATGTCTGTGGAAAAGACTATGTGCACTGAAAAATGAAGTCAACTGACATACGGTTCTTTTGTATCTGATTGGTTGTTATTTTCCCCATTAAAACAAAGGAAAACAAACAGCTTTGTTGTTGTAGCTGCGGCAAATATAAAAAGCTGAAAATAACATTCAATTTTACAAATTGTTGTGGTGCATGAGTGCTGCCATCACAGCCAGCAATGGAGAATTTTTCCATTGTGTCATTTAAAAATGGAACGTTTAAGGTTTTACTAAAGGTTTGTGTGTGTAAAAATGATACAAACGCCACTGCACTCACAATGCTGCATTCTGAGTTACTAAGGGCCCTGTCCCACTGGGGAGAGGATTAATTGCGCATGAATTGAGTACACAAATTATGGGCATTCATTGTCATCCGCAACAAAAATGGCTAAAAATGACAAATGTCCCAATATATGATGAACAATCATGGTTGTATAACGCATGTAGTGAGGAAACGGATCCGACGAATTGCAATTATCACGGCAGTATTACGGCTGTATTATGAATGCATATGCATTGTGGTCATAAAAGAAGCGCACTCGGGCTGTCGGCATCACTATTCACACCAACAATACAGCCTCTGGAGCATTTGCTGGACTTGGACAAGTTGATTGGAGTAAACAAGCAACGAACAGGGCGAGTGGTGACGCCAGCGGATCACATCAGAGCGCAGCTCGTCTGAACGATTATAACAAGAAGTTAAATCTGTTATAAACATAGGAATAAATACAGTAACAGCTGCAGACAAGAAGGAAAAAACACTCAACTGTTTTATCAAGCCTTGACAATGTAAACAAGTCAAATAATTACCTTTGTAGACGGCTCAAAATGCTTTCTGCAGCTTGTTAGCCGTTTGCGCGCACCCGAACAGCCCAGATGCAGCTTCCTTTGTGATTCAGGAAGTGATTAGAGCTGTTTTCACCAGCCAATTTGCACAATAAAATGATTAATCTGCCACAAAATAATTATTTAATATAGGCAGCATCCAGCGCAGAGCGCATGGCAGCCGGTAGAACAAAGAACGGCATCCAGCTGTGAACACAGCGCATCTGAATTGCATCCGCCGCAAATCAGATGCAAAGCAGACGTAATAAAAACGCTTTATTCGTGGCCAATCTGTATGCAGTCACTACAACTACTTTAGTCCGTGATGTGGACATGATGGGCATGCAAAATATCAGTTTTACACACTGTCTCAGTCCGCGGCCAAGCTGCAAATCCCTGTCAGTTGCGGATATCAGCAGATGACGGCGAATATACAGCGCATAGATTGTGTATGTATTGTGTATGTATGGAGTATGTAAGGCGGATGTCATCCACAGCCAAAATTTTGTGCAGCTCAAAATCCTGGTAACGGAAAAACGTGCGTCTGCAGATAATTGCGGCCGTGTGCGGGTGTCGGCCGACTCATACAAGCATGTTTCATGCATATTGCAGATGTTAAGCGAATATGAGCCAATTGTGTGCGCAATCCATACGCAAATCCTCCTAAACGTCAGTGGGACAGGGACCTAACAGATAACAATGAGGATAGCATCCTTCAAATGCAAAATTTAGAGTATGTTGTCCATTTAGCACATTTGAATTCATGCATATGCAGTTTCAAGTGTGTCCACCTGAGTGCAAAAAATTGGGAGAGTGAACATTCAAAATAGCTGAGGTTTGCACACGCAACACAATTTCTTGAGGTCAAAAGAAATATCAGCGGGTGCTGATAGAGTCTGTATTTTGTACTTTTGAAACCTTGATGTTAATTTTGACAGACTGTTCTTTCAGAATGCTGTTACAGCAGGTTACACAGAATAAAAATAAAAGTATTAATTTTAAATGCTGGGCATATTTAAGCATGGATATTTAACAGCTGACTTCATGCTTTTTACCTTGAGTGCCTGATTTACAAAGATCCCAGATAACCATTGCTAAATTGCATGGGGAATCCACTCTTTTTTTTTTTCAATGTGCTGGAGAGAATTTTTTTGGGTCATTTAATAAGAGTAAATGTGCAGTTAATTGCTGGTGGTAATGCTCAATTATGTGGCAGAGTTTGTGCATAACAAGGCACAAGGCAGATACCTATAAGTGGCTGATTTAATTTAATTTTGCAATTATGGCCATTAATGTGCAAGATACTCATTTACCTGTAAGCAGTGGCTATAAACTGAGCATGACTCTTAATATAGCAACCTGCAAAACTGACTCCACTAACTGACTCTGACATCCAAAAGTCTGGATTTCACACTCTATTTAGCACTTGTTGTGTGGGATCATTGTAAATCAGGTCTATCTTGTCTGCTGCACATGGATATATTAGAATGCAGCATCGTTAATGTGGAAGTTAAACATTGTATAGATGTAAACTAGTGTTGGAGAGTGAAAACCTCAAATATGCTGTGATGTAGTTCCAGCATCTTACAACCTTATACAAGAAGGGTGAGGCTGACTTTTTTTTCCTGCAGTAAGTCGATTTCATAAAACCAGGATATTGTTAATTATTAAAACAACATGATGTCACTGAAAATCTATTGAGACAATCTAAGACACCATTTTACTGCTGGGTGTGGACACCATGTTTGACTTTTTAAAACTGACATCATTTTGATTTCATTGCTTATTTCAGTCAAATCAAAACCTGGAGATGTCTCGGAGACATCTTGGAAACATTTTGGAAACATTGCTTATTTTGCGTTTTAATGCATTTTATGAAATTTCTGGCTATAATTAAAAGTAATATTGTTGAAGACTTCTAAAATGGGGTAATTTAATACATTTTAAGAGTGATGCAGTGCTGTTTTTAAGAATGATTTAGTCATTTTTGGTTTGTTTTCAACCGCAACCTTGTTGGAAACATAATTTCTCTGTAAGTTGTTCGTAAAACTGCACATAATTACCTCATGTAAAACATCTTCTGAAATATTACTGGTAATTTTAGACAGACAGACATATGTTTCTGTTTCCAAGATGTTTCCGGGTGTTTCTGAAATCTTTCCTAGATGTCTCTGAATGTTTCCGGGGTTTTCAGATCCACCTTTTTAGGATGTCTTTTAGCAAAAGGGGAGTAGTTACTTGAAAGCTTATACCATTTCATGCCACTAGGAGTCACTGTTGCCTTCTTGCCATGAGACTGAAAGACATTAAGTAGAGTTCACATGTGTGTTGGTTTGTGTTAAGTGCAGAGAGTAGAGTGTGGACATAATGAATGGAGCAATAATGACAGGACTCGGAGAGCACATACCACTGCCAAGGACCAAAAGTCTTGTTTTTGTCTGTGTTTAAAGAGGTCAGATTGAGCAAAAATATTTTTCGAGTATTAAATATGGCTGGGGTTTCATGCTTACTATCTGAAAAGTCTGGCAAATCTCTGACTGTGCAGTGGTAGAAATACCTCTGCTATTAATCATTTATTGTAAAGATTGGGTATATTCAGAGATCATTTTAAACATCTGTGGCATATGTCACAGAAGTCCAAAAAAGTTTTTTCACTCACAAATTATAAATTCCAAGTAAATTTTAGAAAGGGAATTCTTAATGGAACTTGCATATATTAGTTTTTCTAAAAGTAACACTCAAGTAACATTTACTAGTAATTATCAATTTAATATTTCCATTGAATTTTACTCTCTCTTTATTAGTAAAAATAATAATAAATAAAAAGCAAATCCCTTCAGCTGCTCCCTTGTTTTCACTCGGGGTCGCCACACCAGATCCAAGTTGAATCTGCTTGTTAATTTGTCACAAGCTTTACACCGGATGCCTTTCGTGACACAACCCCACATTACATGGAGAAATGTGGCAGAGTTGTGGTTTGAACTAATAGATGCAAGTAGCGTTTACTTAAGAATTTCCCTTGTAAATTTTACTGTTATGTGCAGACGCGGGTTGAGGAGCGGACCTGCGTCTGACTGAACCCAGCGCTAAATAACCAGAAAGCGTTCCAAAAACAAAACAGTTTTATTTTTCTCCCGTGCAATAATTGGTGTACAACATAAATGTGTGTTTGTCTGGCGAGGTGAAGGACGGCGCGCTCTCCAGCGCCGAAATGGATCAAAGCTTGGCGCTTCTGGACCCAGACTCACCGCCGAACACCCCCCAGGTGGATACGACAAACTGATTCTGTGAAGATGGAAAAGGTGAGGTAAGTCAACAGCTACAACAAATATCCTTCAAAGGCACACACTATCAGCAACACATTCAGGTCTGAATTTAAGCTTTATGTAAATGAGCAGCTTCTCACAACAGGTGGAGGATCATCAGTCCGTACGCCACGGCAGTGAGAAGGGAAACTGCACAATTCTCATCAATGTTCAAATATACTGCGTAACAAATACCAAATTACTATTAACACTTATTCAGACAATCAATCACCTCTGATGTTGCTGACATCATGTGTCCCTCACCCGTCCTCCTTCACAGGCACGATGTGTCAAACCCAGGCGCGGTCCTCAGCGTCTCACAAACGAACGTCACAAGGTCGAGTTCCCGGCAATTCTGCTCGAATCACTCATGGCTTAATGCAGAACGCCATCTCATTATCTGCCTCAGCTGAAAGTCTTTAAGGTTGCACGTGAGCATCATCCACAGGTGCTGCAAATCATGCTGATGAGGGTGAAGGACTCTTCTGCCAGCACCTGCTCCACAGACAAAAAAACAGTTTGCATACCACCTGGAGAGGCAAAGAAAAGAAAACAACACAAAAACATCCAGCCAAACCCCCCAACACACAACATTTACTTGGAATTTCTGAGTGAAAAAACTTTCAAGGTTTTTTTTTTTTTTTCCAAGTAAATATCACTTCCATTTTTTTATTGCCTACTCCAGACACACAGTGCTGTGAAAAAAGTGTTTGCCCCCTTGAGCTTTTACATGTTTGAAATTTTTTTAGGACATCAAAAAACAAAACAAAAATTCAGGCTTTGGATATTAAAATTTGTAAAATTCTGCCCTTAAACTCAGAGTGAATGTTGAGTGAAACTCAACATCATGAATGAAAAGAAATAAAAATCTAAAAGCCAAAATGATGGTGTGAATAATTAAGTGCCCCATTTAGTATAACACATACAAACCATCACTTTTGCATCCAGTCTTCTTCAGACAAGTCAGGGGATGGATACATGAACAGGTCCAAGACAATGAATATGTCTATTTACAGTACATCACTTATGTAGAAATATAAACAGTGGGGCACTCTATGGTAAATCTGTGTGGAGCAGACAGTTCTCAAAAACTAAAGCCCCCGTCACACATAGCAAGAATGCGCAGGAACCAGGCCGAAATGCAAATATTACCATCATCAGACACAATCGGGAGGGAAAGAGGCGTGATCAGCGGTGTCATAACACATCCAGATTACCTCATCCACACCTGCACAATGGCATCCAAAGCGCATGTAGACAACAGGTAAGATGACACAGACTGCTGTCAGACAGCCATAAAAGGCGCTGAAGACTGTCCGATGTCCAAACGTCTGGATGGCAAAAATGGGACCAGAGTGAGAGGCAGCGCTGTGTTCCTCACACACATGTGCGTGCAAGTGTGCACACACGTGGAGCTGAAATGATCACTCAGCTGTGTATGTGTGTTCATAACAGCTGCATACACCACTAAGCGTGCACGCGGGCACACGTCACTGGACACCTTTGCTGAAAGTTTGCCGCACTGCGCCAAGCAGTCGCACAAGCACAGTTGTGCAGTCGCACAAATCCTGCAGAGTTTAGATGGTGATCAGGTGTATGTGATATGTATATTTCAGCGGTGAGATCCATTCAGCTCCGTGCCTGACGTGCGCTCCATGAGACTATGGAGAGGCGCAGCGGCACATGATGATTTCAGGTTGATTGTGCACAGTTCACATTCACTGTACGTGATGAATGTGTGACACATACATGTTTCCCCGGCCGGGGTCCAGTGGAGGTGGACGTCCCACAACATGCCGGTAGGCTTTGCTGTGACCGATCGATCTCAGAGTTCAATCAACCGCAATCAGATCATTTCAGATGCTGTTTTGATGCCCTCAGAATATGTGGACTGCGATCAGATGATGCAAAAGGTGCATATAGACCACCATCAGATGTGTGTTCCATCTCGATGGTGCCAAGACTGTTTTGAACATGTGCAACACACTCAGGACAGCCGAGTGATGGGACCAAATATGTAGACTGCCATCCGTAGGTCTTTAGACTGCACCTCAATATTTCCCGATTGTGGCCATACGAGGTCTGTTAGAAAAGTAAAAGACCTTTTTATTTTTTACAAAAACTATATGGATATGAATCATGTGTGATTGAATCAGCCAAGCTTGAACCTTTGTGCGCATGTGTGAGTTTTTTTCACGCCTGTCGGTGCGTCATTCGCCTGTGAGCACACCTTGTGGGAGGAGTGGTCCAGCCCCCTCGTCGGATTTTCATTGTCAGGAAATTGGCTGATTGACTGCCGCTTTGCTTCATCAAAATTTTTTCAGAAAGTGTGAGAGGACAGCCAAGTGGAAACCATTTGGAAAATTCAGATGGCTTTCGGTGAAGATCTTATGGGGGATCACACAGATTAAGGGCAATTACAACTGGATTAAACACGGCCCACAGCGGCGAATGGCGCGCCGCGCACCGAGCGGCGATCAACAGGCTCACACGACCAGATCATTTCCAAAGTGAACGCTTTGTTGATCCGGGAAGTCGTCTGACTACCAGAGAAATGGCAAGACAGCTGGACATAGCACTTTTTCAGCACATTCCACTGTTACAGGAGTTTTTGTAATGGAAAGAGGAGCAGAGAAATTCGCCACGGAGCTGCTCATGGCGCAGGACGAAAGCACCTCCGTGCTGGTCTCACAGGACAAGCCCTAACATGCCCAGCTCTTGCACCATTCGGAAAATTCAGACGGCTTTCGGTGGCTGACTATCTGAGAAATTGTGGACGAGCTGGACATGCCAGAACATGTCCTGTGAGGCTTCATCACGGCGTTGCTTTTTGTTGTGTGCCCTGCACCTCCGTCCCAATGCGTGAAGTCCTCCGCACGTCTTTTCATGACAAAAAACTCCTGTAACAGTGGAATGTGCCGTTCATTTCCAAAGTAAATGCTTTGTTGATCCAGGACGTCGTCTGACTACCACAGAAATAGCAGAAGAGTTTGACATCAGCACTTTTTTGTCATGAAAAGACGTGCGGAGGACTTCGCGTGTCGGGATGGAGGCGCAGGGCACACAACAAAAAGCAACGCCGTGATGAAGCCTCACAGGACATGTTGTGGCATGTCCAGCTCGTCCACAATTTCTCGGATAGTTACACGACTGAAAAGCCACCGAAAGCCGTCTGAATCTTCCGAATGGTGCAACAGCTGGGCATGTTAGGGCTTGTCCTGTGAGACCAAAACGGAGGTGCTTTCGTCCCACGCCATGAGCGGCTCCATAGCGAATTTCTCCACTCCTCGTTCCATTACAAAAACTCCTGTAACAGTGGAATGTGCCGAAAAAGTGCTATGTCCAGCTGTCTTGCCATTTCTCTGGTAGTCAGACGACATCCCGGATCAACAAAGCGTTCACTTTGGAAATGATCTGGTCGTTTGAGCCTGTTGATCGCCGCTCGGTGCGCGGCGCACCATCCGCCGCTGTGGGCCGTCTCTAATCCAGTTGTAATTGTCCTTAATCTTTGTGATCCCCATTAGATCTTCACCGGAAGCCATCTGAATTTTCCAAATGGTTTCCACCTGGCTGTCTCTCACACTTTCTGAAAAAAATTTGATGAGCAAAGCGGCAGTCGATCAGCCAATTTCCTGACAATGAAAATCCGACGAGGGGGTTGGACCACTCCTCCCACAAGGCGTGCTCACAGGCGAATGACGCAACCGACAGGCATGAAAAAACTCACGCATGCGCACGAAGCTTCAAGCTTGGCTGATGCAATCACACATGATTGAAATCCATATAGTTTTTTGCAAAAATAAAAAGGTCCGTTACCTTTCTAACAGACTTCGTATGTGTCATTCTGATGCCATTCAGCCTCAATCGCCGTATTTGTGATGCAGGTATAAGGGTCTGTGCAAGAAGGAGATGAGTGAGGAAAGCCACCAACACACCTAGGCAACCCTGACAAAGTTATAGGCTTCAGTGACTGTGATTGGAGAAATTACACATAGTGCAAGTTTTGAATTTTGCATCACCATCACCAATTATACAGCTTCATGATGAAGTGGTAAAGAGAAGGATTCTATTAAAAAAAAAGAAGAAGAAGAAGACTTGACAATTCAGCTACAATTTGCCAGAAGGCACGTCAGAGATGCCATCTTAGATTTGATCTGTTTTGTTGGAAGAAAATTCTTCTGTGCTCTACTTCACTATGAAGGCATGAGTGGTGATGTAAAATTCAAAACTTGCACTATGAGTAGTTTCTCCAGTAAGATAGCTTATCTTTGCATTCTTTAACAGCACTGTCACGGGCTACTAATGTGCCTGCCTCACCAAAAGAAAGCCAATGGTCTGAAGCCACCTGTATATGTGTGTGTGTGTGTGTGTGTGTGTGTGTGTGTGTGTGTGTGTGTGTGTGTGTGTGTGTGTGTGTGTGTGGTGTGTGTGTGTGTGTGTGTGTCTTGAAATGATTAACTTTTTTGCAATATCTATGCAACTAGTAGGACTACTGATCAGCAAAATGTTTTATCATTGATTGGGTGTTGTGGGGGCCGCCCGAAGAGGAGGTACTGCTGGTCCGACACCAGAGGGCACCCTGCCTGAAGGCGGGCTTCAGACACCAGAGGGCGCAGTCGCTGCCAGGAACATCTGGAACTTGGATTGACAGCTGTCACTTGTCCACTCATCATTACGCACCCATAAAAGCCTGGAGAAGACACCACACCCACACCGAGAAATCGTCGACCCATACAGGTAGACTCTCAGCCGTCTTTGCAGCTAAGCTTTTGTTTGTGACGTTCATTGCATCTGAGCTGGTAGCTGATATTAGCAGTGTTGCCACAGTTACTTTGAAAAAGTAATCCAATTACTGATTACTGATTACTCCTTGAAAAAGTAACTTAGTTACTTTCCTGATTACTCAATTGTAAAAGTAACTAAGTTAGATTACTAGTTACTTTTTTAGTTACTTTCCCAGCTGCCAACAACAACCCTCTGCCACCTCAACATGACAATGATACCTGTTTTGCCAAAACTCACTTATAGTCACCCTTTCTTGACTTCAATGAAAATAAATACTTGTTTTATAAAAAGTAAAATAAAGACCTCTCTCTTGACCTCATATTTAACTGTTGACAGCACTGTAACAGTAAAACTTGCAATTTCGAACCTACATTGTTTATAAATGTAACTATTAAATTCTAACATTTTTCTAACATTTAAATTCTCTCTAAACATTTTACTTGTCGAAATATATTATTTTAAGCAATATTAGTAGTTGTAATAAAAACGGCTTCAAACTGGACCTTTAATCTAGGGGTGTTGTGAGGGGGGCACATCCTGCCCCACGCCCCCATTCCTCTGGATTCGCCCCTGCTTTGGCGTTTGAGCACAAAGAATGGATAACATTTATTTATGCAGGAAAACAGGACCAGATTACAGGTAAGAAAGTTTTATTGCGTTTTCACATCATGTGGTCCTCAGAAAGAGAGTTTAGGTGCATTTGAGTGGAAAATAGTGTTAGTTGTTGACGCGTCGCGGAGGATCAGCTGTTTTTAACGAGACGATACGGAGCAGCTCAGCTCAGAATTCTAAATAAAGGGAAAAAAGTATAAAAAGTCTTTGTAAAGCTCAGTGCAGGTGTGCTGATCACCGCGCTTTAAGAGGTGAGGACGAGCTGCTACAGAAAACCGTGGATGAAAAGCTGACAGCTCTGCTTAAAGTGTGCAGTTCAGTTGAACTCCGACCTCCTGCCCCGGACCAAGTTTAATGCTGCTATCGACCCACAATGAAAATAATAGTAACGCACAGTGACTTGGAGAAGTAACTTTAATCTGATTATTGATTTGGAAAGGTTAACGCGTTAGATTACTCGTTACTAAAAAAAGTGGTCAGATTAGAGTAACGCGTTACTAATTAACGCGTTACCGGCATCACTGATAATAGTCGCCGCCAGGAGCATCTGGAACTTGGATTGACAGCTGTCACTCGTCCACTCATCATGACGCACCCATAAAAGCCTGGAGAAGACACACACCCACGCCGAGAAATCGTCAACCCGTACAGGTAGACTCTCAGCCGTCTTTGCAGCTAAGCTTTTGTTGTGACGTTCATTGCATCTGAGCTGGTAGCTGATAATTAGTGACTTTTGAGTTTGCAGCTTATCCACTTGTATCCGAGTCTGAGGGAGTTGGTTGGAGCCGGCGTTTCCGCTCTGCACTCCAGCACTCGACAAGTGTATACTGGGTCTGCACGGTAACTCACAGGACTTGTGAAAGTAGGAGGTGGAGGCGTTCTTCTCCTCCCAAAAAGGAGTCATTTGCTGACTGTTTGCTGGGTGTGTTCACTCACACTCACTCTTAACTGTTTCTGTTTCCTACCAGCAGTACCCGATCCAACAGCTGGAGACGGTGGCACCTGGGGACTCAGGATTGGCGGCTCCGGGGTGTTCCAGATCCGTTGGCGGTGGAAATCGTGTGGGTTCCGACTCCTCTCTGTACGGGCGTCTCCTATCCTCGAGCCTGCCCACACTACACCAACTTGAGATTGACTGTAGTATTGATTGTATCTGTATTCGTTGTGCACCTTTCACAACATTAAATTGTTATTCTTGCATTCCCATTGACCGTTCATTTACGCCCCCTGTTGTGGGTCCGTGTCATCACACTTTTCACAACAGGATTCCTCGGACAACGTCATGGATCCCGAGGGGCGTCAACCATCGAGTGAACCACCAATGGAAACGCAGGGTGCACGGGGGCCAGCAGGAGGCGTACTAGTGAGCTGCAGCAAATCCTAACCGCCTTCACTCGGTTACCAAGTCCAACCAAGTAGAACGTTATCCTCAATCGGAGGATGGAGGCTCTCACTGCTCAGGTGGAAGCGCACGCGCAGGGCGCTGCTGCGGCACCTCCTCCTGCTGCCCAAGGGCCTGATATTGATATTCCAGTGGCCGTTCAACTAACCCCCCCCGGTCCCCTGAAGCATACATAAGCCCTCCAGAGCCATATGGAGGCTGTGTCGAGACGTGCGCTGACTTTTTAATGCAGTGTTCGCTCGTCTTTTCGCAGCGTCCGGTTATGTACGTGTCTGACGCTAGCAGGGTGGCTTATGTGGTAAATCTGCTTCAAGGACAGGCACGCGCCTGGGCTACGGCGCTTTGGGAGCAGAAATCACGGCTCCTAACAACATACACTGGGTTTGTGCAGGAGTTCAAACAAGTGTTTAATCACCCCAATAGAGGCGAGACCGCTTCAAACGTGCTGCTGTCGATTAGACAGGGGCGTCGGAGTGCAGCCGAATATGCAGTTGACTTCCGCATCGCGGCAGCGAGGTCCGGCTGGAATAACGTTGGGCTCCGCGCCGCCTTCGTAAGCGGACTGTCACTGGTCCTGAAGGAGCATTTGCTGGTGAAGGATGAGCCGCGGGATTTCATGGGCTTGTCGATCTAGTTATACGGTTAGACAACCGACTAGAGGAACATCGCCGGGAGCGAGGCGAGGGGCGTGGCCGGGCACGAGCCATCCCTCTTCCTTCCGGGTCCGAACGGATATCACCGTCCCCCCGCTCCACTGCCAGAGCACTCCGTGAGGCGACAGCTCCCCCTGCTGACGAAGCCATGGACACAAGCAGGGCTAAAGTAAAATCAGAAAACAGACAACGAGGCTGGCCCGCGGGGAGTGTTTTTTCTGCGGCTCGAGTGAGCATATACAGAAGAATTGCCCAAATGGTCAAACTACAACGCCCGACCTTAGAGACTGGGCTAAGGGTGGGCCATAACACTCACGAGGGGAAATCTCGCAAATCCGCACGAATCCCACTTACGATCCTGAGTGGGGATCTAACCCTTCACGCCCCAGCACTGGTGGACACGGGGTCGGAGGGGAATCTGCTGGATAGCAGATGGGCAAGGGAGGTGGGCCCTCTGGTGGCCTTACCATCACCATTGTCGGTACGGTCACTAGATGGCACCCTCCTCCCATTAATCACACACCAGACTCAGCCAGTAACATTGGTCGTGTCTGGGAATCACAGGGAGGAGATTGTGTTTTTTGTGACACCTTCTACCTCCCGGGTGATTTTGGGTTTTCCTTGGATGCTAAACCACAACCCCCGGATTGATTGGCCGTCTGGGGTAGTGACGCAGTGGAGCGAAACCTGCCACCAGGAGTGTTTAGGATCCTCGGTTCCACCCGGTGTAACGGCTAAGGAGGAGGTTTTAGTCCCCCCCAATCTTGCGGCGGTGCCGGCTGAGTACCATGATCTTGCTGACGTCTTCAGCAAGGATCTGGCGCTCACGCTGCCCCCACCGTCCGTATGATTGTGCCATTGATTTGATCCCGGGCGCTGAGTACCCGTCCAGCAGGTTGTACAACCTCTCACGTCCGGAACGCGAATTAATGGAGACCTACATCCGGGACTCTTTGGCTGCCAGGTTGATCCAGAACTCCACCTCCCCGATGGGTGCAGGTTTTTTTTTGTGGGCAAGTAAGACGGCGGACTCCATCCATGCATCGATTACAAAGGGCTGAATGAAATTACGGTTCGCAATCGATACCCGTTACCTCTGTTGGATTCGGTGTTCACGCCCCTGCATGGAGCCCAAATATTACTAAATTGGATCTTAGGAATGCGTACCACCTGCTTCGGATCCGGAAGGGAGACGAGTTGGAAGATGGCATTTAACACCCCCTTAGGTCCTTTGAGTACCTGGTCATGCCGTTCGGCCTCACAAACGCCCCTGCGACGTTCCAAGCATTGGTTAATGATGTCTTGCGGGACTTCCTGCATCAGGTCATCTTCGTATATCTTGACGACATTCTCATCTTCTCCCGGATCCTGAGACCCATGTCAAGCATGTACGTCAGGTCCTGCAGCGGTTGTTGGAGAACCGACTGTTTTGAATGGCGAGAAGTGTGAGTTCCACCACACTTCTTTGTCCTTCCTGGGGTTCATAATCTCCTCCAACTCCATCGCCCCTGATCCGGCCAAGGTTGCGGCGGTGAGAGATTTAAGTGTCTTGTGTGAACTCAGTGGCTGAGTTAGAATTTCTTTAAAAAAAACATGCAAATTGATATTTTAGGGTTTTGTTTTATTTGTTTTTAAACTGAGCAAATAATTTGTTTTAGAGTGTGGAATACTCCAAAGAATATTTCACTTCTGTGAACTGATCCTCATAATGTGTAAAGTGAAATCAAAATACCAGCATGGCTGCAGCTTTGAACACTGTTACAAACAGCCCCGGCCTCCCCTATTACCATTATAACTGGTCTGCTGTCCCAATAAAGATCACAGCTTTGACACCCTAAAACAAACAAAAAAAACATCACTCATTCCTTTTATCTTAAATTTTCACCCTCGTTTCCACACCAGGAGCAACATTCGGGAATAAATCCGAGCAGCTCGTCAGCTCACCTGAAGAGGTGGATGCACCGGGATGCGCTCCTTTCCACTCGCGTAGATCAGCAGCCTCCGTTACGTGTGCGCGCTGACAGTGTGAATGAAGCCTGACAGATGGTTTATAACGAGTCAGACAAACGTCTCTCCTCCAACCGGGATGTGCAACTGTCATTAAACCACGAGAAAGATCTGATGTGCGCGCCTCCATGCGCCTCCAAAAGGATCCCCGCCAAACTTTGGTGTCATTGATTTGATGAGTTTTGTCCCGTTTTAAACCTCCGAAGAGTTCTTCAACTTACTCCAGCAAAACACACGGAGACAAAATAAAATAAATAAATATAACCCAAATGTCGTCGTCGCTCTTCCTGACTGACTGACTGACAGCTGCAGCATCACGTGTATCACTGACTGTAATCTAACCTTCCCGCATTTTTGTAGCAAGGGCTAAAATTCCGGCGCCCCAAAGCCATTAATTTTGGCAATGTTGATTTGCCAAATATTTATTAATTTTCCCTAGTAACTACATACGATTGGTTATTTCACTGCACTTCAAGGGCGCTTTGAATGATCGCCCAAGACGAGGAACGTACGTTTTCTGCTCCTGTCGGTGGAAATGCACTGTTGAATGAGAGTCAGTTGGAGGAAGTGTTGTTTTAATCATTCATATTACATGTAGGCACATACAAGTAAGTAAAACTGACATTAATAATACTTTTTAAATATATACATATATTGTGACTTTTCCCGTCCACATCTAGGAGGTCAGCGCCCGAGCGCCCCCTATGGGCCGGCCGCCACTGGGTCCAACCTTCAGGATTTAGAGACTGTGTGGAAGAATGGACCAAGATCATACCTGAGCAATGCATGTGACTAGTTTCTCCACAGGTGGTGTCTTGAAGCTTCATTACCAAAAACAGCTTTTGTACAAAGTATTAAATAAATTTCAGTAAGCGTTTTCCATATTTTTCTCTGTGTCATTCCATTTTATTACACATGACTTTATTTCTGTACTTACTTGTTTTGGTTTCTTTGCATGTATGGATCATTTTGGGTTGTTATAAACATCTCACGTCCGTAGCACCTTTAGACATATATTACTGAGGAAAAATGGTGACATGTTCATTACTTATGTTACCCGCTGTAAACCCTTTTTGAGAGTTACATTAAGACTCTTAAACTGTAAACACCATGATAGCCATATCTCACTCACTCCTACTGCGTAAACTCCAAAGATTGTTCCTCAGCCACAGATTTTTAAAGATTGTTCCTCAGCCACAGATTTTTAGTCTGCTAGAGGAGGCCAAAGTGTTCCCACAGCGGCCTGATGAGAGCGTGCACACACTCTCCACAAAGCTGCCACAGGCTGGGTTTGAACCTATAATCTGAATTTAAATAACACTTGTAGAGAGTTAATTCAGCCTTCTACAAGTGTAATTTTAATTTGGTACATCACTGAGTGAGAAACAATGAATGCTTTAGTAACACGTCCTATGTGATGGTGCGCTTGTTGTTTTATAACCAGTAGAGTGGAGGTTTGAATACCACATGTGACAGCTCTGGAATGTGCAAGTTCCTCCCATAGTCTAACTATGCAGCTTCAGAGCAATTTTACTCACTTTAAGAGTGTGCCAGACAATACAATTAGGGTGTTAACACTTTATAAAGTGTTAATTTAACACCTACCTAGGGTTTATATGAGATATAATGGTTCAGAAATTTGCAAATGCAGATTTGCTGTATGAGCACATCCAGCTAGGTGGAAATTTTAAGGTCAACACACTGGAGAAGTTTCATATCCTGCCCTTCAAATGCTTTGAGATCCTCAGAAGACACTTGAGGATGTATCTGGGGAATGTGATGACTGGGCAAATGTATTTAATTGGCATATGCCATGGCCCGATTCTAGTAAACCATTTGAAAATAGCTACTCAATTTGGCCTTTAAACTCTGGCTCAGATACTTTAATAATGCTGCGTGAAGGTGTTGATGTGTTGCCCTCATGACTGGCATGCTTGAACATTAAATTGTGACATCTACATATACAGGCATTAAAATTCTACACACAATACCCCATAATAACCAGTGGAATAAGTTTTTTGTTGTTATTTTTTACATTTTGGCAAAACTAAGAAATCACATCCGGAAGTTCAAAATTGAGCTCAGGTGCATCCTGTTTCCACTGATCATCCTTGAGATGTTCTACAGCTTAACTGGAGTCCACCTGGGGTAAATTCAGTTGATTGGGACATGATTTGGAAAGATGCACACCTGTCTACATATAAGGTCCCCAGTTGACAGTGCATGTCAGAGCACAAACCAAACATGAGTCAAAGGAATTGTTTGTAGACCTCTGAAACAGGATTGTCTCGAGGCAGAAATCTGAGGAAGGGTACAGAAACATTTCTGCTGCTTTGACAGTCCCAATGAGCACAGTGGCCTCCATCATCCATAAATGGAAGAAGTTCAATCCACAGGACTCTTCCTAGAACTGGCTGCCCCTCTACAACTGAACGTTGGGGGAGAAGGGTCCTTAGTCAGGGAGGTGACAAAGAACCCAAAGGTCACTCTGTCAGAGCTCCAACATTCCTCTGTGGACAGAGGAGAACCTTCCAGAAGGACAATTATCTCTGCAGTAAGCCACCAATCAGCCCTGTATGGTAGAGCAGCCAGACAGAAGCCACTCCTTAGTAAAAGGTACATAGCAGCCCAGCTGGAGTTTGCCAAAAGGCACCTGAAGGACTCTCAGACCATGCGAAACAAAATTCTCTGGTCTGATTGAACTCTTTGGCGTGAATTCCAGCCGTCATGTTTAGAGGTAACCAGGCACCATCATTACAGAAAAGTATGGTGGTGGCAGCATCATACTGGGGGATGTTTTTCAGCAGCAGGAACTCGGAGACTAGTCAGGATTGAGAGGAAAGATGAATGCAGCAATGTACAGAGACATCCTGGATGAAAAGATGCTCCAGAGCGCTCTTGACCTCAGACTGGAGCGACGGTTCATCTTTCAGCAGGACAATCACCCGAAGCACACAGCCAAATATCAAAGGAGTGGCTTCAGGACAACTCTGTGAATGTCCTTGAGTGGCCCAGCCAGAGCCCAGACCTGAATGTGATTGTGATTGAACATCTCTGGAGAGATCTGAAAATGGCTGTGCACTGACGCTCCCCATCTAACCTGATGGAGCTTGAGAGGTGATGCAAAGAGGAATGGACAAAACTGCCCAAAGATGTGTGTGCCAAGCTTGTGGCATCATAGTCAAGAAGACTTGAGGCTGTAATTGCTGCCAAAGGTGCATCAACAAAGTATTGAGCAAAGGATGTGAATACTTAAGTACGTGTGATTTCCTAGATATTTTATTTTTAATAAATTTGCAAAAAATAAAAAAAAAAACTTTTCATGTTGTCATTATGGGGTGTTGTGAGTAGAATTTCGAGGTGAAAAAAATAATTTACTCTATTTTGGAATAAGGCTGTAATGTAACAAAATGTGGAAAAGGTGACGTGCTCTGAATACTTTCTGGATGCACTGTACACTCAGAGAAATGAGTCGACATATGCATGCTGCATGTACAGAGATTAACACATCCTGCACCACGCATGCCAACAGCCAGCGGTTCCTTGTCGTATGTTCCCACAGTGCATCAGGTTCTGACAGCTGTGCAGGCCTGTTAACACCACTGATCACCAATGTGATTATGACTCTCTTAAGACACTGAACCACACGCAGCTCCTGTTAGACAAAGACGGGCCTGTCCCCTGCTGCCCAGGAGATCCTGACATGACCCCAGCTGGAACAGGCTGCACATTTATCTGGGCCGGTGTCCAGCTCACCTTCTGTGTCCTGGGAGGTGCAGGGAGCTACGTTAATCTTGGCTAACAGAGGATGGGTGTTACAATCGATACTCACACTGTACACAACACCCAAAAACATGGTGTGCTGGGGCCACCCCCTGAGCAAAGGCCACCCAACCGACTCAGCTGCTGCTTGACTGGATACAGATTCATGCTGTTCAATGTTTTTCCATTTAACGCTGTTGATGTTTTGCAGGTTTTTGGATTTCGTGTGTGTGTCCCAAGATTTCAATGTGCATTTTTATTTAATATCAGTGGGTCCACATGGGCAATGGGAAATGGGTAAAACACCCTTGTCTTTCAAAATAAGGATGTCTGTCTGACACCTAGCTGCACACGGCATAGACATTTCAGCTGTGCTGATCGAAAAGCTAGATTTGATCCTTGAGACGTAATCATCCACTGTCTCTTGTGGTTTAATGCCCCTGTAATATAGGTATTTTTCCAAGTGTTTATTGATTTGTTTGTTTTGTTTTGTTGTTGTTGTTGTATTTTTTTTTCAAACAATAATTACTGTACTGATTTTCATGAATGCTGCTGGAGACATGAGAATAAAGGGCTGGGGAAGAAAACATTTCATTTTGGAGCAGCTTCAAATAAAAGTGGTGGATGTGTGTGTTTTTAAATCAAAAGTTAATCTGTGTAAAATGCAGAGGAATAAATTGGTGGCAGGAAAAAGAGGTTCATTTTGTTAAACCAAATGACTGATTCCTTGTGCAGCTCACTTTGTGAATCCGATTGTTTATTATTAAACCTCTGGGGTCCACAGACATGTCAGTGTGTCCAAATCCATGTCAGAGAGAACAGAGAGAGTGCCGACTTCCTATATGCTGCATTGTAATTGGCTCAGTGCCGGCCGCCATTTTGAATGTGTGTAACTGGGTGTTGCTATAGAAGCACAATGGCAGTCTTTGTGTCACTCTAGAGTCATATTAGAGACAGAGGTTTCTGTTTATGTGCATTTTTCATGACAATGGATCATAACTATCATACCAGCAACATCAGAAAAACATCAAGCTCTAAAGGAACTGAGTGTTCAGTTATCAATTGCACCAAGTACACTAAAACAAACAAGGAAGTGGCATTCTACTACGTTCCAAAGGGTATCGTAAGAAATGATTCCATCCACCGACATCAATAACCTGTTTGCTTAACGATTCCCTTATCAGTCCTTCAGAGTGGCCATTGTTTTTGGGGGTGTTGGTCAGGAAAATGACCATTTCTCTACACTGATTACAGACCCTGCAGTGGGTCTGTAATCAATATGGGGTTTCATATTTTTAGAATTAGAGCCACATCAAATATTTACATGGTGTTCTCTACAAATACATGTCTTGGATTCAGAAAGCTGAGACTGATCTGAACATTTTGATATGCAGCACATATGCAAGTACCTTAACCCCTTAACGCCTGAATTTATATAGCTGTATATTTAAAAAAAAATGTTTTGTGTGTGTTTTTGCCTTTAAGAAGATGGTAAATAATGTTGAGATTATTAATTACACTTTTGCACAAAAAAATAAATAGTAATTTTGGTAATAATTTATGTTATAATGTTATAATAATAATGGTATGTTGCAAATTTGCGACAACAGGCATACTGGTCAATTTGGTATGTTGCATATTTGAGTCAAATATTGTAGCATATATGCGACGATAGGCGTTAAGGGTTAAAACAGGAATTTGTGAAATTATGGTAAAATTACCCCAATATATCAGTATGTCTGTGAACACCAAAGGGTTAATATAGTTGTAGGACCTGTCGCACTTTGGCAAAGGTATGTGCTCTATGGAGTACTCCTATAGGTTGTTTGTGTTTGTAAGATTACTGAAAAATAAAAAATGTGAACTCAGTATCACAATGTCTGTGGAAAAGACTATGTGCACTGAAAAATGAAGTCAACTGACATACGGTTCTTTTGTATCTGATTGGTTGTTATTTTCCCCCATTAAAACAAAGGAAAACAAACAGCTTTGTTGTTGTAGCTGCGGCAAATATAAAAAGCTGAAAATAACATTCAATTTTACAAATTGTTGTGGTGCATGAGTGCTGCCATCACAGCCAGCAATGGAGAATTTTTCCATTGTGTCATTTAAAAATGGAACGTTTAAGGTTTTACTAAAGGTTTGTGTGTGTAAAAAGGATACAAACGCCACTGCACTCACAATGCTGCATTCTGAGTTACTAAGGGCCCTGTCCCACTGGGGAGAGGATTAATTGCGCATGAATTGAGTACACAAATTATGGGCATTCATTGTCATCCGCAACAAAAATGGCTAAAAATGACAAATGTCCCAATATATGATGAACAATCATGGTTGTATAACGCATGTAGTGAGGAAACGGATCCGACGAATTGCAATTATCACGGCAGTATTACGGCTGTATTATGAATGCATATGCATTGTGGTCATAAAAGAAGCGCACTCGGGCTGTCGGCATCACTATTCACACCAACAATACAGCCTCTGGAGCATTTGCTGGACTTGGACAAGTTGATTGGAGTAAACAAGCAACGAACAGGCGAGTGGTGACGCCAGCGGATCACATCAGAGCGCAGCTCGTCTGAACGATTATAACAAGAAGTTAAATCTGTTATAAACATAGGAATAAATACAGTAACAGCTGCAGACAAGAAGGAAAAAAACACTCAACTGTTTTATCAAGCCTTGACAATGTAAACAGTCAAATAATTACCTTTGTAGACGGCTCAAAATGCTTTCTGCAGCTTGTTAGCCGTTTGCGCGCACCCGAACAGCCCAGATGCAGCTTCCTTTGTGATTCAGGAAGTGATTAGAGCTGTTTTCACCAGCCAATTTGCACAATAAAATGATTAATCTGCCACAAAATAATTATTTAATATAGGCAGCATCCAGCGCAGAGCGCATGGCAGCCGGTAGAACAAAGAACGGCATCCAGCTGTGAACACAGCGCATCTGAATTGCATCCGCCGCAAATCAGATGCAAAGCAGGACGTAATAAAAACGCTTTATTCGTGGCCAATCTGTATGCAGTCACTACAACTACTTTAGTCCGTGATGTGGACATGATGGGCATGCAAAATATCAGTTTTACACACTGTCTCAGTCCGCGGCCAAGCTGCAAATCCCTGTCAGTTGCGGATATCAGCAGATGACGGCGAATATACAGCGCATAGATTGTGTATGTATTGTGTATGTATGGAGTATGTAAGGCGGATGTCATCCACAGCCAAAATTTTGTGCAGCTCAAAAATCCTGGTAACGGAAAAACGTGCGTCTGCAGATAATTGCGGCCGTGTGCGGGTGTCGGCCGACTCATACAAGCATGTTTCATGCATATTGCAGATGTTAAGCGAATATGAGCCAATTGTGTGCGCAATCCATACGCAAATCCTCCTAAACGTCAGTGGGACAGGGACCTAACAGATAACAATGGAGGATAGCATCCTTCAAATGCAAAATTTAGAGTATGTTGTCCATTTAGCACATTTGAATTCATGCATATGCAGTTCAAGTGTGTCCACCTGAGTGCAAAAAAATTGGGAGAGTGAACATTCAAAATAGCTGAGGTTTGCACACGCAACACAATTTCTTGAGGTCAAAAGAAATATCAGCGGGTGCTGATAGAGTCTGTATTTTGTACTTTTGAAACCTTGATGTTAATTTTGACAGACTGTTCTTTCAGAATGCTGTTACAGCAGGTTACACAGAATAAAAATAAAAGTATTAATTTTAAATGCTGGGCATATTTAAGCATGGATATTTAACAGCTGACTTCATGCTTTTTACCTTGAGTGCCTGATTTACAAAGATCCCAGATAACCATTGCTAAATTGCATGGGGAATCCACTCTTTTTTTTTTCAATGTGCTGGAGAGAATTTTTTTGGGTCATTTAATAAGAGTAAATGTGCAGTTAATTGCTGGTGGTAATGCTCAATTATGTGGCAGAGTTTGTGCATAACAAGGCACAAGGCAGATACCTATAAGTGGCTGATTTAATTTAATTTTGCAATTATGGCCATTAATGTGCAAGATACTCATTTACCTGTAAGCAGTGGCTATAAACTGAGCATGACTCTTAATATAGCACCTGCAAAACTGACTCCACTAACTGACTCTGACATCCAAAAGTCTGGATTTCACACTCTATTTAGCACTTGTTGTGTGGGATCATTGTAAATCAGGTCTATCTTGTCTGCTGCACATGGATTATATTAGAATGCAGCATCGTTAATGTGGAAGTTAAACATTGTATAGATGTAAACTAGTGTTGGAGAGTGAAAACCTCAAAATATGCTGTGATGTAGTTCCAGCATCTTACAACCTTATACAAGAAGGGTGAGGCTGACTTTTTTTTCCTGCAGTAAGTCGATTTCATAAAACCAGGATATTGTTAATTATTAAAAACAACATGATGTCACTGAAAATCTATTGAGACAATCTAAGACACCATTTTACTGCTGGGTGTGGACACCATGTTTGACTTTTTAAAACTGACATCATTTTGATTTCATTGCTTATTTCAGTCAAATCAAAACCTGGAGATGTCTCGGAGACATCTTGGAAACATTTTGGAAACATTGCTTATTTTGCGTTTTAATGCATTTTATGAAATTTCTGGCTATAATTAAAAGTAATATTGTTGAAGACTTCTAAAATGGGGTAATTTAATACATTTTAAGAGTGATGCAGTGCTGTTTTTAAGAATGATTTAGTCATTTTTGGTTTGTTTTCAACCGCAACCTTGTTGGAAACATAATTTCTCTGTAAGTTGTTCGTAAAACTGCACATAATTACCTCATGTAAAACATCTTCTGAAATATTACTGGTAATTTTAGACAGACAGACATATGTTTCTGTTTCCAAGATGTTTCCGGGTGTTTCTGAAATCTTTCCTAGATGTCTCTGAATGTTTCCGGGTTTTCAGATCCACCTTTTTAGGATGTCTTTTAGCAAAAGGGGAGTAGTTACTTGAAAGCTTATACCATTTCATGCCACTAGGAGTCACTGTTGCCTTCTTGCCATGAGACTGAAAGACATTAAGTAGAGTTCACATGTGTGTTGGTTTGTGTTAAGTGCAGAGAGTAGAGTGTGGACATAATGAATGGAGCAATAATGACAGGACTCGGAGAGCACATACCACTGCCAAGGACCAAAAGTCTTGTTTTTGTCTGTGTTTAAAGAGGTCAGATTGAGCAAAAATATTTTTCGAGTATTAAATATGGCTGGGGTTTCATGCTTACTATCTGAAAAGTCTGGCAAATCTCTGACTGTGCAGTGGTAGAAATACCTCTGCTATTAATCATTTATTGTAAAGATTGGGTATATTCAGAGATCATTTTAAACATCTGTGGCATATGTCACAGAAGTCCAAAAAAAGTTTTTTCACTCACAAATTATAAATTCCAAGTAAATTTTAGAAAGGGAATTCTTAATGGAACTTGCATATATTAGTTTTTCTAAAAGTAACACTCAAGTAACATTTACTAGTAATTATCAATTTAATATTTCCATTGAATTTTACTCTCTCTTTATTAGTAAAAATAATAAATAAATAAAAAGCAAATCCCTTCAGCTGCTCCCTTGTTTTCACTCGGGGTCGCCACACCAGATCCAAGTTGAATCTGCTTGTTAATTTGTCACAAGCTTTACACCGGATGCCTTTCGTGACACAACCCCACATTACATGGAGAAATGTGGCAGAGTTGTGGTTTGAACTAATAGATGCAAGTAGCGTTTACTTAAGAATTTCCCTTGTAAATTTTACTGTTATGTGCAGACGCGGGTTGAGGAGCGGACCTGCGTCTGACTGAACCCAGCGCTAAATAACCAGAAAGCGGTTCCAAAAACAAAACAGTTTTATTTTTCTCCCGTGCAATAATTGGTGTACAACATAAATGTGTGTTTGTCTGGCGAGGTGAAGGACGGCGCGCTCTCCAGCGCCGAAATGGATCAAAGCTTGGCGCTTCTGGACCCAGACTCACCGCCGAACACCCCCCAGGTGGATACGACAAACTGATTCTGTGAAGGATGGAAAAGGTGAGGTAAGTCAACAGCTACAACAAATATCCTTCAAAGGCACACACTATCAGCAACACATTCAGGTCTGAATTTAAGCTTTATGTAAATGAGCAGCTTCTCACAACAGGTGGAGGATCATCAGTCCGTACGCCACGGCAGTGAGAAGGAAACTGCACAATTCTCATCAATGTTCAAATATACTGCGTAACAAAATACCAAATTACTATTAACACTTATTCAGACAATCAATCACCTCTGATGTGTGCTGACATCATGTGTCCCTCACCCGTCCTCCTTCACAGGCACGATGTGTCAAACCCAGGCGCGGTCCTCAGCGTCTCACAAACGAACGTCACAAGGTCGAGTTCCCGGCAATTCTGCTCGAATCACTCATGGCTTAAATGCAGAACGCCATCTCATTATCTGCCTCAGCTGAAAGTCTTTAAGGTTGCACGTGAGCATCATCCACAGGTGCTGCAAATCATGCTGATGAGGGTGAAGGACTCTTCTGCCAGCACCTGCTCCACAGACAAAAAAACAGTTTGCATACCACCTGGAGAGCAAAGAAAAGAAAACAACACAAAAACATCCAGCCAAACCCCCCAACACACAACATTTACTTGGAATTTCTGAGTGAAAAAACTTTCCAAGGTTTTTTTTTTTTTTTCCAAGTAAATATCACTTCCATTTTTTTATTGCCTACTCCAGACACACAGTGCTGTGAAAAAAGTGTTTGCCCCCTTGAGCTTTTACATGTTTGAAATTTTTTTAGGACATCAAAAAACAAAACAAAAATTCAGGCTTTGGATATTAAAATTTGTAAAATTCTGCCCTTTAAACTCAGAGTGAATGTTGAGTGAAACTCAACATCATGAATGAAAAGAAATAAAAATCTAAAAGCCAAAATGATGGTGTGAATAATTAAGTGCCCCATTTAGTATAACACATACAAACCATCACTTTTGCATCCAGTCTTCTTCAGACAAGTCAGGGGATGGATACATGAACAGGTCCAAGACAATGAATATGTCTATTTACAGTACATCACTTATGTAGAAATATAAACAGTGGGGCACTCTATGGTAAATCTGTGTGGAGCAGACAGTTCTCAAAAACTAAAGCCCCCGTCACACATAGCAAGAATGCGCAGGAACCAGGCCGAAATGCAAATATTACCATCATCAGACACAATCGGGAGGGAAAGAGGCGTGATCAGCGGTGTCATAACACATCCAGATTACCTCATCCACACCTGCACAATGGCATCCAAAGCGCATGTAGACAACAGGTAAGATGACACAGACTGCTGTCAGACAGCCATAAAAGGCGCTGAAGACTGTCCGATGTCCAAACGTCTGGATGGCAAAAATGGGACCAGAGTGAGAGGCAGCGCTGTGTTCCTCACACACATGTGCGTGCAAGTGTGCACACACGTGGAGCTGAAATGATCACTCAGCTGTGTATGTGTGTTCATAACAGCTGCATACACCACTAAGCGTGCACGCGGGGCACACGTCACTGGACACCTTTGCTGAAAGTTTGCCGCACTGCGCCAAGCAGTCGCACAAGCACAGTTGTGCAGTCGCACAAATCCTGCAGAGTTTAGATGGTGATCAGGTGTATGTGATATGTATATTTCAGCGGTGAGATCCATTCAGCTCCGTGCCTGACGTGCGCTCCATGAGACTATGGAGAGGCGCAGCGGCACATGATGATTTCAGGTTGATTGTGCACAGTTCACATTCACTGTACGTGATGAATGTGTGACACATACATGTTTCCCCGGCCGGGGTCCAGTGGAGGTGGACGTCCCACAACATGCCGGTAGGCTTTGCTGTGACCGATCGATCTCAGAGTTCAATCAACCGCAATCAGATCATTTCAGATGCTGTTTTGATGCCCTCAGAATATGTGGACTGCGATCAGATGATGCAAAAGGTGCATATAGACCACCATCAGATGTGTGTTCCATCTCGATGGTGCCAAGACTGTTTTGAACATGTGCAACACACTCAGGACAGCCGAGTGAATGGGACCAAATATGTAGACTGCCATCCGTAGGTCTTTAGACTGCACCTCAATATTTCCCGATTGTGGCCATACGAGGTCTGTTAGAAAAGTAAAAGACCTTTTTATTTTTTACAAAAACTATATGGATATGAATCATGTGTGATTGAATCAGCCAAGCTTGAACCTTTGTGCGCATGTGTGAGTTTTTTCACGCCTGTCGGTTGCGTCATTCGCCTGTGAGCACACCTTGTGGGAGGAGTGGTCCAGCCCCCTCGTCGGATTTTCATTGTCAGGAAATTGGCTGATTGACTGCCGCTTTGCTTCATCAAAATTTTTTCAGAAAGTGTGAGAGACAGCCAAGTGGAAACCATTTGGAAAATTCAGATGGCTTTCGGTGAAGATCTTATGGGGGATCACACAGATTAAGGGCAATTACAACTGGATTAAACACGGCCCACAGCGGCGAATGGCGCGCCGCGCACCGAGCGGCGATCAACAGGCTCACACGACCAGATCATTTCCAAAGTGAACGCTTTGTTGATCCGGGAAGTCGTCTGACTACCAGAGAAATGGCAAGACAGCTGGACATAGCACTTTTTCAGCACATTCCACTGTTACAGGAGTTTTTGTAATGGAAAGAGGAGCAGAGAAATTCGCCACGGAGCTGCTCATGGCGCAGGACGAAAGCACCTCCGTGCTGGTCTCACAGGACAAGCCCTAACATGCCCAGCTCTTGCACCATTCGGAAAATTCAGACGGCTTTCGGTGGCTGACTATCTGAGAAATTGTGGACGAGCTGGACATGCCAGAACATGTCCTGTGAGGCTTCATCACGGCGTTGCTTTTTGTTGTGTGCCCTGCACCTCCGTCCCAATGCGTGAAGTCCTCCGCACGTCTTTTCATGACAAAAAACTCCTGTAACAGTGGAATGTGCCGTTCATTTCCAAAGTAAATGCTTTGTTGATCCAGGACGTCGTCTGACTACCACAGAAATAGCAGAAGAGTTTGACATCAGCACTTTTTTGTCATGAAAAGACGTGCGGAGGACTTCGCGTGTCGGGATGGAGGCGCAGGGCACACAACAAAAAGCAACGCCGTGATGAAGCCTCACAGGACATGTTGTGGCATGTCCAGCTCGTCCACAATTTCTCGGATAGTTACACGACTGAAAAGCCACCGAAAGCCGTCTGAATCTTCCGAATGGTGCAACAGCTGGGCATGTTAGGGCTTGTCCTGTGAGACCAAAACGGAGGTGCTTTCGTCCCACGCCATGAGCGGCTCCATAGCGAATTTCTCCACTCCTCGTTCCATTACAAAAACTCCTGTAACAGTGGAATGTGCCGAAAAAGTGCTATGTCCAGCTGTCTTGCCATTTCTCTGGTAGTCAGACGACATCCCGGATCAACAAAGCGTTCACTTTGGAAATGATCTGGTCGTTTGAGCCTGTTGATCGCCGCTCGGTGCGCGGCGCACCATCCGCCGCTGTGGGCCGTCTCTAATCCAGTTGTAATTGTCCTTAATCTTTGTGATCCCCATTAGATCTTCACCGGAAGCCATCTGAATTTTCCAAATGGTTTCCACCTGGCTGTCTCTCACACTTTCTGAAAAAAATTTGATGAAGCAAAGCGGCAGTCGATCAGCCAATTTCCTGACAATGAAAATCCGACGAGGGGGTTGGACCACTCCTCCCACAAGGCGTGCTCACAGGCGAATGACGCAACCGACAGGCATGAAAAAACTCACGCATGCGCACGAAGCTTCAAGCTTGGCTGATGCAATCACACATGATTGAAATCCATATAGTTTTTGCAAAAAATAAAAAGGTCCGTTACCTTTCTAACAGACTTCGTATGTGTCATTCTGATGCCATTCAGCCTCAATCGCCGTATTTGTGATGCAGGTATAAGGGTCTGTGCAAGAAGGAGATGAGTGAGGAAAGCCACCAACACACCTAGGCAACCCTGACAAAGTTATAGGCTTCAGTGACTGTGATTGGAGAAATTACACATAGTGCAAGTTTTGAATTTTGCATCACCATCACCAATTATACAGCTTCATGATGAAGTGGTAAAGAGAAGGATTCTATTAAAAAAAAAGAAGAAGAAGAAGACTTGACAATTCAGCTACAATTTGCCAGAAGGCACGTCAGAGATGCCATCTTAGATTTGATCTGTTTTGTTGGAAGAAAATTCTTCTGTGCTCTACTTCACTATGAAGGCATGAGTGGTGATGTAAAATTCAAAACTTGCACTATGAGTAGTTTCTCCAGTAAGATAGCTTATCTTTGCATTCTTTAACAGCACTGTCACGGGCTACTAATGTGCCTGCCTCACCAAAAGAAAGCCAATGGTCTGAAGCCACCTGTATATGTGTGTGTGTGTGTGTGTGTGTGTGTGTGTGTGTGTGTGTGTGTGTGTGTGTGTGTGTGTGTGTGTGTGTGTGTGTGTGTGTGTGTGTGTGTGTCTTGAAATGATTAACTTTTTTGCAATATCTATGCAACTAGTAGGACTACTGATCAGCAAAATGTTTTATCATTGATTGGGTGTTGTGTGGGCCGCCCGAAGAGGAGGTACTGCTGGTCCGACACCAGAGGGCACCCTGCCTGAAGGCGGGCTTCAGACACCAGAGGGCGCAGTCGCTGCCAGGAACATCTGGAACTTGGATTGACAGCTGTCACTTGTCCACTCATCATTACGCACCCATAAAAGCCTGGAGAAGACACCACACCCACACCGAGAAATCGTCGACCCATACAGGTAGACTCTCAGCCGTCTTTGCAGCTAAGCTTTTGTTGTGACGTTCATTGCATCTGAGCTGGTAGCTGATAATTAGCAGTGTTGCCACAGTTACTTTGAAAAAGTAATCCAATTACTGATTACTGATTACTCCTTGAAAAAGTAACTTAGTTACTTTCCTGATTACTCAATTGTAAAAGTAACTAAGTTAGATTACTAGTTACTTTTTTAGTTACTTTCCCCAGCTGCCAACAACAACCCTCTGCCACCTCAACATGACAATGATACCTGTTTTGCCAAAACTCACTTTATAGTCACCCTTTCTTGACTTCAATGAAAATAAATACTTGTTTTATAAAAAAGTAAAATAAAGACCTCTCTCTTGACCTCATATTTAACTGTTGACAGCACTGTAACAGTAAAACTTGCAATTTCGAACCTACATTGTTTATAAATGTAACTATTAAATTCTAACATTTTTCTAACATTTAAATTCTCTCTAAACATTTTACTTGTCGAAATTATTATTATTTTAAGCAATATTAGTAGTTGTAATAAAAACGGCTTCAAAACTGGACCTTTAATCTAGGGGTGTTGTGAGGGGGGCACATCCTTGCCCCACGCCCCCATTCCTTCTGGATTCGCCCCTGCTTTGGCGTTTGAGCACAAAGAATGGATAACATTTATTTATGCAGGAAAACAGGACCAGATTTACAGGTAAGAAAGTTTTATTGCGTTTTCACATCATGTGGTCCTCAGAAAGAGAGTTTAGGTGCATTTGAGTGGAAAATAGTGTTAGTTGTTGACGCGTCGCGGAGGATCAGCTGTTTTTAACGAGACGATACGGAGCAGCTCAGCTCAGAATTCTAAATAAAGGAGGAAAAAAGTATAAAAATGTCTTTGTAAAGCTCAGTGCAGGTGTGCTGATCACCGCGCTTTAAGAGGTGAGGACGAGCTGCTACAGAAAACCGTGGATGAAAAGCTGACAGCTCTGCTTAAAGTGTGCAGTTCAGTTGAACTCCGACCTCCTGCCCACGGACCAAGTTTAATGCTGCTATCGACCCACAATGAAAAATAATAGTAACGCACAGTGACTTGGAGAAGTAACTTTAATCTGATTATTGATTTGGAAAGGTTAACGCGTTAGATTACTCGTTACTAAAAAAAAGTGGTCAGATTAGAGTAACGCGTTACTAATTAACGCGTTACCGGCATCACTGATAATTAGTCGCCGCCAGGAGCATCTGGAACTTGGATTGACAGCTGTCACTCGTCCACTCATCATGACGCACCCATAAAAGCCTGGAGAAGACACCACACCCACGCCGAGAAATCGTCAACCCGTACAGGTAGACTCTCAGCCGTCTTTGCAGCTAAGCTTTTGTTGTGACGTTCATTGCATCTGAGCTGGTAGCTGATAATTAGTGACTTTTGAGTTTGCAGCTTATCCACTTGTATCCGAGTCTGAGGGAGTTGGTTGGAGCCGGCGTTTCCGCTCTGCACTCCAGCACTCGACAAGTGTATACTGGGTCTGCACGGTAACTCACAGGACTTGTGAAAGTAGGAGGTGGAGGCGTTCTTCTCCTCCCAAAAAGGAGTCATTTGCTGACTGTTTGCTGGGTGTGTTCACTCACACTCACTCTTAACTGTTTCTGTTTCCTACCAGCAGTACCCGATCCAACAGCTGGAGACGGTGGCCACCTGGGGACTCAGGATTGGCGGCTCCGGGGTGTTCCAGATCCGTTGGCGGTGGAAATCGTGTGGGTTCCGACTCCTCTCTGTACGGGCGTCTCCTATCCTCGAGCCTGCCCACACTACACCAACTTGAGATTGACTGTAGTATTGATTGTATCTGTATTCGTTGTGCACCTTTCACAACATTAAATTGTTATTCTTGCATTCCCATTGACCGTTCATTTACGCCCCCTGTTGTGGGTCCGTGTCATCACACTTTTCACAACAGGATTCCTCGGACAACGTCATGGATCCCGAGGGGCGTCAACCATCGAGTGAACCACCAATGGAAACGCAGGGTGCACGGGGGCCAGCAGGAGGCGTACTAGGTGAGCTGCAGCAAATCCTAACCGCCTTCACTCGGTTACCAAGTCCAACCAAGTAGAACGTTATCCTCAATCGGAGGATGGAGGCTCTCACTGCTCAGGTGGAAGCGCACGCGCAGGGCGCTGCTGCGGCACCTCCTCCTGCTGCCCAAGGGCCTGATATTGATATTCCAGTGGCCGTTCAACTAACCCCCCCCGGTCCCCTGAAGCATACATAAGCCCTCCAGAGCCATATGGAGGCTGTGTCGAGACGTGCGCTGACTTTTTAATGCAGTGTTCGCTCGTCTTTTCGCAGCGTCCGGTTATGTACGCGTCTGACGCTAGCAGGGTGGCTTATGTGGTAAATCTGCTTCAAGGACAGGCACGCGCCTGGGCTACGGCGCTTTGGGAGCAGAAATCACGGCTCCTAACAACATACACTGGGTTTGTGCAGGAGTTCAAACAAGTGTTTAATCACCCCAATAGAGGCGAGACCGCTTCAAACGTGCTGCTGTCGATTAGACAGGGGCGTCGGAGTGCAGCCGAATATGCAGTTGACTTCCGCATCGCGGCAGCGAGGTCCGGCTGGAATAACGTTGGGCTCCGCGCCGCCTTCGTAAGCGGACTGTCACTGGTCCTGAAGGAGCATTTGCTGGTGAAGGATGAGCCGCGGGATTTCAATGGGCTTGTCGATCTAGTTATACAGTTAGACAACCGACTAGAGGAACATCGCCGGGAGCGAGGCGAGGGGCGTGGCCGGGCACGAGCCATCCCTCTTCCTTCCGGGTCCGAACGGATATCACCGTCCCCCCGCTCCACTGCCAGAGCACTCCGTGAGGCGACAGCTCCCCCTGCTGACGAAGCCATGGACACAAGCAGGGCTAAAGTAAAATCAGAAAACAGACAACGGAGGCTGGCCCGCGGGGAGTGTTTTTTCTGCGGCTCGAGTGAGCATATACAGAAGAATTGCCCCAAATGGTCAAACTACAACGCCCGACCTTAGAGACTGGGCTAAGGGTGGGCCATAACACTCACGAGGGGAAATCTCGCAAATCCGCACGAATCCCACTTACGATCCTGAGTGGGGATCTAACCCTTCACGCCCCAGCACTGGTGGACACGGGGTCGGAGGGGAATCTGCTGGATAGCAGATGGGCAAGGGAGGTGGGGCGCCCTCTGGTGGCCTTACCATCACCATTGTCGGTACGGTCACTAGATGGCACCCTCCTCCCATTAATCACACACCAGACTCAGCCAGTAACATTGGTCGTGTCTGGGAATCACAGGGAGGAGATTGTGTTTTTTGTGACACCTTCTACCTCCCGGGTGATTTTGGGTTTTCCTTGGATGCTAAACCACAACCCCCGGATTGATTGGCCGTCTGGGGTAGTGACGCAGTGGAGCGAAACCTGCCACCAGGAGTGTTTAGGATCCTCGGTTCCACCCGGTGTAACGGCTAAGGAGGAGGTTTTAGTCCCCCCCAATCTTGCGGCGGTGCCGGCTGAGTACCATGATCTTGCTGACGTCTTCAGCAAGGATCTGGCGCTCACGCTGCCCCCGCACCGTCCGTATGATTGTGCCATTGATTTGATCCCGGGCGCTGAGTACCCGTCCAGCAGGTTGTACAACCTCTCACGTCCGGAACGCGAATTAATGGAGACCTACATCCGGGACTCTTTGGCTGCCAGGTTGATCCAGAACTCCACCTCCCCGATGGGTGCAGGTTTTTTTTTTGTGGGCAAGTAAGACGGCGGACTCCATCCATGCATCGATTACAAAGGGCTGAATGAAATTACGGTTCGCAATCGATACCCGTTACCTCTGTTGGATTCGGTGTTCACGCCCCTGCATGGAGCCCAAATATTTACTAAATTGGATCTTAGGAATGCGTACCACCTGCTTCGGATCCGGAAGGGAGACGAGTGGAAGATGGCATTTAACACCCCCTTAGGTCACTTTGAGTACCTGGTCATGCCGTTCGGCCTCACAAACGCCCCTGCGACGTTCCAAGCATTGGTTAATGATGTCTTGCGGGACTTCCTGCATCAGGTCATCTTCGTATATCTTGACGACATTCTCATCTTCTCCCCGGATCCTGAGACCCATGTCAAGCATGTACGTCAGGTCCTGCAGCGGTTGTTGGAGAACCGACTGTTTGTGAATGGCGAGAAGTGTGAGTTCCACCACACTTCTTTGTCCTTCCTGGGGTTCATAATCTCCTCCAACTCCATCGCCCCTGATCCGGCCAAGGTTGCGGCGGTGAGAGATTGGCCACAACCAACAAGCCGCAGGAAACTGCAACGGTTCCTCGGTTTTGCAAACTTCTATCGGAGGTTCATTAAGGGCTACAGTCAGGTTGTTAGCCCCCTGACATCCCCTGACATCCTTTCACCTGGTCGGACCGGTGCGAAGCCATGTTTAAGGAGTTGAAACGTCGGTTCTCGATTGCACCAGTTCTGGTGCAGCCCGACCCCGATCGCCAGTACATAGTCGAAGTGGATGCCTCTGACTCAGGAATAGGAGCCGTGCTGTCCCAAAGTGGGGAGTCTGATAAAGTTCTCCATCCTTGTGCTTACTACTCCCGCAGATTAACCCTGGCTGAAAGGAATTATGACGTCGGCAATTGGGAATTACTGGCGGTGAAAGAGGCTCTTGAGGAGTGGAGACACCTTCTGGAGGGAGCCATGGTTCCTTTCACGGTTTTCATGGACCAACGGACCCTGGAGTACATCCGGACCGCTAAGCGTCTGAACCCCAGGCAAGCCCGTTGGTCACTGTTCTTCGGTCGGTTTGACTTCCAGATCACGTATCGACCCGGGACCAAAAACCAACGGTCCGATGCACTGTCCCGGGTGTATGAAGAGGAGGTCAAGCCAGAGCTGTCGGATCCACCGGACACTATACTTTCCGAGTCCACTGTCGTCGCAACCCTCACCTGGGACGTGGAGAAAACCATCCGGGAGGCCCTGACACGACACCCGGACAATGGAAATGGACCACCGAACAGGCTATACGTCCCACCAGAGCCCAGGGCTGCGGTCTTGGACTTCTGTCACGGTTCGAAGCTCTCCTGCCACCCAGGGGTGCGAAGAACCGTGGCAGTGGTCCGGCAGCGCTTTTCACAACATTGGGAATATGAGCTACTAGTAGGGGAGCTACGACCACAACCCTTGCACCCCCCAGGACTAAACCAAACCAACTTTTTTAGGTTCCTTAGATGACCCCAAAACACAATCAGGATGTTCCCAAAAATAAAAACTGGCCTCAAGCCAGTTAGTTAGTTTAAATGAGTCAACACCCCCGAGTCACACTAACTGTCAGAATGCTCGTAGCACGGGCCGGGGTGGAGGATTAGCAGCAATCTTCCATTCCAGCTTATTAATTAATCCAAAACCCAGACAGAGCTTTAATTCATTTGAAAGCTTGTCTCTTAGTCTTGTCCATCCAAATTGGAAGTCCCAAAAACCAGTTTTATTTGTTATTATCTATCGTCCACCTGGTCGTTACTGTGAGTTTCTCTGTGAATTTTCAGACCTTTTGTCTGACTTAGTGCTTAGCTCAGATAAGATAATTATAGTGGGCGATTTTAACATCCACACAGATGCTGAGAATGACAGCCTCAACACTGCATTTAATCTATTATTAGACTCTATTGGCTTTGCTCAAAAAGTAAATGAGTCCACCCACCACTTTAATCATATCTTAGATCTTGTTCTGACTTATGGTATGGAAATAGAAGACTTAACAGTATTCCCTGATAACTCCCTTCTGTCTGATCATTTCTTAATAACATTTACATTTACTCTGATGGACTACCCAGCAGTGGGGAATAAGTTTCATTACACTAGAAGTCTTTCAGAAAGCGCTGTAACTAGGTTTAAGGATATGATTCCTTCTTTATGTTCTCTAATGCCATATACCAACACAGTGCACAGTAGCTACCTAAACTCTGTAAGGGAGATAGAGTATCTCGTCAATAGTTTTACATCCTCATTGAAGACAACTTTGGATGCTGTAGCTCCTCTGAAAAAGAGAGCTTTAAATCAGAAGTGTCTGACTCCGTGGTATAACTCACAAACTCGTAGCTTAAAGCAGATAACCCGTAAGTTGGAGAGGAAATGGCGTCTCACTAATTTAGAAGATCTTCACTTAGCCTGGAAAAAGAGTCTGTTGCTCTATAAAAAAGCCCTTCGTAAAGCTAGGACATCTTTCTACTCATCACTAATTGAAGAAAATAAGAACAACCCCAGGTTTCTTTTCAGCACTGTAGCCAGGCTGACAAAGAGTCAGAGCTCTATTGAGCTGAGTATTCCATTAACTTTAACTAGTAATGACTTCATGACTTTCTTTGCTAACAAAATTTTAACTATTAGAGAAAAAATTACTCATAACCATCCCAAAGACGTATCGTTATCTTTGGCTGCTTTCAGTGATGCCGGTATTTGGTTAGACTCTTTCTCTCCGATTGTTCTGTCTGAGTTATTCTCATTAGTTACTTCATCCAAACCATCAACATGTTTATTAGACCCCATTCCTACCAGGCTGCTCAAGGAAGCCCTACCATTATTTAATGCTTCGATCTTAAATATGATCAATCTATCTTTGTTAGTTGGCTATGTACCACAGGCTTTTAAGGTGGCAGTAATTAAACCATTACTTAAAAAGCCATCACTTGACCCAGCTATCTTAGCTAATTATAGGCCAATCTCCAACCTTCCTTTTCTCTCAAAAATTCTTGAAAGGGTAGTTGTAAAACAGCTAACTGATCATCTGCAGAGGAATGGTCTATTTGAAGAGTTTCAGTCAGGTTTTAGAATTCATCATAGTACAGAAACAGCATTAGTGAAGGTTACAAATGATCTTCTTATGGCCTCGGACAGTGGACTCATCTCTGTGCTTGTTCTGTTAGATCTCAGTGCTGCTTTTGATACTGTTGACCATAAAATTTTATTACAGAGATTAGAGCATGCCATAGGTATTAAAGGCACTGCGCTGCGGTGGTTTGAATCATATTTGTCTAATAGATTACAATTTGTTCATGTAAATGGGGAATCTTCTTCACAGACTAAAGTTAATTATGGAGTTCCACAAGGTTCTGTGCTAGGACCAATTTTATTCACTTTATACATGCTTCCCTTAGGCAGTATTATTAGACGGTATTGCTTAAATTTTCATTGTTACGCAGATGATACCCAGCTTTATCTATCCATGAAGCCAGAGGACACACACCAATTAGCTAAACTGCAGGATTGTCTTACAGACATAAAGACATGGATGACCTCTAATTTCCTGCTTTTAAACTCAGATAAAACTGAAGTTATTGTACTTGGCCCCACAAATCTTAGAAACATGGTGTCTAACCAGATCCTTACTCTGGATGGCATTACCCTGACCTCTAGTAATACTGTGAGAAATCTTGGAGTCATTTTTGATCAGGATATGTCATTCAAAGTGCATATTAAACAAATATGTAGGACTGCTTTTTTGCATTTACGCAATATCTCTAAAATCAGAAAGGTCTTGTCTCAGAGTGATGCTGAAAAACTAATTCATGCATTTATTTCCTCTAGGCTGGACTATTGTAATTCATTATTATCAGGTTGTCCTAAAAGTTCCCTAAAAAGCCTTCAGTTAATTCAAAATGCTGCAGCTAGAGTACTGACGGGGACTAGAAGGAGAGAGCATATCTCACCCATATTGGCCTCTCTTCATTGGCTTCCTGTTAATTCTAGAATAGAATTTAAAATTCTTCTTCTTACTTATAAGGTTTTGAATAATCAGGTCCCATCTTATCTTAGGGACCTCGTAGTACCATATTACCCCAATAGAGCGCTTCGCTCTCAGACTGCAGGCTTACTTGTAGTTCCTAGGGTTTGTAAGAGTAGAATGGGAGGCAGAGCCTTCAGCTTTCAGGCTCCTCTCCTGTGGAACCAGCTCCCAATTCAGATCAGGGAGACAGACACCCTCTCTACTTTTAAGATTAGGCTTAAAACTTTCCTTTTTGCTAAAGCTTATAGTTAGGGCTGGATCAGGTGACCCTGAACCATCCCTTAGTTATGCTGCTATAGACGTAGACTGCTGGGGGGTTCCCATGATGCACTGTTTCTTTTTCTTTTTGCTCTGTATGCACCACTCTGCATTTAATCATTAGTGATCGATCTCTGCTCCCCTCCACAGCATGTCTTTTTCCTGGTTCTCTCCCTCAGCCCCAACCAGTCCCAGCAGAAGACTGCCCCTCCCTGAGCCTGGTTCTGCTGGAGGTTTCTTCCTGTTAAAAGGGAGTTTTTCCTTCCCACTGTAGCCAAGTGCTTGCTCACAGGGGGTCGTTTTGACCGTTGGGGTTTTACATAATTATTGTATGGCCTTGCCTTACAATATGAAGCGCCTTGGGGCAACTGTTTGTTGTGATTTGGCGCTATATAAAAAAAATTGATTGATTGATTGATTGAAGCCAGTTATCAAAGATGGCGTCCAAGATGGCTGCCAAAATAGTTTTTTTTTTCACTTAAACACCAATTATTTCTGTCATTATTAAGTCTACTGTTTGTTCCTACTATGTATTTTAATGATAAGGGCCTATTGCTTAAAAATCTATTTAAGCATAAAAATTCAAAAAGAAAAAATAATATAGCACCTTCAACTGCACCACAGACTAAAACAGTTAAATGTGGTCTATTAAACATTAGGTCTCTCTTTTCTAAGTCCCTGTTGGTAAATGATATAATAATTGATCAACATATTGATTTATTCTGCCTAACAGAAACCTGGTTACAGCAGGATGAATATGTTAGTTTAAATGAGTCAACACCCCCGAGTCACACTAACTGTCAGAATGCTCGTAGCACGGGCCGAGGCGGAGGATTAGCAGCAATCTTCCATTCCAGCTTATTAATTAATCAAAAACCCAGACAGAGCTTTAATTCATTTGAAAGCTTGTCTCTTAGTCTTGTCCATCCAAATTGGAAGTCCCAAAAACCAGTTTTATTTGTTATTATCTATCGTCCACCTGGTCGTTACTGTGAGTTTCTCAGAATTTGTGAATTTTCAGACCTTTTGTCTGACTTAGTGCTTAGCTCAGATAAGATAATTATAGTGGGCGATTTTAACATCCACACAGATGCTGAGAATGACAGCCTCAACACTGCATTTAATCTATTATTAGACTCTATTGGCTTTGCTCAAAAAGTAAATGAGTCCACCCACCACTTTAATCATATCTTAGATCTTGTTCTGACTTATGGTATGGAAATTGAAGACTTAACAGTATTCCCTGAAAACTCCCTTCTGTCTGATCATTTCTTAATAACATTTACATTTACTCTGATGGACTACCCAGCAGTGGGGAATAAGTTTCATTACACTAGAAGTCTTTCAGAAAGCGCTGTAACTAGGTTTAAGGATATGATTCCTTCTTTATGTTCTCTAATGCCATATACCAACACAGTGCAGAGTAGCTACCTAAACTCTGTAAGGGAGATAGAGTATCTCGTCAATAGTTTTACATCCTCATTGAAGACAACTTTGGATGCTGTAGCTCCTCTGAAAAAGAGAGCTTTAAATCAGAAGTGTCTGACTCCGTGGTATAACTCACAAACTCGTAGCTTAAAGCAGATAACCCGTAAGTTGGAGAGGAAATGGCGTCTCACTAATTTAGAAGATCTTCACTTAGCCTGGAAAAAGAGTCTGTTGCTCTATAAAAAAGCCCTCCGTAAAGCTAGGACATCTTTCTACTCATCACTAATTGAAGAAAATAAGAACAACCCCAGGTTTCTTTTCAGCACTGTAGCCAGGCTGACAAAGAGTCAGAGCTCTATTGAGCTGAGTATTCCATTAACTTTAACTAGTAATGACTTCATGACTTTCTTTGCTAACAAAATTTTAACTATTAGAGAAAAAATTACTCATAACCATCCCAAAGACGTATCGTTATCTTTGGCTGCTTTCAGTGATGCCGGTATTTGGTTAGACTCTTTCTCTCCGATTGTTCTGAGTTATTTTCTTTAGTTACTTCATCCAAACCATCAACATGTTTATTAGACCCCATTCCTACCAGGCTGCTCAAGGAAGCCCTACCATTATTTAATGCTTCGATCTTAAATGTGATCAATCTATCTTTGTTAGTTGGCTATGTACCACAGGCTTTTAAGGTGGCAGTAATTAAACCATTACTTAAAAAGCCATCACTTGACCCAGCTATCTTAGCTAATTATAGGCCAATCTCCAACCTTCCTTTTCTCTCAAAAATTCTTGAAAGGGTAGTTGTAAAACAGCTAACTGATCATCTGCAGAGGAATGGTCTATTTGAAGAGTTTCAGTCAGGTTTTAGAATTCATCATAGTACAGAAACAGCATTAGTGAAGGTTACAAATGATCTTCTTATGGCCTCGGACAGTGGACTCATCTCTGTGCTTGTTCTGTTGGACCTCAGTGCTGCTTTTGATACTGTTGACCATAAAATTTTATTACAGAGATTAGAGCATGCCATAGGTATTAAAGGCACTGCGCTGCGGTGGTTTGAATCATATTTGTCTAATAGATTACAATTTGTTCATGTAAATAGGGACTCTTCTTCACAGACTAAAGTTAATTATGGAGTTCCACAAGGTTCTGTGCTAGGACCAATTTTATTCACTTTATACATGCTTCCCTTAGGCAGTATTATTAGACAGTATTGCTTAAATTTTCATTGTTACGCAGATGATACCCAGCTTTATCTATCCATGAAGCCAGAGGACACACACCAATTAGCTAAACTGCAGGATTGTCTTACAGACATAAAGACATGGATGACCTCTAATTTCCTGCTTTTAAACTCAGATAAAACTGAAGTTATTGTACTTGGCCCCACAAATCTTAGAAACATGGTGTCTAACCAGATCCTTACTCTGGATGGCATTACCCTGACCTCTAGTAATACTGTGAGAAATCTTGGAGTCATTTTTGATCAGGATATGTCATTCAAAGCGCATATTAAACAAATATGTAGGACTGCTTTTTTGCATTTACGCAATATCTCTAAAATCAGAAAGGTCTTGTCTCAGAGTGATGCTGAAAAACTAATTCATGCATTTATTTCCTCTAGGCTGGACTATTGTAATTCATTATTATCAGGTTGTCCTAAAAGTTCACTAAAAAGCCTTCAGTTAATTCAAAATGCTGCAGCTAGAGTACTGACGGGGACTAGAAGGAGAGAGCATATCTCACCCATATTGGCCTCTCTTCATTGGCTTCCTGTTAATTCTAGAATAGAATTTAAAATTCTTCTTCTTACTTATAAGGTTTTGAATAATCAGGTCCCATCTTATCTTAGGGACCTCATAGTACCATATCACCCCAATAGAGCGCTTCGCTCTCAGACTGCAGGCTTACTGGTAGTTCCTAGGGTTTGTAAGAGTAGAATGGGAGGCAGAGCCTTCAGCTTTCAGGCTCCTCTCCTGTGGAACCAGCTCCCAATTCAGATCAGGGAGACAGACACCCTCTCTACTTTTAAGATTAGGCTTAAAACTTTCCTTTTTGCTAAAGCTTATAGTTAGGGCTGGATCAGGTGACCCTGAACCATCCCTTAGTTATGCTGCTATAGACGTAGACTGCTGGGGGGTTCCCATGATGCACTGTTTCTTTCTCTTTTTGCTCTGTATGCACCACTCTGCATTTAATCATTCGTGATCGATCTCTGCTCCCCTCCACAGCATGTCTTTTTCCTGGTTCTCTCCCTCAGCCCCAACCAGTCCCAGCAGAAGACTGCCCCTCCCTGAGCCTGGTTCTGCTGGAGGTTTCTTCCTGTTAAAAGGGAGTTTTTCCTTCCCACTGTAGCCAAGTGCTTGCTCACAGGGGGTCGTTTTGACCGTTGGGGTTTTACATAATTATTGTATGGCCTTGCCTTACAATATAAAGCGCCTTGGGGCAACTGTTTGTTGTGATTTGGCGCTATATAAAAAAATTGATTGATTGAATTGATTGATAATGGCGGCCATTTTGGACACCATTTGAATCTTAAACCCATGAATGAATTTAGTTTAGGCACAAATGAGTTTGAGAATGGTCTTCCCATTGAATCTCTGTGATATTTATGTTGTTTATATGTTGTGTAAAGGTGTTTTAGTTGAAAAAAAAAAAACTATTTTTGGCGGCCATCTTGGATAACTGGCTTGAGGCCAGTTTTTATCTTTGGGAACATCCTGATTGTGTTTTGGAGTCATCTAAGGAACCTAAAAAAGTTGGTCTGGTTTAGTCTTGGGGGGGGGGTGGGGGGTGCAAAGGTAGTGGTCTTAGCTCCCCAAGTATACCAGGCAAGAATATAATTTATTAGGTACACCTTGTTAGTACAGAGTTGGACCCCTTTTGCCTACAGAACTGCCTTAAATCTTTATGCCATAGATTCAATAAGGTGTTGTAAACAGTCCTCAGAGATGTTGGTCCAAATTGACATGATAACATTATACAGTCGCCCATTCAACTAGTCTGCCCATTTTTGTCTACACAACTGCTGCTCACTGGATATCTTCTCTTTTTTGACCATTTTCTATAAACCCTAGAGATGGTTGTATGTGAAAATCCCATTATATCAATATTTAATTCAATTTATTTTAATTTATATAGTGTCAAATCACAACAAAGTTGCCTCGAGGTGCTTCACACAAGTAAGCTCTAACCTTACCAACCTCTACAGCAGGGGTGGCCAAGTTCAGTCCTCGAGAGCCACCTTCCTGACACTCTTAGTTATCTCCCTGCTCCAACACACCTGAATCCAATGAACGACTCGTTAGCAGACTTTTAATGAGCCTTTCATTGGATTCAGGTGTGTTGGAGCAGGGAGACAACTAAGAGTTTGGTGGCTCTCGAGGACCGAACCTGGCCACCTCTGCTCTAGAGCAAGCACACAGGTGACAGTGGTAAGGAAAAACTCCCTCTGATGATACTGAGGAAGAAACCTCAAGCAGACCAGGCTCAAAGAGGTGACCCTCTGCTTGGGCCATGCTACCGACACAATTGACAATACAAATATATAGGAAATTTTGGGAGTACATGCTGGTGCACAAGACGGGAGGCCTGCAGAAGAAGACACCACTCCCTTCAATAGTACTTCAATAGTTTCTGAAATACTCAGGCCAGCCTCTCTGACACCAGTGGTAAATGGTAAATGGACTGCATTTATATAGCGCTTTTCCATCTACATCAGACACTCAAAGTGCTTTACAATAATGCCTCACATTCACCCCGATGTCAGGGTGCTGCCATGCAAGGCCTGCACTACACCCCGGGAGCAACTAGGGGATTACGGACCTTCCCTATGGCCCTTAGTGACTTTCCGGTCAGGCTGGGATTTGAACCTAGGATCCTCTGGTCTCAAGCCCTTTAACCACTAGACCATCAAAGTCACTTAAATCTCCTTTCTTCCCCATTCTGATGCTCGGTTTGAACTTCAGCAAGGTGTCTTCACCACATCTAGATGTCTAATTGAGTTGAGTTGATGCCATGTGATTGGCTGATTAGCTATTTGTGCTCCTAAGCAGCTGAACAGGTGTACCTAATAAAGTGGCCAGGGAGTCCCAGTGTGCAGAGCGTTGAGGGTTTACAGCAGCCCTCTGATGTCTTTCATTATAAATATTACATCAAATTATCTTGTCAATTTCAGTCAATTTGAATTTTTAAATTTAAAACAAAAAGTCATTTTTAACTGTCAGATTTTTCATGTGTCACCCTTCAGCTTCACATAATGTGTACATCATCTTTGACAGCAAACAGCCCTTGTTTCTCATCTGATCCAGTTCGAGAAGCAGGAAGTTGTAGCCGGACAAATCTCTCATGTTTCTGTCCAGGTTCATGCAGTTTGTTCATCCCAAAATGCTCCGGGTCAGTGTCTGCTGTTCCAACAATGTAATTCAATTGTATTTTTACCCACAGGTGATGAATAACCTTTGAACAGTAAATCAGCACTGTGGCGTCTCATATCTGGGCTGGAGCGCGGCTCGGTTGGAGCCGTGGGGGATTAGGTGGAGAGAGACCAAGCAGGCTCCAATCCATCCCTTACTGGTGCAAATCAAAAATAAATGCCCCCTGAAAGGCCCAACATGTGCTCAAACCATTTGAGGCCCGTTGGAGAGCCCCGGAGAAAATCCGCCCCTGATTCCACTCCACAGCCTGACAGAAAGACAAATCAGAAGTGTCTCCTTTTCTCAAGCATACCTCCTCAGTCCCAGCATTGTGATTGTTTGCACAACTTTGGATGGAGCCGAGTCCAGGAACAGAGAGATGCAGACGAGCAGCTGCAGAGAAGAAAAAACTTATACGCCTTTATGATCCGTCCACGATCCATACTGAGCCCATACTGTACGAGTACGTTGAAGCAGATTTGCGCTCATGCACATGTATGTAAATGAGCGTGTAGACAGGAAGTGTGTAATGACGGGGGAATCTCTCAGCAGCAGATGTTGTTGATGTTTTGTCAGAATAATTTGGTGGGAATTTTCCTGAGTCGCATACGAAGGCCACAGCTGGGTTACAGGTGGGCAGGACGGCACTGAATGGAGGGTTGTTGTGGAGGTGCGTTTAAGTAAAAGAAGAATAATGCTCTTGACTCAAAACTTAAATCTGTGGGTCACAATGACAGAGAGCAGTGGGGTTTAGATCAAATTAAAATCATCCACATGAACATGTTCCTCATCATAAACACATGTCCTGAGTCAGGTTAGGTCAGGTCAGGCAGAATGTGTGTTCCGATTTGGCTTTTTTCATCAACGGTGAGCAGGACAATATGTCTTGTGACGAGGCAACAAAGAAAATTCAGGTAAATCTGCAACATTTAATCTGTAAATTGTCAGCAAACTGGACTGGACGACCCACACCAACCATCTGTACAGGAAGGGACAGAGCAGGGTCACCTCCCTGAGGAGGTTTAACATCTGCAGGAAACTCCTGTGGATGTTCTACCAGTCCATAGTAGCCAGCGTCCTCTTTTACACCGTGATGTGCTGGAAGCAGGGCAGCACATCCAAGGAGGACACATCCAGGCTGGACAAACTGATCAGGCGGGCTGGTTCTGTGGTTGGCATGAAGCTGGACTCTCTGGTGACGGTGGCAGAGAAGAGAACACTGGACATTATGGACGATGCCAGTCACCCTCTGCACACCATCATCAGCAACCAGAGGAGCCTCTTCAGCCACAGACTGCTCCTTCCCAAGTGCAGGACCAACAGACTGAAAAACTCCTTTGTCCCTCAGACCATCAGACTGTACAACTCCTCACTCAGGGGGAGGAGGAGTAACAGGAAGACAGAGGACGGGAAGGAGAGGAACAGTAGTAGCCAGTAAACCTGGTATTTGTATTTATATTTCCAAACTGTTTTTCTTTTTTTCCACTTTTGTGTGCTTCTTACCCTGTGTGCTGCTATACAATGTTGCTGGAACCTCAATTCAATTTATTTTAATTTATATGGCACCAAATCACAACAAAGTTGCATCAAGGCGCTTCGCACAAGTAAGGTCTAACCTTACCTACCCCCAGAGCAAGTACACAGGCAACAGTGATAAGGGAAAACTCTCTCTGATGATTTAAAGACGAAACCTCAAACAGACCAGACTCACAGGGGTGACCCTCTGCTTGGGCCATGCAACCAACACAATTTACAAAACAATTTACAAAATCAATATACAGGAAATGTTGCTGGTGCACAGGACAGGAGGGTTACAGAAACAGACACCACGCCTATCTCTGGATGGAGCCGCACCTCAAACAAAGAGAAAAAAAAACTGAATCAGGCATCAGAAAGACAACAAATACAGTGTAATGTGTCAGCATTAAGCAACAAGAAAAACAGAAGAAATACTAAGGTGATCGCTGGCCACTAGCCCTAAGCTTCACTAAAAGACCCAGAAAGTTGAGGCCGTGGAAAACTCCATTTCCTAATAAAATGAATTTAGAAGAGTAAAAACATAGTAACATACTATACCAGTATGCTAACCATACAAAAGGGAAAACAAGTGTGTCTTAAGTCTGGACTTGAATGTCTCTGAGGGAGTCTTCCCAAGGGATCTAATCTAATATAATCCAATAGCAAATAAATCAACAACTATTTTGTTAATGGATTAATTATTTTGAGTAATTTCTTAAAAAGTATTGAAGTTCTTTGATTTCAGCTTCTTAAATGTGAATATTTTCAGGGTTTTTTAGGAGCTGCTTTACTTTTATCTGGCAGTAAGGTGAATGTATTTGGGCTGTGGATAAAACAAGACATTTGAAGGCATCACTTTGGCCACTAGATAACACTGATCAAACCTTTGTACCATTTGTTGGCAACTCATGAACCTAACAACTCATTGAGTCATCAAGAAAAGAATCAATAGATTAATCAAATACAAATATATGGGTAGAAAAAGATTGTTTGCAGTCATAACAATCCGTTGCAACCAGGTCAGGACGAAGCTTGAAGAGGAAAGGAACACCGGTGCAACACTAATGTCCGCGCAAAAAATTATATTTATTTAAATGTGCATAACAAAAACAGGGACTGACGGTTCGATATGATGTTACATCTTCATTCCTTTCCTCTCTTATGAATACGAGGCCTATTAGAAAAGTATCCGACCTTTTTTTTTTTTTCCAAAAACCATATGGCTTTGAATCACGTGTGATTACATCAGACCTGCTTGAACCCTCGTGGGCATGCGAGAGTTTTTTCACGCCTGTCGGTTACGTCATTCGCCTGTGGGCAGTCTTTAAGTGAGGAGTCGCCCACCCTCTCGTCGATTTTTTCATTGTTTAGGAATGGCTCAGAGACTGCTGCTTTGTTTGATAAAAATTTTTTCAAAACTGTAAGGCACAACTGAGTGGACACCATTCAATAAATTCAGCTGGTTTTCGGTAAAAATTTTAACGGCTGATGAGAGATTTTGGTCTGGTAGTGTCGCTTTAAGGATGGCCCACGGCGCCTGACGGCGATCTGCGCTTCGAGGCGGCAGCGTCTCGTCATTTCAAGTTGAAAACTTCCACATTTCAGGCTCTGTTGACCCAGTAAGTCATCAGAGAACAGAGAACTTTCAGAAGAAGTCAGCATGAGGAGTTTATTCGGACATTCCATTGTTAACGGACATTTTGTAATGAAAGAATGTGCGGGCAGAGTCGCATGTCGGGCTGGACCCGACCGTGGGTGGTCGCGACAGGAAAAACACCTCCGTTGGAAACCTTAACGGGCAAGTTGGAACATGCCCAAGCTGTTAAACAATTTCTCAGTTACTCACTTGTTGAAAACCATCAAAAGCCGCCTGAATTTTAAAAATGGTTTTCAACACGGAGGTGTTTTTCCTGTCGCGGCGCACACAGATTCACCGAGTCATTTCCGTGAATTGGGTGAATTTGCGCGCACGTCTTTCATTAAAAAATGTCCTTAAACAGTGGAATGTCCGCATAAAGTCCTCATGCCGGCCTCTTCTGAATCTTCTCTGTTCTCTCACGACGTCCTGGGTGAATTAAGCCTTAAATTAGGATGTTTTCAGGTCGAAACAGGCCGACGACGGCACCTGGAAGCGCTGCGCAACGTCCCACTCCGTGGGAAGTCCTTACACCGACAGAAACACCCCATAATCTCTCATCAGCCGTTTTTTCACCGAAAACCAGCTAAATTTCTCGAATAGTGTCCACTTGGATATTCCTCACAGGTCCAGAAAAATTTTTGATAAAGCAACGCGCGCCGTCTCGAGCAGCGTGTGAAACAAAGGAATTCAGCCGAGAGGGCGGGACCACATCTCACTCAAGGCCTGCCCACAGGGAAATGACGTCACCGACACGCGTGAAAAAACTCACGCATGCGCACGAGGGTTCAAGCATGATTGGTGTAATCGCACATCATTCAAATCCATATAGTTAAAAAAAAATAAAAGTGTCGGTTTATTATCTAGTACACCTCGTATATGGCGTTTTGTGCTTCATCTTCAAGAAGCATTTTTTGACAGGTGTAACTTAATATTGTGGAAATATCAGGGTTGTCAGAAAAAGAAGGCTGGAGACAAATGCAGGACTCGCTTACATAGCTCTGGTTCAAGGAGGCGTTTACTGAAAGGCTTAGCTGGGTTCGGTACACAGAGAGGCAGTCCAAGAGAAGCAAACAGATCCAAAACATCAGGCAATGGCGTGGTCAAAAAATACAGGCAGGTGGTCAAAACACAAGGTGGCGATGGCACAGGGCACAACGATCAGGCAAAAACCCGGTGCAACCAGTGGTGTTTAAATACTCCCAGTGATAAGTGCAGAAAGACCCAGAACAAGGCGTGACCCAACCAAAGTGAACTGCCCCCCACCAAGCTCAAAGAAGGCAGCCAAGAGACATACGGACCAGAAAATCCAAGCAAAGCACACCCTGCCAGAAAAGCAACATAATCCAAAACCAAAACCCAACCACACAATAGAGGTTAAATACAATACATGACAGGAAAATACAGTAACTTGAAATTAATGCAGATTTGGGGTACATTTTTCACCAAACCTGCTACTGTAACCATCATTTTCCTGTTCAATTAAGTCACATTCATGGATGAAAAAGTCAAGTCAAGTCTTGGAGCATTAACTGGTGCTGCGCTTTGCGGGTCCCGGCCGTAACCACCCAGACAGCCAACTGCTACATTTCCACATCTCTAAAATCACCATCTATCTGTCACAACCAGGTGAAACGTGGGCATCCCCTGGGCCTTCTCCAGCTATTGGTGTCCTCAACACTCAGCCGCCTGTGGCCAAAATTTCAAAGCTGACGCTCCCTCACAGTGCAAGTGATATCTTAGTAAATGGTAAATGGACTGCATTTATATAGCGCTTTTCCATCTGCAGCACTCGTAGCGCTTTACAAATAATGCCTCACATTCACCCAATGTGAGGGACCTTAGTCTCCCTCAGTAACCACTCAGTTGATACAAAGTCATTCTAGCGGTACCCAAAGATCCTCCAAAGTGCCAGAGTGCCAAAGACATCCAGCCCATAGGTCACTGGTTAGCATCCACGTCACTACCGTACAACAAGAGAGGCAGCACCACCAGGACCCTAAAGACTTGGAATTTCATTCTCCTGCAAAGATACTGGCATCTCCAAACACCTCTGTCCAGCAACCTCATGACTCCATAAACTCTTCCCAGGTACCTCTTGGTCTCAAAGGCCGAGGACCCAGAGACATGTATGTCAGTGCCAAAATAAGTGAATCTCTCTACAAGGTCGACACTTTCACCACATACAGATACATTTCTGATGGCTGAGTCCAGGAGGTCATTTAAAGCCTGAATCTTAGTCTTCATCCAGGACAAAATAAATCAAGGACATGTTTTACTGGGGCAGCATGGTGGATTTGTGGTTAGCACTGTTGCCATAAAGTGAGACGGTCATGGGATCGATTCCCACCTGTAGCCTTTGTGTGTGGCGTTTGTGTGTTCTCCCCGTGTTTGTGTGGGTTTTCGTCAGGCGCTCTGGCTTCCTCCCGCATCCAAAGACATGCAGGTTAGATGGATTGGAAACTTTAAATTGTCTGTAGGTGTGAACGTGTTTGTTTGTCTACATGTGACCCCGCGACAGACTGCCACTTGAAGGAGGCCAACACTAAAATTACTTTAATTTTACAGGACAAATTTAAATGCAGTCATATTCTTATTTAGAAGCCAATCCAATGTAGTAATTATTACTTCATGATGTTTAAAATCATATCATTTCACTGGTACACAAACTGCTCACATTTCTATTTTGGCTGCTTCCAACAACATGGAAGAAAATTCCCACGGTGACTCATTTGACGGGGACTTTAACACTTACAGTGTCAGACTTTGTCTCTAAAGTTTGGATTTCACTGCACCTGGTCTAAGATAAACTAAAGCTTAATTCCTGCGTCTCTATGGTGGCCCTGAAGTGCAAAACACAACAGCAAATCGCACAACACAACAGCAAATAAAAAAAAAAACACAACAGCAAATCGCACAGCACAACAGCAAATAAAAAAACACAACAGCAAATCGCACAGCACAACAGCAAATAAAAAAACACACCAGCAAAACAAAAAACACAACAGCAAATCACACAACACAACAGCAAATAAAAAAAAACAAACAGCAAATCGCACAACACAACAGCAAATCAAAAAAAAAAAACACAACAGCAAATCGCACAACACAACAGCAAATCACACAACAGCAAATAAAAAACACAACAGCAAATCGCACAACACAACAGCAAATCACACAGCACAACAGTAAATCGCACAACACAACAGCAAATTGCACAGCACAACAGCAAATAAAAAACATAACAGCAAATTGCACAACACAACAGCAAATCGCACAACACAACAGCAAATCACACAGCACAACAGCAAATCGCACAACACAACAGAAAATAAAAAAAACACAACAGCAATCGCACAACACTACAGCAAATCAAAAAAACACAACAGCAAATCACACAACACAACAGCAAATAAAAAAAACACAACAGCAAATCACATAACACAACAGCAAATAAAAAAACAACAGCAAATCGCACAACACAACAGCAAATCGCACAACACAACAGCAAATTGCACAACACAACAGCAAATAAAAAACATAACAGCAAATCACACAACACAACAGCAAATCAAAAAAACACAACAGCAAATCACACAGCACAACAGCATATCGCACAACACAACAGCAAATCAAAATAAACACAACAGCAAATCACACAACACAACAGCAAATCAAAAAACACAACAGCAAATCACACAACACAACAGCAAATAAAAAAAACACAACAGCAAATCGCACAGCACAACAGCAATCACACAGCACAACAGCAAATCGTACAACACAACAGCAAATAAAAAAAACACAACAGCAAATCGCACAACACAACAGCAAATCAAAAAAAAACACAACAGCAAATCAAAAAAACACAACAGCAAATCACACAACACAACAGCAAATAAAAAAACACAACAGCAAATCGCACAACACAACAGTAAATCAAAAAAACACAACAGCAAATCACGCAACACAACAGCAAATCACACAGCACAACAAATCACACAGCACAACAGCAAATCGCACAACACAACAGCAAATCAAAATAAACACAACAGCAAATCACACAACACAACAGCAAATCAAAAAAACACAACAGCAAATTGCACAGCACAACAGCAAATCACACAGCACAACAGCAAATAAAAAAACACAACAGCAAATCAAAAAACACAACAGCAAATCGCACAACACAACAGCAAATAAAAAACACAACAGCAAATTGCACAGCACAACAGCAAATCAAAAAAAAAAACACAACAGCAAATCGCACAACACAACAGCAAATAAAAAAAAAACACAACAGCAAATTGCACAACACAACAGCAAATCAAAAAAACACAGCAGCAAATCACACACCACAACAGCACAACAGCAAATCACACAACACAACAGCAAATCACACAGCACAACAGCAAATAAAAAACATAACAGCAAATTGCACAACACAACAGCAAATCGCACAACACAACAGCAAATCACACAGCACAACAGCAAATCGCACAACACAACAGAAAATAAAAAAAAACACAACAGCAAATCGCACAACACTACAGCAAATCAAAAAAACACAACAGCAAATAAAAAAACACAACAGCAAATCACACAACACAACAGCAAATAAAAAAACAACAGCAAATCGCACAACACAACAGCAAATCGCACAACACAACAGCAAATTGCACAACACAACAGCAAATAAAAAACATAACAGCAAATCACACAACACAACAGCAAATCAAAAAAACACAACAGCAAATCACACAGCACAACAGCATATCGCACAACACAACAGCAAATCAAAATAAACACAACAGCAAATCAAAAAACACAACAGCAAATCGCACAACACAACAGCAAATAAAAAAAACACAACAGCAAATCGCACAGCACAACAGCAATCACACAGCACAACAGCAAATCGTACAACACAACAGCAAATAAAAAAAAACACAACAGCAAATCGCACAACACAACAGCAAATCAAAAAAAAACAACAGCAAATCAAAAAAACACAACAGCAAATCACACAACACAACAGCAAATAAAAAAACACAACAGCAAATCGCACAACACAACAGTAAATCAAAAAAACACAACAGCAAATCACGCAACACAACAGCAAATCACACAGCACAACAAATCACACAGCACAACAGCAAATCGCACAACACAACAGCAAATCAAAATAAACACAACAGCAAATCACACAACACAACAGCAAATCAAAAAAACACAACAGCAAATTGCACAGCACAACAGCAAATCACACAGCACAACAGCAAATAAAAAAACACAACAGCAAATCAAAAAAAACACAACAGCAAATCACACAACACAACAGCAAATAAAAAAACACAACAGCAAATTGCACAGCACAACAGCAAATCAAAAAAAAAAAACACAACAGCAAATCGCACAACACAACAGCAAATAAAAAAAACACAACAGCAAATTGCACAACACAACAGCAAATAAAAAAAACACAACAGCAAATCACACAACACAACAGCAAATAAAAAAAACACAGCAGCAAATCACACACCACAACAGCAAATCACACAACACAACAGCACAACAGCAAATCACACAACACAACAGCAAATCACACAGCACAACAGCAAATAAAAAAACAACAGCAAATCACACAACACAACAGCAAATCACACAACACAACAGCAAATCAAAAAACACAACAGCAAATCACACAACACAACAGCAAATAAAAAAACACAACAGCAAATCAAAAAAACACAACAGCAATCACACAACACAACAGCAAATCACACAACAGCAAATAAAAAACACAACAGCAAATCGCACAACACAACAGCAAATCACACAGCACAACAGTAAATCGCACAACACAACAGCAAATTGCACAGCACAACAGCAAATAAAAAACATAACAGCAAATTGCACAACACAACAGCAAATCGCACAACACAACAGCAAATCACACAGCACAACAGCAAATCGCACAACACAACAGAAAATAAAAAAAACACAACAGCAAATCGCACAACACTACAGCAAATCAAAAAAACACAACAGCAAATCACACAACACAACAGCAAATAAAAAAACAACAGCAAATCGCACAACACAACAGCAAATCGCACAACACAACAGCAAATTGCACAACACAACAGCAAATAAAAAACATAACAGCAAATCACACAACACAACAGCAAATCAAAAAAACACAACAGCAAATCACACAGCACAACAGCATATCGCACAACACAACAGCAAATCAAAATAAACACAACAGCAAATCACACAACACAACAGCAAATCAAAAAACACAACAGCAAATCGCACAACACAACAGCAAATAAAAAAAACACAACAGCAAATCGCACAGCACAACAGCAATCACACAGCACAACAGCAAATCGTACAACACAACAGCAAATAAAAAAAACACAACAGCAAATCGCACAACACAACAGCAAATAAAAAAAACACAACAGCAAATCGCACAACACAACAGCAAATCAAAAAAAACACAACAGCAAATCACACAACACAACAGCAAATAAAAAAACACAACAGCAAATAAAAAAACACAACAGCAAATCGCACAACACAACAGTAAATCAAAAAAACACAACAGCAAATCACGCAACACAACAGCAAATCACACAGCACAACAAATCACACAGCACAACAGCAAATCGCACAACACAACAGCAAATCAAAATAAACACAACAGCAAATCACACAACACAACAGCAAATCAAAAAAACACAACAGCAAATTGCACAGCACAACAGCAAATCACACAGCACAACAGCAAATCAAAAAAACAACAGCAAATCAAAAAAACACAACAGCAAATCGCACAACACAACAGCAAATAAAAAAACACAACAGCAAATTGCACAGCACAACAGCAAATCAAAAAAAAACACAACAGCAAATCGCACAACACAACAGCAAATAAAAAAAAACACAACAGCAAATTGCACAACACAACAGCAAATCAAAAAAACACAGCAGCAAATCACACAACACAACAGCAAATCACACAACACAACAGCACAACAGCAAATCACACAACACAACAGCAAATCACACAGCACAACAGCAAATAAATGCACAACACAACAGCAAATCAAAAAAACACAGCAGCAAATCACACAACACAACAGCAAATCACACAACACAACAGCAAATCACACAACACAACAGCACAACAGCAAATCACACAACACAACAGCAAATCACACAGCACAACAGCAAATCACACAACACAACAGCAAATCACACAGTACAACAGCAAATAAAAAAACAACAGCAAATCACACAGCACAACAGCAAATAAAAAAACAACAGCAAATCACACAACACAACAGCAAATCACACAACACAACAGCAATTAAAAAAAACACAACAGCAAATCCCACAGCACAACAGCAAATCACACAGCACAACAGCAAATCGTACAACACAAGAGCAAATAAAAAAAAACACAACAGCAAATCACACAACACAACAGCAAATCACACAACAGCAAATCGCACAACACAACAGCAAATCACACAGCACAACAGCAAATCACACAACACAACAGCAAATCACACAGCACAACAGCAAATCGCACAACACAAGAGCAAATAAAAAAAAACACAACAGCAAATCGCACAACACAACAGCAAATCAAAAAAAAAAAACACAACAGCAAATCGCACAACACAACAGCAAATCAAAAAAACACAACAGCAAATCACACAGCACAACAGCAAATCACACAACACAACAGCAAATCACAACACAACAGCAAATCACACAACACAACAGCAAATCACACAGCAAATCACACAACACAACAGCAAATCACACAACACAACAGCAAATCACACAGCACAACAGCAAATCACACAACACAACAGCAATAAAACAACAGCAAATCACACAGCACAACAGCAAATCACACAACACAACAGCAAATAAAAAACAACAGCAAATCACACAGACAACAAGCAAACACACAACACAACAGCAAATAAAAAAACAACAGCAAATCACACAGCACAACAGCAAATAAAAAAACAACAGCAAATCACACAGCACAACAGCAAATAAAAAAACAACAGCAAATCACACAGCACAACAGCAAATAAAAAACAACAGCAAATCACACAAACACAACAGCAAATTAAAAAAACACAACAGCAAAATCACACAACACAACAGCAATAAAAAAACACAACAGCAAATCACACAGCCCAACAGCAAATAAAAAAACAAACAGCCAAATCACACAGCACAACAGCAAATAAAAAAAACAACAGCAAATCACACAACACAACAGCAATAAAAAAACACAACAGCAAATCACACAACACACCAGCAAATCACACAACACAACAACAATTAAAAAAACAACAACAGCAAACCCCACAGCACAACAGCAAATCCCACAGCACAACAGCAAAATCACACAGCACAACAGCAAATCGTACAACACAAGAGCAAATCAAAAAAACACAACAGCAAATCACACAACACAACAGCAAATCACACAACAGCAAACCGCACAACACAACAGCAAATCACACAGCACAATAGCAAATCACACAACACAACAGCAAATCACACAGCACAACAGAAAATCGCACAACACAAGAGCAAATAAAAAAAACACAACAGCAAATCGCACAACACAACAGCAAATCAAAAAAAAAACACAACAGCAAATCGCACAACACAACAGCAAATAAAAAAAAAACACAACAGCAAATCACACAACACAACAGCAAATCAAAAAAACACAACAGCAAATCACACAGCACAACAGCAAATCACACAACACAACAGCAAATCACACAGCACAACAGCAAATAAAAAACAACAGCAAATCACACAACACAACAGCAAATCACACAGCACAACAGCAAATCGCACAACACAACAGCAAATCAAAAAACACAACAGCAAATCACACAACACAACAGCAAATAAAAAAACACAACAGCAAATCAAAAAAACACAACAGCAAATCACACAACACAACAGGAAATCACACAACAGCAAATAAAAAAACACAACAGCAAATCGCACAACACAACAGCAAATCACACAGCACAACAGTAAATCGCACAACACAACAGCAAATTGCACAGCACAACAGCAAATAAAAAACATAACAGCAAATTGCACAACACAACAGCAAATCGCACAACACAACAGCAAATCACACAGCACAACAGCAAATCGCACAACACAACAGAAAATAAAAAAAACACAACAGCAAATCGCACAACACTACAGCAAATCAAAAAAACACAACAGCAAATCACACAACACAACAGCAAATAAAAAAACACAACAGCAAATCACACAACACAACAGCAAATAAAAAAACAACAGCAAATCGCACAACACAACAGCAAATAAAAAAACAACAGCAAATCGCACAACACAATAGCAAATCGCACAACACAACAGCAAATTGCACAACACAACAGCAAATAAAAAACATAACAGCAAATCACACAACACAACAGCAAATCAAAAAAACACAACAGCAAATCACACAGCACAACAGCATATCGCACAACACAACAGCAAATCAAAATAAACACAACAGCAAATCACACAACACAACAGCAAATCAAAAAACACAACAGCAAATCACACAACACAACAGAAAATAAAAAAAACACAACAGCAAATCGCACAGCACAACAGCAATCACACAGCACAACAGCAAATCGTACAACACAACAGCAAATAAAAAAAAACACAACAGCAAATCGCACAACACAACAGCAAATAAAAAAAAAAACACAACAGCAAATCAAAAAAACACAACAGCAAATCACACAACACAACAGCAAATAAAAAAACACAACAGCAAATCGCACAACACAACAGTAAATCAAAAAAACACAACAGCAAATCACGCAACACAACAGCAAATCACACAGCACAACAAATCACACAGCACAACAGCAAATCGCACAACACAACAGCAAATCAAAATAAACACAACAGCAAATCACACAACACAACAGCAAATCAAAAAAACACAACAGCAAATTGCACAGCACAACAGCAAATCACACAGCACAACAGCAAATAAAAAAACACAACAGCAAATCAAAAAAACAACAGCAAATCGCACAACACAACAGCAAATAAAAAAACACAACAGCAAATTGCACAGCACAACAGCAAATCAAAAAAAAAACACAACAGCAAATCGCACAACACAACAGCAAATAAAAAAAACACAACAGCAAATTGCACAACACAACAGCAAATCAAAAAAACACAGCAGCAAATCACACAACACAACAGCAAATCACACAACACAACAGCAAATCACACAACACAACAGCACAACAGCAAATCACACAACACAACAGCAAATAAAAAAACACAACAGCAAATTGCACAGCACAACAGCAAATCAAAAATAAAAAAACAACAGCAAATCACACAGTACAACAGCAAATAAAAAAAACAACAGCAAATCACACAGCACAACAGCAAATAAAAAACAACAGCAAATCACACAACACAACAGCAAATCACACAACACAACAGCAATTAAAAAAAACACAACAGCAAATCCCACAGCACAACAGCAAATCACACAGCACAACAGCAAATCGTACAACACAAGAGCAAATCAAAAAAAAACACAACAGCAAATCACACAACACAACAGCAAATCACACAACAGCAAATCGCACAACACAACAGCAAATCACACAGCACAACAGCAAATCACACAACACAACAGCAAATCACACAGCACAACAGCAAATCGCACAACACAAGAGCAAATAAAAAAAAACACAACAGCAAATCGCACAACACAACAGCAAATCAAAAAAAAAACACAACAGCAAATCGCACAACACAACAGCAAATCAAAAAAAAAAACAACAGCAAATCGCACAACACAACAGCAAATCAAAAAAACACAACAGCAAATCACACAGCACAACAGCAAATCACACAACACAACAGCAAATCACAACACAACAGCAAATCACACAACACAACAGCAAATCACACAGCACAACAGCAAATCACACAACACAACAGCAAATAAAAAACAACAGCAAATCACACAGCACAACAGCAAATCACACAACACAACAGCAAATAAAAAAACAACAGCAAATCACACAGCACAACAGCAAATAAAAAAAACAACAGCAAATCACACAGCACAACAGCAAATAAAAAAACAACAGCAAATCACACAACACAACAGCAAATAAAAAAACACAACAGCAAATCACACAACAGCAATTAAAAAAAACACAACAGCAAATCACACAGCACAACAGCAAATAAAAAAACAACAGCAAATCACACAGCACAACAGCAAATAAAAAAACAACAGCAAATCACACAACACAACAGCAAATAAAAAAAACACAACAGCAAATCACACAACACAACAGCAAATCACACAACACAACAGCAATTAAAAAAAAACACAACAGCAAATCCCACAGCACAACAGCAAATCCCACAGCACAACAGCAAATCACACAGCACAACAGCAAATCGTACAACACAAGAGCAAATCAAAAAAACACAACAGCAAATCACACAACACAACAGCAAATCACACAACAGCAAATCGCACAACACAACAGCAAATCACACAGCACAATAGCAAATCACACAACACAACAGCAAATCACACAGCACAACAGCAAATCGCACAACACAAGAGCAAATCAAAAAAAAAAACACAACAGCAAATCGCACAACACAACAGCAAATAAAAAAAACACACAACAGCAAATCGCACAACACAACAGCAAATAAAAAAAAACACAACAGCAAATCACACAGCACAACAGCAAATCACACAACACAACAGCAAATCACACAACACAACAGCAAATCACACAGCACAACAGCAAATAAAAAAACAACAGCAAATCACACAACACAACAGCAAATCACACAACACAACAGCAAATCGCACAACACAACAGCAAATCAAAAAAAAAAACACAACAGCAAATCGCACAACACAACAGCAAATCAAAAAAACACAACAGCAAATCACACAGCACAACAGCAAATCACACAACACAACAGCAAATCACAACACAACAGCAAATCACACAACACAACAGCAAATCACACAGCACAACAGCAAATCACACAACACAACAGCAAATAAAAAACAACAGCAAATCACACAGCACAACAGCAAATCACACAACACAACAGCAAATAAAAAAACAACAGCAAATCACACAGCACAACAGCAAATAAAAAACAACAGCAAATCACACAGCACAACAGCAAATAAAAAAACAACAGCAAATCACACAACACAACAGCAAATAAAAAAACACAACAGCAAATCACACAACACAACAGCAATTTAAAAAAACACAACAGCAAATCACACAGCACAACAGCAAATAAAAAAACAACAGCAAATCACACAGCACAACAGCAAATAAAAAAACAACAGCAAATCACACAACACAACAGCAAATAAAAAAACACAACAGCAAATCACACAACACAACAGCAAATCACACAACACAACAGCAATTAAAAAAAACACAACAGCAAATCCCACAGCACAACAGCAAATCCCACAGCACAACAGCAAATCGTACAACACAAGAGCAAATCAAAAAAACACAACAGCAAATCACACAACACAACAGCAAATCACACAACAGCAAATCGCACAACACAACAGCAAATCACACAGCACAATAGCAAATCACACAACACAACAGCAAATCACACAGCACAACAGCAAATCGCACAACACAAGAGCAAATCAAAAAAAAAAACACAACAGCAAATCGCACAACACAACAGCAAATAAAAAAAAAACACAACAGCAAATCGCACAACACAACAGCAAATAAAAAAAACACAACAGCAAATTGCACAACACAACAGCAAATCAAAAAAACACAACAGCAAATCACACAGCACAACAGCAAATCACACAACACAACAGCAAATCACACAACACAACAGCAAATCACACAGCACAACAGCAAATCACACAACACAACAGCAAATCACACAGCACAACAGCAAATAAAAAACAACAGCAAATCACACAACACAACAGCAAATCACACAACACAACAGCAAATCACACAGCACAACAGCAAATCACACAACACAACAGCAAATCACACAGCACAACAGCAAATCACACAGCACAACAGCAAATAAAAAACAACAGCAAATCACACAACACAACAGCAAATCACACAGCACAACAGCAAATCACACAGCACAACAGCAAATCACACAGCACAACAGCAAATAAAAAACAACAGCAAATCACACAACACAACAGCAAATCACACAACACAACAGCAAATCACACAACACAACAGCAAATCAAAAAAAAAACACAACAGCAAATCGCACAACACAACAGCAAATCAAAAAAAAAAACACAACAGCAAATCGCACAACACAACAGCAAATCAAAAAAACACAACAGCAAATCACACAGCACAACAGCAAATCACACAACACAACAGCAAATCACAACACAACAGCAAATCACACAACACAACAGCAAATCACACAGCACAACAGCAAATCACACAACACAACAGCAAATAAAAAACAACAGCAAATCACACAGCACAACAGCAAATCACACAACACAACAGCAAATAAAAAACAACAGCAAATCACACAGCACAACAGCAAATAAAAAAACAACAGCAAATCACACAGCACAACAGCAAATAAAAAAACAACAGCAAATCACACAACACAACAGCAAATAAAAAAACACAACAGCAAATCACACAACACAACAGCAATTAAAAAAAACACAACAGCAAATCACACAGCACAACAGCAAATAAAAAAACAACAGCAAATCACACAGCACAACAGCAAATAAAAAAACAACAGCAAATCACACAACACAACAGCAAATCACACAACACAACAGCAAATAAAAAAACACAACAGCAAATCACACAACACAACAGCAAATCACACAACACAACAGCAATTAAAAAAAACACAACAGCAAATCCCACAGCACAACAGCAAATCCCACAGCACAACAGCAAATCACACAGCACAACAGCAAATCGTACAACACAAGAGCAAATCAAAAAAACACAACAGCAAATCACACAACACAACAGCAAATCACACAACAGCAAATCGCACAACACAACAGCAAATCACACAGCACAATAGCAAATCACACAACACAACAGCAAATCACACAGCACAACAGCAAATCGCACAACACAAGAGCAAATCAAAAAAAAAAACACAACAGCAAATCGCACAACACAACAGCAAATCAAAAAAAACACAACAGCAAATCGCACAACACAACAGCAAATAAAAAAAAACACAACAGCAAATCGCACAACACAACAGCAAATCAAAAAACACAACAGCAAATCACACAGCACAACAGCACATCACACAACACAACAGCAAATCACACAACACAACAGCACACAGCACAACAGCACAATCACACAACACAACAGCAAATCACACAGCACAACAGCAAATAAAAACAACAGCAAATCACACAACCCAACAGCAAATCACACAACACAACAGCAAATCACACAGCACAACAGCAAATCACACAACACAACAGCAAATCACACAGCACAACAGCAAATCACACAGCACAACAGCAAATCACACAGCACAACAGCAAATAAAAAAACAACAGCAAATCACACAACACAACAGCAAATCACACAGCACAACAGCAAATCACACAGCACAACAGCAAATCACACAGCACAACAGCAAATAAAAAACAACAGCAAATCACACAACACAACAGCAAATCACACAACACAACAGCAAATCACACAACACAACAGCAAATCACACAGCACAACAGCAAATCACACAGCACAACAGCAAATAAAAAACAACAGCAAATCACACAACACAACAGCACAACAGCAAATCACACAACACAACAGCAAATCACACAGCACAACAGCAAATAAAAAAACAACAGCAAATCACACAGCACAACAGCAAATAAAAAACAACAGCAAATCACACAACAGCAAATAAAAAAACAACAGCAAATCACACAACACAACAGCAAATAAAAAAACAACAGCAAATCACACAACAGCAAATAAAAAACAACAGCAAATCACACAACACAACAGCAAATAAAAAAACAACAGCAAATCACACAACACAACAGCAAATCACAAAACACAACAGCAAATCACAAAACACAACAGCAATTAAAAAAACAACAGCAAATCACACAGCACAACAGCAATTAAAAAAACAACAGCAAATCACACAGCACAACAGCAAATAAAAAAACAACAGCAAATCACACAACACAACAGCAAATCACACAACACAACAGCAATTAAAAAAAACACAACAGCAAATCACACAGCACAACAGCAAATCGCACAACACAGCAACAAATCACACAACAGCAAATCACACAACACAACAGCAAATCACACAACACAGCAACAAATCACACAACAGCAAATCACACAACACAACAGCAAATCGCACAACACAACAGCAAATTACACAACAGCAAATCGCACTTCAGGGCCACCGTGAAGTCCGTCCATAACTATTAGTAAATACAGGCGCTCTAAGCAGATGGCAGCTGGAATGTACGGTGCCCTGTATGTAGGAATAAACCCACAAGCACTGTTAGACTTCTTGAATTATTCATCTTGTACACGTGAATTAATGAAAATGTGGGAACGAATTGTGTCTGGTGTGCACAACGTAGATAAAATGTGGGAATGAGTTAATTAATTCATCAAAACGTGCACACGGATAGTGTCTCGTGAGCACAGCGTCATAAAACGTGGCTTTGCTTTGGGTTTTTTTTTCTCTCTCTCTCACGCTTTATGGCCATTCCAGGGTTCTGTACATTTCTCATCACACAGTTCTGTTTTAAATGGCATCAAACCACAAAAGACGTTTTAGAAAGACCTTTTAAAAAGACAGACATACATAGTGGCAGTTACCTCAGCTATTGGCAGGAGCCCTAATTAAAACCAAACTTGTTTCCTTCAGTGAACAAACATGACAGGCGCTGAGCAGTGGAGCTTTTTTTTTTTTTTTTTGTCCAATCCTGCCAAAATATTAAGTGAGTGCAGGTGCTTCAGGAATGTGCACACGGGTGGGGGTAAAGACAGTCTTGACCTTTTTTTTTCCTCTTCCCACATTGTGTCCGGGAGTCTCCATTTGTGTGTTTGTGTATCTGTACGTGTTTCTTCCAACCCAGTTCATACGTGCTTTGATTACATGGCGGAGGAGCACATCTGTAAGGTCGCCTGAGCGCCCATGCTCACACAAGCTCCCCCTCTCCAGCTTTGCCGTCAAACAAAACTGGAGCAAAAGCAAATGTTTGTTAAGTTCGTCAGGAGAGGCCAGCGGGGGCCCTAAGTCTTGGACCCCTGGTACCCCGAGTGGAAACTCTGACAATGTTGGCAGCACAACAGCACCCGATCCACACCTCCCTCAAAAACATATTCCTCTTACAAAACAGCCATCTACAGATCCTCAGTGATACTCCAGAAGAACTAAAAAGAATCTCGTTACTTTGCTGTAAAGCAGCGCCTCGGCCACAGAACTGCACCCCCCAAGGGCGTCACTGTCCATCCTGATTGAATTCAGGATGTAGTGCGTGACAGATGAGATGTCTAACCCCATTGCAAGAATAATTGTTCATAACTCCTTATTAATGTCCATCCAAATCTGTAACTCACACTCATTAGCAAGGTTGCACATTCAAACTGTTCCATTCCCGGAAGATTGGCGTCACTGAAGCATGTCTCCCAGCCGTCAGCAGTCGAGGGGGTTGCAGGCCTCCACTGCAGGTGGGAAGGAATATTTTGACAGCTTCCAGGAGGTCAGACGTACTTCAACATAGGGGCAACGGGTAGACACATACACCTGGACCGGATTGGCACCTTGGGGCCAGACGATTACAGGTGCACCGCCTGAGGGGAGCTGCCTCCACCGACTGTGGAGTGAATGAAGGTTATGACAGACGTCACAGGACAATAAGACAAGAACCACACTGACTGCAGCACACTGTCATATTGTCAAACAACAGTCTGTGCTTTTAATTGTTGTTTTTGTTTTAAATTTTTATTGATATTGTCACATTTGGTAAAATGTCACAGGATATTGTAGAACCTTCCCAAAAAGTCTAGATGTTAGACCTCTGCTGGATGTCGTGGAAAGGTGTAGAATTAACTTTGTGGAATATTATAGAAAGGTGTAGAATTAACTTTGTGGAATATTATAGAAAGATGTAGAATTTTTTGTGGCTTGTCTTTTGTGGAAGGTTGTAGAGTTTCTTGGTTGTATAAGCCTGGGTGAAAGAAAACTTTAGGGTGGTATTCTGTGGTGCTGCCTGACTCGAAACAGAAAAGGCAACTTTATTGCTTTATAAGGATAAATCGTGAATCATAATAAAACCTGTATCAAATTATTTTTTAAATGTTTCCATTATCCAGTATCATCATCCCATGAAAACAAGTTTTTGCAGAAGAATCATAAATGATTTATAAAATGCACAAATAGAAAACAAATATCAAGGATTACAATTTATACTTCAGAATAATTAGTTTATTTAAAGTTAAGACATTCACCACAGATCACATTTGACATACGTAAATAGTGTGAACAGTAATGTAATTACCTCCACCAAGGAGGTTATGTTTTCGGTCGCCTTTGTTTGCTTGTCTGTTTGTCAGCAGGATAACTCAAAAGGTTTTGAACGGATTTTGATGAAATTTTGTGGAGTGGTTGGAAATGACAAGAGGAACAAATGATTAAATTTTAGTGGTGATCTGCCGGATCCCGATGCTAACGAGTTAGCATGTCTATGGCATTTTCAATGTTAAAAGTTAGCATTAAGCAGTTGCAGCTGTCATCACGTTTGGATGCATTTGTTTTCAAATTGTAATATTTCTTAAATTTATTTTTGTTTATATATTAATAATCTAATGATTATTATATACAATTATAGAGAAAGAGACAAAAAGAAATAGATCACTGTGCCAAGGAGGGAATCTCTTTAGGGTCAGTGACCCTATGGCCTTGTTTAGAGAAGTGTTTCATAAATGTTAAAAAATTCATATATTTGCAGTTTAGTTGAATAATAAATTGAATTTTGTCTCTTATTTGTTTTTGTCTATAAGCACATGCAATATCAATATCAGTGCTCAGATGACAGTAGCTTCTGGGAAAGGTGCAAGTTGCAATAAACTGTGATGCCAAACGCTAAGGATACATGCTATCCAGTCACAGCAGATGAAACTTTTTTTACTACTGAGCAAACATCATTGTTAGACTTTTTTAGGTTCAATGATTCCACGGCGTGTAGATGTTATGGCATCAGTGACCCCATGGCCTTGGCGGAGGTTTGCACTCTCTGAGTGCTTCTAGTTATGTATTGTGAGATGTAGCAAATCGTAGAGTTAGTGTAACATTACACTAGCGAGTGAGTTATTACTGCTGATAGTAGTACTTGATCACAACTGGAAGCCGTTATTGACCAGGGATAATTCTAGTTCCAATACTAGAGCACCGCACTCATAGAGCGCAAAACTAGTTTCCAATTCCACAAAATTTTACCTTGGAAAAAATTTTCAAGTCAAAGTCCTGTTAGAAGTGCCTTTTCATAAGTTAAATTAGATATGATCAAAGGTCAGGAGTGGCAAACTGACATTTGATCAACACTACCTAGCCTCCCTGGTCGACTCCAGGGTGCTGGAAAGGATGGTTCGACCGATAGTCAAACCTCTGATTGAAGAGAAACAATGCGGGTTCTGTCCTGGTCGTGGAACAATCAACCAGCTCTTCACTCTCACAAGGATCCAAGGAGGGTACCTGGGAGTATGTCCATCCAGTCTACATGTGTTTTGTGGACTTGGAGAAAGCGTATGAACAGGTACCCTGGGAGATACTGTGAGAGGTGCTGTGGGAGTATGGAGTGAGGGGGTCCCTTCTTAGAACCATCCAATCTCTGTACTCACAAAACGAAAGCTGTGTTCAGGTCTTCTGCAGTAAATCAGACTTGTTTTCGTTGGGGTTTGCCTCCGCCAGGGCTGTACCTTGTCACTAGTCCTGTTTGTGATGTTCATGGACAGGATATCGAGGTGTAGTCGGGAGGAGGAAGGTTTCCAGTTTGGTGGGCTCAGAGTCTCATCACTATTTTTTGCAGATGATGTGGTCCTGTTGGCTTCATCGCCTGGTGACCTCCAGCACTCACTGGGTCAGTTCGCAGCCGAGTGTGAAGCGACTGCACAGTAAATTTTGCAAAGTAAAATATACTCTGCAAGGATAACATTTGGTCCCAGTCTAAATAGAGTAAAATACACTCTATTATAGAGTGAAATCAGCTCTACTGTCTTGTCAAATCAAGTTTTTCTACTCCAATAAGAGTCATTCACAGCATGATGGAATTGATTTTACACTGTAATAGAGTTGATTTAGCGCTATGATAGAGTATATTTTACTCTATTTGTGTGGGATGAGGATCAGCACCTCTAAATCTGAGGCCATGGTTCTCAGCAGGAACCCAATGGATTGCTGAGTCCAGGTAGGGAATGCTGTCTTGCCCCAAATGAAGGAGTTCAAGTACCTCGGGGTGTTGTTCATGAATGAGGGGTGAGTGTGAGATATGCCAGAATATCGGCGCAGCAGGGGCGGTATTACATTCGCTCTACCGTACTGTTGTGACTCAAAAAGAGCTGAGCCAAAAGGTCAAGCTCTCAATCTACTGGACAATCTTTGTTCTTACTCTCACCTGTGGTCATAAGGGTTGGGTCATGACCGAAAAAACTAGATTGCAGGTACAAGCAGCCAAAATGGGCTTCCTTAGGAGGGTGGCTGGTGTCTCCCTTAGAGATAGGGTGAGAAGCTCAGTCATCCATGGGGAGCTCGGAGTAGAGCCGCTGCTCCTTCGTGTTGAATGGAGCCAGCTGAGGTGGTTCAGGCATCTGGTCAGGATGCCCCCTGGGCGTCTCCCTAAGGAGGTGTTCCAGGCACGTCCATCTGTGAGGAGACCCGGAGAAGACCCAGGACTAGGTGGAGAGATTATATCTCCACACTGGCCTGGGAACACCTTGGGATCCCCCAGTCAGAGGTGGCCAATGGCCCAGGAAAGGGAAGGTTGGGGTCCCCTGCTGAAGCTGTTTCCCCGTGACCCGATCACGGATTAGCCATTGAAGATAAGTGAGTGAAATGTCAGGAGTATGTATTTTGTTAATGTACTTGAATCAAAGTTTTTTGTGGTGTTGTCAGGTTGTTGTTGTTTTTTTGTTGTTGTTTTTTCAAATATTTCAGTTTCTGAATTCTTTTTCAGATAATTTTCACAGAACATTGATTGTCTTTACTATGCAGAATTTGTCAGTGCTTTTTGGCACTTGGTTTCTGACTGATAACTGGAAGACAGACAAACAGGCATAAAATTGGAACCTCCATCCAATTTTAGTGGTGTAGGTAAATCCATAACAGAAAAATGAGAGTGATGAGGCACTTTTGATTGGGATATAATGCAAAATGTACATCAAATGGGCTTTTCAATATTAAATTCAAATGTCCACAAAATCCATAGTCTGGATCAGATCCAGATCAGACATTGTCAGGCGACAGTGAGTGCCAGTCTGCACCTCACTTTCAAATATGAGAGTGAATGGGGCACATTTGATTAAGATATAATGTAAAATATCCATTAAATGGGGTTTTCAATGTTAAATTTAAATGGCCACAAAATCTGTAATCTGGATCAGATCCAGATCAAACCTTGCCAGTCTATTAAGGATACCATCCTACATCCTACCATCTTTTTTGACAGTTATGAATTTTTGAAAATTTGTTCAATGTTAAAGATAAGGATTTTTCCCATTATCCAAGATTTTTCCTGACTTTGACCTTTGACCTATGACCTTGAAAACTGAATCAGTTCTTGCCCATCAAGATATGAATCTTCACTAAAAACATTCATAACGATATATGAGAAATGTTGGGCTCCAGGCTGTTCACAGACAGACAGATAAACAAACGGCGAAAACAAAACCTCCTCCAACTTCATTGGTGGAGGTAAAAAAAAACGATGTTGTATTTACCTTTGTTGTTAATGTTGATTTTGTTCAATCTGAGCATTAGATTTGGTTGGAATACTAATAATCCCATCATATAGTTTGGATGAAGCAAACAAGTGGATCAGCAAACACCCCGTACAGGAATTACCAGTGTGTCTGTCACGTGATGGGAAGATGCTTGTGGTCAATTACATAAACACATTTCACTTTGTCCAAAAGGTGTTCAAACCCATACATCCTGTGTGACTGAGGTATAATTACTTAACCGATCCACCATAATCACTTCAGCGCTTGCTGGTTTTTTTGCCACTGTAAAGGGAAACCATCACACTCTTTGTGGTGGCAAAGGTAACCACAGGGTGACTTCTTCTGCTTTCAGCGCCGTCCCCTCTGCAGCCAAACGCTGGTTCTTACATTCCTCTGGAGTCTCAGCATTTACTGTCAGGCATCTTGGCACAGCGCTGACAGGGAATTTTCCACAGGTCGGCAGTGGACGGGGCACACAGGCCTACCTTTGTCTGTGCACTCTGCCTCTGCAATGCCTGCTCTTTCAAAAATCTGCACACACTCACTGTATCAGCAGATACACACACACACATTCATGCACTCACAAATACACTCTCACTCACAGTAAATATGACACTAATTCAATCAATCAATCAATTTTATTTATATAGCGCCAAATCACAACAAACAGTTGCCCCAAGGCGCTTTATATTGTAAGGCAAGGCCATACAATAATTACGTAAAAACCCCAACGGTCAAAACGACCCCCTGTGAGCAAGCACTTGGCGACAGTGGGAAGGAAAAACTCCCTTTTAACATGAAGAAACCTCCAGCAGAACCAGGCTCAGGGAGGGGCAGTCTTCTGCTGGGACTGGTTGGGGCTGAGGGAGAGAACCAGGAAAAAGACATGCTGTGGAGGGGAGCAGAGATCAATCACTAATTATTAAATGCAGAGTGGTGCATACAGAGCAAAAAGAGAAAGAAACACTCAGTGCATCATGGGAACCCCCCAGCAGTCTACGTCTATAGCAGCATAACTAAGGGATGGTTCAGGGTCACCTGATCCAGCCCTAACTATAAGCTTTAGCAAAAAGGAAAGTTTTAAGCCTAATCTTAAAAGTAGAGAGGGTGTCTGTCTCCCTGATCTGAATTGGGAGCTGGTTCCACAGGAGAGGAGCCTGAAAGCTGAAGGCTCTGCCTCCCATTCTACTCTTACAAACCCTAGGAACTACAAGTAAGCCTGCAGTCTGAGAGCGAAGCGCTCAATTGGGGTGATATGGTACTACGAGGTCCCTAAGATAAGATGGGACCTGATTATTCAAAACCTTATAAGTAAGAAGAAGAATTTTAAATTCTATTCTAGAATTAACAGGAAGCCAATGAAGAGAGGCCAATATGGGTGAGATATGCTCTCTCCTTCTAGTCCCCGTCAGTACTCTAGCTGCAGCATTTTGAATTAACTGAAGGCTTTTCAGGGAACTTTTAGGACAACCTGATAATAATGAATTACAATAGTCCAGCCTAGAGGAAATAAATGCATGAATTAGTTTTTCAGCATCACTCTGAGACAAGTCCAGATGATGGCAGTTTAAGCCTGTGCGCGTTTCTGCTGGGAACCATTTGGCCATAGCTCCAGATTACATCAAGTGCAAAAAATGCCGAGAAATACAGTGTGACTGCTGTGTCTTAAAAATACATATCAGTATGTGGTGTTAAAATGCATAAAAATCAGTTGGTTGTTTAAATGTTGGGATCTTCTGCATTTGTTTTATTTCTGACAGTCCACAGCATTTATCCTGCTTGGCTGCTGAGAAAATCTTGTTTCATCCTCATCATCATCCTCAGCATCATCATTGTCATAATCATTATTATCATATTTTGCATACATGCAGGCTTTAGTCAGACAGGTAACCTGAAAAAATGGCTCATTTAATTTGCTGGTTTGAGAATAAGCAAAAGTGAATTACAGTTTGGTCCATAAGCATTTTGACAGTGACCCCATTTTTACCCGGGGCCATCAGATATGGCCATCGGGTATTGTGAAGGCCCTGCGTCTGTCCGTTTGTCTGTTCTCAGCATAAGTCCAGTCCTATTTCTGCCAGAGTCTTTAAATTCACAGGGAACATTCTTGCGACACAGACCTTGGACAAGTTCAAAGATGTCTAACCTTGACCTAATTTAAGAGGTTAAAAAGTCACATTCTGTTTCAATCTGTTCAGTTTAGTTTTTGAGTGGCGGGCGTGACAGCCAATCAGAGTAGAGCTGCAATGTGACATCAGTGGCTGGTCTCTCCAAAATCACTTTGTTTTGTGCATTTATATACATGTTTCTCTTATATTATGTAAAAGCTAGTGAGAAATAAACACTTCTAAAACTGAAAATGCTGTTTTTGGAACCTAATAACACCTCTGAACTTATTTAAAAGCAATTTCGTGGATGTCAGTATGGTGACATCTCAGGCTGGTAGCTAGCTGCAAAACTCAGTTTTGTTTGTGTCTAAATATATACTCTTTGTCATATATTATTGAGAAATAAACACTTCTAAAACTGAAAACGCTGTTTTTGGAACCTAATAACACCTCTGAACTTATTTAAAAGCCATTTCGCGGACGTCAGTATGGTGACATCTCAGGCTGGTAGCTAGCTGCAAAACTCAGTTTTGTTTGTGTCTAAATATATACTCTTTGTCATATATTATCGAGAAATAAACACTTCTAAAACTGAAAACGCTGTTTTTGGAACCTAATAACACCTCTGAACTTATTTAAACGCAATTTCGCGGACGTCAGTATGGTGACATCTCAGGCTGGTAGCTAGCTGCAAAACTCAGTTTTGTTTCTGTCTAAATATATACTCTTTATCATATATTATTGAGAAATAAACACTTAAACTGAAAACGCTGTTTTTGGAACCTAATAACACCTCTGAACTTATTTAAAAGCCATTTCGCGGACGTCAGTATGGTGACATCTCAGGCTGGTAGCTAGCTGCAAAACTCAGTTTTGTTTCTGTCTAAATATATACTCTTTGTCATATATTATTCAAATCAAATCAATTTTATTTATATAGCGCCAAATCACAACAAACAGTTGCCCCAAGGCGCTTTATATTGTAAGGCAAAAGCCATACAATAATTACAGAAAAACCCCAACGGTCAAAATGACCCCCTGTGAGCAAGCACTTGGTGACAGTGGGAAGGAAAAACTCCCTTTTAACAGGAAGAAACCTCCAGCAGAACCAGGCTCAGGGAGGGGCAGTCTTCTGCTGGGACTGGTTGGGGCTGAGGGGAGAGAATCAGGAAAAAGACATGCTGTGGAAGACAGCAGAGATCAATCACTAATGATTACATGCAGAGTGGTGCATACAGAGCAAAAAGAGAGAAAGAAGAAGAGAGGAAATAAATGCATGAATTAGTTTTTCAGCATCACTCTGAGACAAGACCTTTCTAATTTTAGCGATATTGTGCAAATGTAAAAAAGCAGTCCTACATATTTGCTTAATATGCACATTGAAGGACATATCCTGATCAAAAATGACTCCAAGATTTCTCACAGTATTACTAGAGGTCAGGGTAATGCCATCCAGAGTAAGGATCTGGTTAGACACCATGTTTCTAAGATTTGTGGGGCCAAGTACAATAACTTCAGTTTTATCTGAATTTAAAAGCAGGAAATTAGAGGTCATCCATGTCTTTATGTCTAAAAGACATTCTTGCAGTTTAACTAATTGGTGTGTGTCCTCTGGCTTCATGGATAGATAAAGCTGGGTATCATCTGCGTAACAATGAAAATTTAAGCAATGCTTTTTAATAATACTGCCTAAGGGAAACATGTATAAAGTGAATAAAATTGGTCCTAGCACAGAACCTTGTGGAACTCCATAATTAACCTTAGTCTGTGAAGAAGACTCCCCATTTACATGAACAAATTGTAATCTATTAGATAAATATGATTCAAACCACGGCAGCGCAGTGCCTTTAATACATATTAATACTAAGACTTACACTTATACTTTAATACTAAAACTTATACTTTAGTATACTTTTTACATCTTTCTGCCACAAAGTACTAACACTTATTATGCACTTGGAGCAAGATATACTAAATATATATAATATATATTATATTATTATTATTATTATTATATATTATTTTATTATTTATTATTATATATAATATAATAATAAAATATAATAAACAAGGCCTAAATAACAGACACAACACAGGATGTCTTTGGGCTCATTTACAGTAGAGATGAACAATTCATTCAAAAATATTTGCATGTTAACATTTTTCAAACACATAGAGTGGTAATGGTGCCATCAAGGATTTAGTTTCACCAGATTTTTTTCGACATCAGGTTTGACATATCAACTACATCAACCATTTCTCCCATTAATTTGCACATTTTGACCAATCAAAGTGTAGTTTAGAGGTAATGTCACACTCAAATCATTTGAAGTCTGTACTGGTAGAAAACATATAGCAAATAAACAACAATTAAATCGCATTACATTCCCTCAGAGACAACGTGCAATACTCCATTAGAGTTCTCTCTTTCTGTGCTGATGCGTTCACTGAGTTATAGACATCACTCTGTGAAATAACAAATCACAATAAATGGTGGTGGGCGTGTCACTCTGTTTGGCCATGCCCTTGTTCTGGTGCTTTCCACACACCTGTTTCTAATCTGTAGCTCATCACCTGGGTGTATATAAGCTCCACTGGTTGCACTTGTCTCCCGCCAGATTGACGCACCTTGTGCCTTCTTTCCAGTGTTGCTCTCATGCTTTCTCATCATGCCAGTCTCGTCGTGTTTTTGGATCACGTGCCTGTTTGTTTGACCACACCCTTTTTGTACTGTTGCTTCCTCTGGACTGCCTTATCGTGTACCGACCCCAGCTAAGTTCTTCATCACACCATTTTACTCTACAGAGTTGTGTTTTCGAGTCGTGCAATTGTGTCTAGTCATTTCTGTCCACGATGCTTGATATTGAGGGCAAAACTCTGTCATATTATTCTCCGTATCAGCAAGCAAACATGGCTCACCAGATAACTAAAAATAAATAAATAAAACAAAGTTGTTAGCAGAAAATCCTACCAAAAATAATAATAATAATCAGACTTCTGCGAAATTACTTGTTCATAGGGATGTGAAAATACAACCAATACAGCTCAAGTATTTTTTCCATGATGCTGTATTCATTTTCCAACCCCTCATATCAAAACTTGGAAGAGATTTAAAATGTCCCCTTCAAACCCCTGCAGTCATTGCAACCTCTACACCTGTAGATGTCACTGCAGAGATTATAGAGCAGTTGAGTTTCAGCACCAGTAGCCAGAGAGGAGCTTGGCTGAGTGCCTTCATCTTTTGAAGCTGATGTGTGGGTGTGCATTGGTTTTTAAAACTAAAATAGAGACAAATTATTCAGTTGAAACAAATGCTGTTTTCAAACTTTGGTGTCATGGAAAATGCAGATCTTAAGCAAATATTAAACATTGTAGAGTCACTTCATGTTATATGATCCTGAATCACTGACACATGACAGTGTCCAGATTTTATGAAAAAGTGAAGGAAAATTTTTGCAGTTCATTTTCGTCATAGCATATTTCACTTTTGTGTGTTCAGTGACACAAGTGTCAAGGATGTCTTATGTTACACAATAAGCAAGGCAAAATTTCATGAAAAAAGAATCTGGGGTGCATGGATCACTATTGTTTGGGGGGGGGGGTTGACTTTTATGTCAATGGGAGTCAAAACCTGTAGATTTTAGATTCTGAAGTCTTGATGCCTTTTATTGAAAGCCTATGTTGGAATTAGAATTTAACACAACACTGTTTTGAATCTACCAGTTTATCAGTGTAATGTAATGTGTGTGTAATGTAAATCTTAAACTGGCCATGTGGTACACAGTAAGTTGCATTCTCAGCTCAACTTTAATAGCTGGACTAAATTAAGCATCATATCGCAGTACAGTACACTACATTTCTTATTGTGGCAAATGTATTGTGATATGTATCATGCTGTGAGATGTTACGAACATTTGTTTGTTTGTTTATGAGAACAATAGTTTGATTCCTATTGTTTTTATTTTATCTTTGCTGCCTCCAGAAAGATGTAGCATGTTGTAGTGCATTTGAAAGAACATGAGCAATACTCAGACAATCCTTTCACTGGGGCCCACCCCAAAATGTCCTGAAATGTCAGACGTTACAATGCCACAGATGACACGTCATGAGGACGTGGCGCCATTGGGACGCTCAGTGCTGGGACGCTGACGAGAGCTGTTTCTGCACAAAGTATCGTCCATTTCTTTACCATTAGCTGCTTGAGAGGTCAGTTTTAATATAGTTTGGGACAACTATCAATCAAGCTCTGATCCTGAGCTGGGGTGGTCACCACGTGTGACCACCCCAGCTCAGGATCAGAATATCCAGCTTCTCCAGAAGAGCGGGCAGGACAATATTCCACACATCACAATCAACAACCTTATGAGATTCATGTGAGAGGAGATGTACCGCACTGTGACATGCAAATGGAGGCCACACAAGATACTGACTTTTGAATATTGATGGATGCCCCCCCCCAGCTTTGTAATAAATCTGGGTGAGCTATAATTGGACATCTGAATGGGGAAATATCTCTAATCTGTGTGAAACTGAACAATAAAGGTATGATGACTAAACTGAGTAATGCCTTTAACCCTTCTTCTTCTTCTTCTTATAGCTGCTCCCGTTAGGGGTCGCCACAGAAGATCAGTCGTTTCCATCGCACACCATCCTCTGGAACCTCCAACCACCTGCATGTCCTCCGTCACCACATCCTTAGTGTACAAAATATTTCAAAACCTCCATGCGCTTCATGTTTTGTTTAGAATTTTTGTTCAGTATATTTTGATCCAGTGTGGGCGTGTACAGTTTTAGCAAAAAAAAATCCTGCTCCCTTCAGGACAGGATTGTGAGAAACATATACTGTACAGGGTGAAACGTAACCTCTTGGGGTCACTAGCAGGCCGACAGCATGTCAACTCTCAGCATTTGTGATGCAGTTGATCCAGGAGTTTTCATGAACAAGTCTTTTTTATTTTGTAATTTTTATTTTTTTATTTTATTTATTTATTTTTTTTACCCCAATAGAGTCAACTGTGGGGAAAACAAGAGAGCAGCCAAAGAGACTTACAAGAGTGACAGTTTGTTTATTTTAATAAGTCAATTTTCAAGTCAGAGCTGATAAAATATACAAAATGACTAAGTTGTTTGTTTTCACCTGCACTTCGTGATTAATAAAAAGCATTTAGTTATTTAGTTAGTTAGTTCGCTCATATCGAGGTTGGTAGGAGCTGCAGTCTGTAATCCTACTGTACTCTGAGACAGTCGGGGTTAAGAACGGTTGTCACTTCTTAGTTCAAGGTGACCTGATGAAAGCAGCTCAGGGATTAGTCCCGTGTACAGACAGAAGCTTTCCCTCCCGACTGCCTGATGGTTTCCCACCGGGCCGCTCCAAGGCCCCCTGGTGGTGGGGTAATTAAAGTACCATAGCCCAGCCAGGCTGCAGTAACTCTCCTAAATCCGCAGAGAATGACCAGAGCTGTGGGTGCTCCTAATCCTGTTTGTGGCCATCGGGAACGGCTCTGGTCCCAGCCGGAAGACGAGGAGGTCGGTGGCGGCGGACAAAAGCCCAGCAGAGGGAGCACGAAGGGGGGGAGGTGACCAGAACAGCCGACCTGCATTTACCCTCGATCCACGTCTCCCTTTGTTTCACTGGTTTTGTTGCGGGGGAAAAGTCTCCCTCTTCTCTTTGGCACAGACACAGCAAATCAGAACAATTCGGCTTTTATTTTTGCCCGCGAGATGGTTAAGCGGCACTAGCAGAGTATTGTTTTTACTGGTGCATTTGAGTCTGTGTGTCTGTGGACAAGATAAGAAAAAGCAGGCCAGATTTCTTTCAAACCTGGTGGGAATATAACTTGGACAGCTATTCAGAGGTCATGGACTGAAAAGTTGTTTTTTTTTTTTGTAAAGCTCAACAACCAGTAAGCCTAGATGGATCAAACTTGGCAGAAATATTAATCGGACAGGTCTTTACAGTAGTGTTCAGAATAATAGTAGTGCTATGTGACTAAATAGATTAATCTAGGTTTTGAGTATATTTCTTATTGTTACATGGGAAACAAGGTACCAGTAGATTCAGTAGATTCTCACAAATCCAACAAGACCAAGCATTCATGATATGCACACTCTTAAGGCTATGAAATTGGGCTATTAGTAAAAAAAAAAGTAGAAAAGGGGGTGTTCACAATAATAGTAGTGTGGCATTCAGTCAGTGAGTTCATCAATTTTGTGGAACAAACGGGTGTGAATCAGGTGTCCCCTATTTAAGGATGAAGCCAGCACCTGTGTTGTGTGGGCCGCTGAAGAGGAGGTACTGCTGGCCCACCACCACCAGAGGGCGCCCTGCCTGGAGTGCGGGCTCCAGGCACCAGAGGGCGCTGCCGCATCATGGGAGTAGCCTGGGTGACAGCTGTCACCCATCACCAGACACAGCTGTTCCACTCAGCACAGAGGTATATCAGGAGGACGGCGTCTCCACCTCAGTGCCGAGATATCGCCTAAGACTAAGGTAGTATTCTCTGCATTTATATATATTAACCAGCTAAACCTATTAAACCTTTTCAGGACTGGTGACTACAGATAGCTTCACTGTTTTGGATAAGTACTCACCTTCCTGCTGTTCTTTGACAAGAGGTGGAGGCGGCTTCTCCCCTCTCCGTTACTGGGTGCGGTCATCCACGCCTGTGTGTTGTCGCTCTCTCCTGCCAGCAGTACCGGATCCGACGAGCGGAGGCAGTGGCCACCTGGGAATTCGGGACTTGGCGGTTCCAGTATTTCCAGGGTTCGGTGGCAGAGGAGATCTGGGTGGTTCCGGTTCGACTGAGACGGACGTCTCCTACCTTCGAGCCTGCCCACACGACACCAGCGGATTCGACCCCAAATTGTGTTTGTTATATTAATTGTGCCTGTTTCACAGAAGTAAATCTTGTTATTTACCTTCTCCATTGTCCGTTCATTGCGCCCCCCTGTTGTGGGTCCGTGTTCCAACACTTTCACAACAGGATATCTCGGCCAGCGTCATGGACCCCGAGGGGCGTCAACCGGCTGTTGAACGGCCAATGGAAGACCAAGGCGCGGCGGAGGCTCCGGGAGGGGTACTCGGTGAGTTGCAGCGGATCCTCACCGCTTTCACCTCTCGGATCGATTTAATGACCGAGCAGTACGTTGTCCTAAACCGCAGGGTGGAGGCTCTCGCCGCACAAGTGGAGGCGCGCCCTTCGGGCGCCGCTGCGGCTTTCCCTCCCGAGGACCCTGCGCGCGAAAGTGACGTTCCACTGGTCGTTCAACGGTCCCTTCCTCCGTCCCCAGAAGCATACATAAGCCCTCCAGAGCCGTACGGAGGCTGTGTGGAGACGTGCGCGGACTTTCTGATGCAGTGTTCGCTCGTCTTCGCACAGCGTCCCGTGATGTACGCGACTGATGCTAGCAAAGTAGCTTATGTGATAAATCTGCTTCGCGGGGAGGCACGCGCTTGGGCTACAGCGCTCTGGGAGCAGCACTCGCGGCTCCTTCATACATACGATGGGTTTGTACGGGAGCTCAGAACGGTGTTCGATCATCCCAACAGAGGAGAGTCCGCTTCAACCGCACTACTGTCAATAAGACAGGGGCGTCGGAGCGCAGCTGCCTATGCAGTCGCCTTCCGCATCGCGGCGGCGAGATCCGGCTGGAATAGCACTGCCCTCCGCGCTGCCTTTGTAAACGGACTGTCACTGGTCCTAAAAGAGCACCTGGTGGCTAAGGACGAACCGCGGGATTTAGATGGGCTCATCGATCTAGTCATACGACTCGACAACCGGTTAGAAGAACGCCGTCGGGAACGAGGCGAAGGGCGTGGCCAGGCACGCGTCGTCCCTCTCCCTTCCGGGTCCGATCGAGCTCCGCCCTCCCCACGCTCCTCTGTTCCTGCGCTCCGTGGGGTCACAGCTCCCCCTACTGACGAAGCTAGGGACACGAGTAGGGCAACATTTAGGGCACCAGATGCACAGAGGAGATGGACCCACGGAGCGTGTCTTGGTTGTGGTTCAATGGAGCACCATGTGAGAGACTGCCCTGAGCGGTCAAACGCCAACCGCCCGCCCCTAGAGACTGGGCCAGGGGTGGGCCAAAACATTCGCGTGGGACACACCCACATTGCTACACGACTCCCAGTCACGATCCTGTTTGAGGATTCAACCCTGAAGGCCCCAGCACTGGTGGACACGGGCTCTGAGGGGAATCTGCTTGACAGTAGATGGGCCAGGGAGATAGGGCTCCCTCTGGTGGCTCTTACCTCGCCTGTGCAGGTTCGGGCGCTAGATGGCTCCCTACTCCCACCAATCACACATAAGACACCTCCAGTAACTCTGGTGGTGTCAGGTAACCACCGGGAGGTGATCGAGTTCTTTGTGACTCAGGCCACCTCCCGTGTGGTTTTGGGGTTTCCATGGATGCTAAAGCACAATCCCCGGATCGATTGGCCGTCCGGGGTAGTGGTTCAGTGGAGCGAAACCTGCCATCGGGAGTGTCTAGGTTCCTCGGTTCCTCCCGGCTCCCAAGCTAAGGAGGAGGTCCGAGTCCCGCCCACTCTGAAGGCGGTGCCGGCGGAGTACCATGACCTCGCTGACGTGTTCAGCAAGGATCTGGCTCTCACGCTTCCTCCCCACCGCCCGTATGATTGTGCCATTGATTTGGTTCCAGGCAGTGAGTTTCCGTCCAGTAGGCTGTACAACCTCTCACGGCCGGAGCGTGAATCAATGGAGACCTACATCCGGGACTCATTAGCTGCCGGGTTGATCTGGAATTCCACCTCTCCGATGGGTGCTGGTTTCTTTTTTGTGGGTAAAAAGGATGGCGGGCTTCGTCCATGCATTGATTATAGGGGGTTGAACGAAATCACGGTTCGCAATCGATACCCATTGCCCCTGTTGGATTCGGTGTTCACCCCCTTGCATGGAGCCAATATCTTCACCAAACTTGATCTTAGGAATGCGTATCATTTGGTTCGGATCCGGAAGGGAGACGAATGGAAGACGGCATTTAACACCCCGTTGGGCCATTTTGAGTACCTGGTCATGCCGTTCGGTCTCACTAATGCTCCCGCGACCTTCCAAGCGTTGGTAAACGATGTCCTGCGGGACTTCCTGCACCGGTTCGTCTTCGTGTATCTGGACGATATACTCATCTTTTCCCCGGATCCTGAGACTCATGTCCGGCATGTCCGTCAGGTTCTGCAGCGGTTGTTGGAGAACCGCCTGTTTGTGAAGGGCGAGAAGTGTGAGTTCCACCGCACTTCTTTGTCCTTCCTGGGGTTTATAATCGCCTCTAACTCCGTCGCCCCGGATCCGGCCAAGGTTGCGGCGGTGAGAGATTGGCCCCAACCTACAAGCCGTAGGAAGCTGCAACAGTTCCTCGGTTTTGCTAATTTCTACAGGAGGTTCATCAAGGGCTATAGTCAGGTAGTCAGCCCCCTGACAGCCCTGACCTCTCCAAAAGTTCCCTTCACCTGGTCGGATCGGTGCGAGGCCGCGTTCAAGGAGTTGAAACGGCGCTTCTCATCTGCACCAGTTCTGGTGCAGCCCGATCCTAGCCGCCAGTTAGTGGTTGAAGTGGATGCCTCAGACTCAGGGATAGGAGCGGTGCTCTCCCAGAGCGGGAAGACCGATAAGGTCCTTCACCCGTGTGCCTATTTTTCTCGCAGGTTGACCCCCGCTGAACGGAACTATGACGTCGGCAATCGGGAACTCCTTGCTGTGAAAGAGGCCCTCGAAGAGTGGAGACATCTGTTGGAGGGAACAGCCGTGCCATTCACGGTTTTCACTGACCATCGGAACCTGGAGTATATCAGGACCGCCAAGCGGCTGAACCCCAGGCAAGCCCGCTGGTCACTGTTCTTTGGCCGTTTTGACTTCCGGATTACCTACCGTCCCGGGACCAAGAATCAGAGATCGGATGCATTGTCCCGGGTGCACGAAGATGAGGTCAAAACGGAACCGTCGGATCCCCCGGATCCCATCATCCCGGAGTCCGCTATCGTGGCCGCCCTCACCTGGGACGTGGAGAAGACCGTCCGGGAGGCCCTGACCCGTGTCCCGGACCCCGGAAACGGACCAAAGAACAGACTATACGTCCCAGCAGAGGCTAGGGCTGCAGTCCTGGACTTCTGTCACGGTTCTAAGCTCTCCTGTCACCCAGGGGTGCGAAGGACCGTGGCAGTCGTCCGGCAACGCTTCTGGTGGGCATCCCTGGAGGCCGACGTCCGGGACTACGTCCAGGCCTGTACCACCTGCGCCAGGGGCAAGGCCGACCACAGGAAGACCTCAGGGCAGCTACAGCCACTGCCCGTGCGTCATCGCCCCTGGTCCCACATCGGCCTGGACTTCGTCACGGGTCTCCCGCCGTCCCAGGGAAACACCGTCATCTTCACGATAGTGGACCGTTTCTCCAAGGCGGCCCACTTCGTGGCCCTCCCGAAGCTCCCAACGGCCCAGGAGACAGCGGACCTCCTGGTCCACCACGTCGTCCGTCTGCATGGCATACCATCAGACATCGTCTCCGATCGCGGTCCCCAGTTCACCTCACACGTCTGGAGGAGTTTCTGCCGGGAACTGGGGGCCACGGTCAGCCTCTCGTCTGGGTACCACCCCCAGACCAACGGGCAGGCAGAGCGGGCGAATCAAGAACTGGAGCAGACACTTCGCTGTGTGACAGCCGCGCACCCGACGGCCTGGAGTACCCACCTGGCCTGGATCGAGTACGCCCACAACAGCCAAGTGTCATCAGCCACCGGCCTCTCCCCGTTTGAGGTGTGCTTGGGGTATCAGCCCCCCTTGTTTCCGGTGGTTGAGGGAGAGGTCGGTGTGCCCTCGGTCCAGGCCCACCTACGGAAGTGCCGTCGGGTGTGGCGTGCCGCCCGCTCTGCCTTGTTGCAGGCCCGGACGAGGGCGAAGAAACATGCAGACCGGCGGCGAGCCCCGGCTCCCAAGTATCGTCCTGGGCAGGAGGTCTGGTTGTCCACCAAGGACATTCCTCTACAGGTCGACTCACCAAAACTCCAGGAACGGTACATCGGACCGTATAAGATCCTCAAAGTCGTCAACCCCGCCGCAGTGAGGCTCCAGCTTCCGGCCTCACTGCGGATACATCCAGTTTTTCATGTTTCCCGGATCAAGCCTCTTCACACCTCACCCCTCTGCACCCCGGGTCCGGCGCCGCCTCCTGCCCGGATCATTGATGGGGCGCCGGCTTGGACTGTCCGCCGGCTCCTTGATGTCCATCGGATGGGCCGGGGTTTTCAGTATCTGGTGGACTGGGAGGGGTACGGACCCGAGGAGCGCTCCTGGGTGAAGAAGGGCTTCATCCTGGACCCGGCCCTCCTGGCCGACTTCTACCATCGCCATCCGGACAAGCCCGGTCGTGCGCCAGGAGGCGCCCATTGAGGGGGGGGTCCTGTTGTGTGGGCCGCTGAAGAGGAGGTACTGCTGGCCCACCACCACCAGAGGGCGCCCTGCCTGGAGTGCGGGCTCCAGGCACCAGAGGGCGCTGCCGCATCATGGGAGTAGCCTGGGTGACAGCTGTCACCCATCACCAGACACAGCTGTTCCACTCAGCACAGAGGTATATCAGGAGGACGGCGTCTCCACCTCAGTGCCGAGATATCGCCTAAGACTAAGGTAGTATTCTCTGCATTTATATATATTAACCAGCTAAACCTATTAAACCTTTCAGGACTGGTGACTACAGATAGCGTCACTGTTTTGGATAAGTACTCACCTTCCTGCTGTTCTTTGACAAGAGGTGGAGGCGGCTTCTCCCCTCTCCGTTACTGGGTGCGGTCATCCACGCCTGTGTGTTGTCGCTCTCTCCTGCCAGCAGTACCGGATCCGACGAGCGGAGGCAGTGGCCACCTGGGAATTCGGGACTTGGCGGTTCCAGTATTTCCAGGGTTCGGTGGCAGAGGAGATCTGGGTGGTTCCGGTTCGACTGAGACGGACGTCTCCTACCTTCGAGCCTGCCCACACGACACCAGCGGATTCGACCCCAAATTGTGTTTGTTATATTAATTGTGCCTGTTTCACAGAAGTAAATCTTGTTATTTACCTTCTCCATTGTCCGTTCATTGCGCCCCCTGTTGTGGGTCCGTGTTCCAACACTTTCACAACAACCTGTTGAACATGCTTTTCTCTTTGAAAGCCTGAGGAAAATGGGACGTTCAAGACATTGTTCAGAAGAACAGCGTAGACAGTGATGATGTCATATACAGACGTGTGTTTACTTGTACTTTTATATTGTGGTGTGTAGAGCGCACAGGGTATTAATCAGCCCTCCGTCATGCATTTTACATGTATTTCATCAGATCATTGAGCAGGATTGAGATTTTTATTTTATTTGTTTAATCTCCAATTCACCTAACCTGCATGTCTTTAAATGTGGGAGGAAACCGGAGCACCTGGAGGGAATCCACACAAACATGGGGGAGAACATGCAAACTCCACACAGAAAGGCCCACAGGCGGGAATCGATCCCATGACCTTCTTGCTGTGAAGCAACAGTGCTAACCGTGCTCCCGCTGCCCCACTGATGAGCATGTAGGCATTCATCCCTGAGAACAAACCGAAACAGTGGACCTGATGGGTTTTCAGGGTTGAAAATGCGGTAGATGATCTCTTTGATTTTGGTGTTCAAAGCAGAATTAGTGTTTCCTCGCCTGACTTGCTCCTTATCTTAACAAGGCTGAAGTTGTGAAAATGTTCTTTCACCGGCCTTCCTGCTCACAGCCAGTAATCCCGCCACCTCCAGGAGACAACAAGAGAGAACAGGGTGTAGCAGTGATCCCGCTTGTAGGTTTTCTTCCCTTCATCCTCTACGGGGGGGGTTCAGCCCAGCCCCGCCTTCTATGAGTCGCCCCAGCACCATCCCAAAAAATTCAACCCCTTCATTAACAAACCCAGCAGGAGAGCCACAAACACAGCACGGTGCACTGGACACGCACATACGCGTGCAGGCTGTGAACTGCACTTGTGCGTTCTCCCACACTTTGAGGTGGAGAGGAGATGGAGGGCGGGCGGCCCAGCCTGTTGACTCATTTCCGACAAAGCTGCTGAAAACGTTGCACAATGTCCAGCGCCACACAAAGTGTGCTCTGTGCTGCTTTTCCATGATGCAATGTCCCTGGTGGACAGACACAGCAGCAGGTCTCACTGTGACACCCTATTACAGCATGTGCACTATCTCACTGTTCCAAACGTCAGCACCCTCCGCTGGCAAACACAACCAGACCACACGACACCCTCCTCCAATCCACAGGCCTCCACAAAAGCATGCAACCATTCTAGTAACTAGACGTGATGGAGTCTAGACGATTGCAATTATTGCTTGAAGATCTGAAGATACAAAGTGGTTTGTTTTCACAGGGCCCAAAATTTCTTCCTGTGCCCCTTTACGCAACAGCTGTTTTCCACAGCCTGGGAAGGTCAGGTTTGAGAGCATGTGCCGGGGTCCAGCCTAAAAATCAGTCTACTTTGCTTTACTGCGCGTGCATCATCATCCACGGTTCACAGATTAACACTCCAGCCATCATCTATCTCAGCAACACATTTCTGAAGCTTTTATACAACAATCATTTCCACATAAATTCAGTATTATTGCATCACAAATGCCGGGGGAAGCGATCAGAGCACCACGGCTAAACGAACTGCTAGCTGATGTGTTCACTGTGCCTTGGTCATTTCAAAACATCACGGAATTTCGCAGATCGATTTTTATGGAAGGACTGTTCGGTATGCGACACCGGGCACATCCACATCGGCCTCCTCATGGAGCTGCTTTGAGACCAACCAGGCAAACCAGCAGTTCAGACTTATTTCTCAAAAAGTATCCTATTACACTCAAAAACCTGTTACGTCACCTTGCAGTGAAAAACACCTGAATTTATACGGTATAAGTCCCGCTGGTTCTGAAATAAAGTTAATTCTTACAGACCTAACTTGGTGCTGTACCAAGTGTTGCTAGTTTCAGATCAGTGCAGTTATAATTTTCACACCTGGTGCAAACACTGAGCCCATTTACATGCACACTAAAAATCTGATAATTATCTGATTACTGCAGTTATCTATTATTCAAGTGGTCATGTAAATGGGAAAATGTGGTATACTTTATCAGATAATGCTCATTACTTGATTATGAGAAATCTGATTTCTCCCCAGTACTCTGATTTCTTCAGTGCATATATACTACTAATCTGATTTATTACATTCTTTTACATTTTTTAGATTACATCCAGAGATATAGCAGGATGCACTGCTGTCTCGTCAGGGCTCATAACTTGCTTCATCAGATCAAGTCCAAGCATCTGTTGAGCATCCCAAAAATTTGCCAGGATGCACAAGGTTGCTTCAACGCCTGTTGTTCATTGTTGTAGCATTCTAAAGAGCAAATTTCTAGGTGATCTGTGTTGTTTATGAACATATATGCTGAAGTTGAGTGGAGTTTGCTGTGGAAAAAAAGCATGACGTCATATTTCCTTATTGTTAGCCAACTCTGCAAATGTCCTTGAGTGGCCCAGCCAGAGCCCAGATCTGAATCCTATTGAACATCTCTGGAGAGATTGCTGTTTGCGTGTTGGTTTGAAATAGGCCAAGAAATAATTTGGAGCTTTACCATAAACAATATTATGAAGCATGTTTATTTAACTGGTTGCTTTGTCTCTGTCTCTTTTAGCTAATGTGAGCAAGGGGTGATTGGGGTCCCAGCTGTGCTTGACAGCATTCTAAACGATCAGGTTATAGCACTGTCTACTGCAAACTCTACACAATGACACCATTTCCAACAGCCAAAGTGTTTTTTTTCTACATTGCTTATTCGTTAAAAGTAAACTTTTCATATCAGCAAAAATATAACTTTGATATATGTTTATGAAAGGCTGATATGACAGTCGGGCTCCAGAGAGTACCATCAGGAAGAGTCAGTGGTGGGCACAGCTAACCAAAGAGTTAGCTTCGATAACCATTATTCCGATAACTGAAAAGTTATCTTTATGACGCTAAACCAATAAACTACTAAAAAAATGTATCTTTATTACAGATAACCGATAACTTTTAGTATTGATTCGGATGCGGCCACATCAGATTACACTGTCGGCTTCTGATGAAATAGTTTCACTTTCACTTTTCGCTGCTGGGTAAATTCAAGGATCACAAACACATAAGAATGCACAAAAAAATGAATGAATAAAAAAAATAAAACCCAAAACACTGTCATCATCTTTCAAAAGCATAAAACACTGTATTAGAATTCACAGTTTATCTCAGTGTTATATACACCGTCATTTACAAATTAAAAAGCTGCTGCTTTTTCACACGTGTTCAACCCTGGGCTTAAACAACCGAAATACATCCACTAATGCATTGATTGGCAGAATAAAATAGACGTAGTAAATATAAATTCTTACCTGTTAGTTTCAGAGGGATTCATCTGAAAAAAAAATCCACATAAAGCATCCTTTTAAATCCAAAACAGTGTAAACGTAAACGTCCCTCTGTACACACAGCTGCGCCATGAGAGCTGCAAAGTCCAACGTGAACCTGCTCCCTGCGTCGACCTGCCAATCACGTTTTGCGCTTAATGATGATGTCCTATACAGGGCTTAATTTGAGGGGGAGCAAGCCGGCGCGCGCTCCGGAACCTCTGACGTTGGCTCCACCAGCTATTTATACTGGATCCGGTGATCCGCCACCTCTCTTGACTAACAAAATCTAAAAAAAAAAAAAAAAAAATCACCGCGATTGCTCTCACTGCCTCCAATGCGCTTTCTGCGGGCTCCGTAAACGCTGCAGCGGGCCACTCACACCGCGCTCCTCTCTGCTGTGCAGGATTGCGCCAAATCTGGCAACAGGTCAAGAGACGACGCTCACTGTTTTGATCCGATGTTGACCACAGCCGCAGAGGTCCGTGGCCACCAAGAGAGGACTTGGATTCTTTGCGGGTCCCGCATCCGTACCTCCGGAGGCAGTGAGCGAAGGGAGAACACACCATTGTGTTCTGCGTGTGTCTGTTTATAATCTTCTTGCACAGAAGAAAAAAGAGAGTGTTTACACAAGAGAGAAAAGTGAGAAAATGTTAATGCCTGTTTGAGAAAAGTGTATAAAGTGTGTAGTGAGGGTTTTACAGCCTTAATACATCGATAAGAATTGTAAAAAATAGCGCTGACTACTTTGCGGATTCGCTTATCGCGGGTTATTTTAGAACGTAACTCCCGCGATAAACGAGGGACCACTGTACATCATTAACATAGGAATTTGTACTCTATCCAGATTTGGTGTGACTAGTGTTATTAGGCCTACAATACATGCCCAATTTATTTTCGGTGTGGCGCACAGCGTTGTTTGCAAGCACACCCCCCCTTCTTTTTTTTTTTCGCACCGGAGCCACTCATCCTCTGCGCTCCATGACCTCCCACTTTACAAATTAAGCACTGGTCCTATACCAACAAAACTGTTTAAGGACCTGTGGCCCACTCTTGAGCCGATTTTGCTGGAAATGATTAATCTTTTCTTTAACTTCTGGATCTGTTCCTAAACGTTTCAAATCTGCAGTGGTTAAACCATTACTTAAGAAACCTAATCTTGACCCTAGTGTATTGAAAAACTATCAATATCAAATCTATCATTTTGCTCTAAAATTCTGGAAAAAGTGGTGTCACGGCAGCTCATAGACTATCTTACTGAGAATAATCTCTTTGAGCCACTGCAGTATGCTTTTAGAAAATATCATTCCACAGAGACGGCTCTCACTAAAGCGGTGAATGATCTTCTGCTTACAATGGATTCGGACACCACTACGGTTCTGTTGCTGTTAGATCTCAGTGCTGCATTTGATACAGTGGATCATCATATTCTACTTGATAGGCTGGAAAATCATTTTGGGATTGCTGGGAGTGCCCTTGCATGGCTGACGTCATACTTGACCAGTCGTTCTCACTGTGATTTGTACAGTAACACTACCTCTAACCTTAGTGATATGAAATTTAGGGTTCCTCAGGGGTCTGTCTTAGGCCCCCTGCTTTTCTCCCTTTATATAGCACCCCTTGGGCAAATATTGTGGCATTTTGGGATTACCTTTCACTGCTATGCAGATGATACTCAGTTATATATGCCAATAAGTGCTGGTAATCTCCTTCACATAAAATCCTTAGAAGATTGCCTTGCAGCAGTGAGAAGTTGAATGTCTAGAAACTTCCTGCTTTTAAACTCTCAAAAGACTGAAATGATGGTTCTTGGTCCAGTGAGACATCAGCATCAATTGACCAGTTAACACTCAGCCTAGGCTCATGTGTCATACATCACACTGACAAGTGAGGAACCTTTGGGTAATTTTTGATCCTTCATTGTCCTTTGGTCTCCATATTAGAAATATTACTAGGACTTGCTTTCTTCCACCTGTGAAATATAGCAAAGATTCGTCCCATCCTGTCTATGGCTGATGCTGAGACCCTGATCCATGCATTCATCTCTTGTAGATTGGACTACTGCAATGTTCTATCTTCTGGTTTACCGCAGTCTAGCATTAGGGGTCTCCAATTGGTTCAGAATGCTGCAGCCAGACTTTTGACACGAAGCAGAAAGTTTGAACCACATTACACCCATTTTGGCGTCTCCTTCACTGGCTTCCTGTCCCAATGAGATCAGATTTTAATGTTCTGCTACTAACCTATAAAATTATTCATGGACTGTCACCTCCCTACCTAGCTGACCTAATTAAACCTTACGTACCAGCCCGGGCTTTACGTTCTCAGGGTGCAGGACTACTTTGTGTCCCTAAGGTGAATAAGAAGTCTGCGAGTCACAGAGCTTTCTCTTATCGTGCCCCTGTTCTGTGGAATGATCTCCCTGCATTAATAAAACAATCAGATTCTGTGGAGACTTTCAAGTCCAGACTTAAGACGCACTTATTTTCCCTTTCATATGGCTAGCATACTGGTACAGTTTTGTTTACGCTTTTTACTCTTTTAATTCATGTTATTAATAATTGGAGCGTGCCGCGGCCTCAACTTCACCTAAATTCTGGGTCGTTTAGTGAAGCTTAGGGCTAGTGGCCGGCGATCACCTTAGTATTTCTTCTGTTTTTCTTGTTGATTAATGCTGGCAAATTATACAGTATTTTTTTTTGTCTGTCTGATGCTTGATTCTGTTTTTTCTCTGTTTAAGGTGCAGCTCCATCCAGAGATGGGAGTTGTGTTTGTGTTGGTGATCCTCCTGTCCTGTGCACCAATAGCATTTCTTGTATATTCGTCCGTGAATTATTCTGTAATTTATGTTTGTAGCATGGCCCAAGCAGAGGGTCTGTTCTGCTTGAGGTTTCTTCCTCAGAGGGAGTTTTTCCTTACCACTGTTGCTCTGGGGGTTGGTAAGGTTAGACCTTACCTGTGTGAAGCGCCTTGAGGTAACTCTGTTGTGATTTGGCGCTATATAAAGGAAATAAATTGAAATTGAATTGAATGTCATCAGCAAGCACAGGCAGCCAGTCTGCTACAAACACACAAACAGATGGACTAAAATGCTGGATTTTAGGGTTTACAAACGTTTTTGACCGGTAAACTTTGCTCACTTTACCAGCAAAAAAAATGTAATCGGACTGAAAGTTATCAGAACTAAATTCATCAGAAGATAATTGGTTCAATGATGGCTTTAAAACTTATCTGAAAAGCAAATCCACTAGCAAAACATTAGCTTTGATCATTATCTGTTATCGGATTAGCTGAACTGTGCCCACCACTGGGAAAAGTCAAAGTGCTTCTCCATTATGCACATGCTTAACACTCTTTACCATGATGCCTCACGCTTACTTTCCCAGGTAACACAAATGCACATTTTTACAGTTGGACGGACCGAGACAACGCAGATTAACTATCTTGTCCAAGGACACAGACGGGTATCATGAGTGGGAGTTAAACCCAGGTCCACATATTGGCAGCAACTTATCCACTCAGCTACCTGCTCTACAAATCTAGCAACAAATTTGCAAATGAGAGATTCTGATAGAAAGGGAATGAACGTTCATTCCCTTTCTATCAGAATCTCTCATTTGTAAATTTGGACTTCTTGTAAAAGTGTTCTGCCCTTTGTAAAAGTGTTTTTGCACTTCCTAGCCTATATATCCCATCCTCCTGTGTTCAGGAAACATACACACACAATCATACACACACATTCCAGGAGACGTCACAGATTCAACAGGCATGAAATTCATTTCTCACATGGCTGCATCTGCGCCTCCTAATCATAACCTGGACTGACAATTCAATCCCCCCCCCCACAGCTCATTAAGCTCCAACAAAAAACAATTATCTCTGCCAAATATAATTACTGTAATGGCCATAAGGAAGTTAATGACCTGGTTCCAAGCTGCACACCCACTTTCTGTGGGGTGAGCTGGGTTGGGGTGCCGGATGTTGTGTCAGGGTGCCTGAACTGACTAATGGTGGTCAGAGCTGTGATTAGGCCATAAGAGACTTCAGGGAAGTCCACCCTGCTTCTCTAGATCTTACAGCAGAGGGTGGGCAATGGAGGGGGGAACAAATTCACCGTCATCTCAGTTCCTGCACAACTATGAATGTGATGAATGTGTAAAGTCAAGTAAATTACTGAATTAAAGTAATGGCTGATTACAGCAATTTAGCCTGAGCACTGCCAGAAATTTACATTCCAAGGCTGATGCCTGGAAGCGAGGAGGAGAGTGGGATTGAACAGGAGAAGGTTCTGTAAACGTGAGTCCTTCTCACTCAGCCAAACTAAATGAAAAACCCAGTGTTAAATCTGTTTTTAGTCCATACAAATTCTACCTGGCATCTTTGGGAGCTTCGCCAACACGTCGTAGGTTATATACCTGTTTCTTCGTCTATTCATACTCTAGGACCATCGAACCAAAGTTGCCATTGTTTGAGCTCAACTCACCGTTTATCTGCAATACAAGCTGAAGCTGCAATGGCTTTTAATAGTTTAGGATTTAAGGCACAAAAAATTTCCGCTGTCAACACAACAACTTTGTTTCACTGCATTCAAATAAACCACTCACAATCTTATTAGTAATCTCATTAAAAGTTTGCTTTTCTGGAAAAATGTAGACTCTTGAACAAAGTTTCCCAACATGGCATTTGAGAGTCAAAGCGCACTCCTAGGCTCAGTATGGTGTGCTAAGGATCATCCAGCCGAATAAACATGCTACATTTTCAATTGTGACCAAAAAGCACAAAAGCAATGGTGTAAAATACAACCCCTGGCAAAAATTATGGAATCACCGGCCTCAGAGGATGTTCATTCAGTTGTTTAATTTTGTAGAAAAAAAGCAGATCACAGACGACACAAAACTAAAGTCATTTCAAATGGCAACTTTCTGGCTTTAAGAAACACTATAAGAAATCAAGAAAAAAAATTGTGGCAGTCAGTAACGGTTACTTTTTTAGACCAAGCAGAGGGAAAAAAATATGGACTCACTCAATTCTGAGGAATAAATTATGGAATCACCCTGTAAATTTTCATCCCCAAAACTAACATCTGCATCAAATCAGATCTGCTTGTTAGTCTGCATCTCAAAGGAGTGATCACACCTTGGAGAGCTGTTGCACCAAGTGGACTGACATGAATCATGGCTCCAACAGGAGAGATGTCAATTGAAACAAAGGAGAGGATTATCAAACTCTTAAAAGAGGGTAAATCATCACGCAATGTTGCAAAAGATGTTGGTTGTTCACAGTCAGCTGTGTCTAAACTCTGGACCAAATACAAACAACATGGGAAGGTTGTTAAAGGCAAACATACTGGTAGACCAAGGAAGACATCAAAGCGTCAAGACAGAAAACTTAAAGCAATATGCCTCAAAAATCGAAAATGCACAACAAAACAAATGAGGAACGAATGGGAGGAAACTGGAGTCAACGTCTGTGACCGAACTGTAAGAAACCGCCTAAAGGAAAGGGGATTTACATACAGAAAAGCTAAACAAAAGCCATCATTAACACCTAAACAGAAAAAAACAAGGTTACAATGGGCTAAGGAAAAGCAATCGTGGACTGTGGGTGACTGGATGAAAGTCATATTCAGTGATGAATCTCGAATCTGCATTGGGCAAGGTGATGATGCTGGAACTTTTGTTTGGTGCCGTTCCAATGAGATTTATAAAGATGACTGCCTGAAGAGAATATGTAAATTTCCACAGTCATTGATATGGGGCTGCATGTCAGGTAAAGGCACTGGGGAGATGGCTGTCATTACATCAATAAATGCACAAGTTTACGTTGATATTTTGGACACTTTTCTTATCTCATCAATTGAAAGAATGTTTGGGGATGATGAAATCATTTTCAAGATGATAATGCATCTTGCCATAGAGCAAAAACTGTGAAAACATTCCTTGCAAAAAGACCATAGGGTCAATGTCATGGCCTGCAAATAGTCCGGATCTTAATCCAACTGAAAATCTTTGGTGGAAGTTGAAGAAAATGGTCCATGACAAGGCTCCAACCTGCAAAGCTGATCTGGCACAGCAATCAGAGAAAGTTGGAGCCAGATTGATGAAGAGTACTGTTTGTCACTCATTAAGTCCATGCCTCAGAGACTGCAAGCTGTTATAAAAGCCAGAGGTGGTGCAACAAAATACTAGTGATGTGTTGGAGCATTCTTTTGTTTTTCATGATTCCATAATTTCTTTCCTCAGAATTGAGTGATTCCATTTTTTTCCCTCTGCTTGGTCTAAAAAAGTAACCGTTACTGACTGCCACAATTTTTTTTCTGATTTCTTATAGTGTTTCTTAAAGCCAGAAAGTTGCCATTTGAAATGACTTTAGTTTTGTGTCATGTCTGTGACCTGCTTTTTTTCTACAAAATTAAACAACTGAAAGAACATCCTCCGAGGCCGGTGATTCCATAATTTTTGCCAGGGGTTGTATAAACAGAAATACAGTGGTGGGCACAGCTAACCAAAAAATTAGCTTCGATAACAGATAATCAGCTAACTGAAAAGTTATCTTTTATAAAGCTAAACCGATAAACCACCCAAAAATTTATCAGAAACTACACATAACCAATAAATTCCAGTATTGTCTCTGGTACACTTGCAACTACTAACAAGCTGATTTTGAGTTTTAACACCACGATTGCTTCTGGTAGTACCAAAAGCAACTACAGACCCAAATAATGAGTCAGCACTTCTGTCTTTGTGCCCACTACTGGAAGCTCCTGTTTACTACAGAACTTCCAGCAGCGAAGCTCAGCTCTCTACTCAATAACATCATTGCCGTGAGGCGGAGGTCTTGGAAAATAAAGCAGTGCTGACTTATGGTTTGGTTTATAAATAAAATTAATACTGATAGAATAACTCCATTAATGTCAATTCTGTCATTTGTACAAAGTTAAATATAACATATTTCTTTTAATGTTGAATAATGCACTAATTCTGAAGTTTTGTAACAAACACAGACAGATGGAAAAGGATTATGGGTATGTGCCTCCACTAACACTGATTGATTGACTCATTCATTCTATGTAAACACCAACACATTAATGTGAGGTGTGTCGTGTGTTGGTGTTTACAGATAAATGTGCTTTTGTAAAATATGCCATTTTTTTATTTGGGACTACATATATTTATTAGATGGAATCCAATCCAATGAGTCAGTTTTTTGAGTGTTCAAACCAATGACTCATTGGATAATCTCAATGTAATTATGAGCAGGATTTCCTTCTAATAAATATATGCAGTCCCAACTAAATTAAATTATCTTGTATGGATATGCTTTATTTGAGATGAGGCTACATATATTTATTACATTTTAAATCCTGCTCATAATTGAATAGAGTTCATCCAATGCATCAGTTTTTGTGTGTGGGTGTGTTGAATTATAAAAATCGAAGCCATTTGCTGCATTCTGAGGCATCCGCAAAACTAAATATTGACTCTGTCATCATTCTTTTTAATAGATAACTTTTACTTTAAACACTGCATGCGGCAGCATTCATCAGTCAGCCTATGTTCATGCATGACCTTTCCCATATTTCATCACACCTTTGGTCACAACCCCCTCAATTCCCCCCCCCCGGATCTGCCACTGTGTAAGGACAAGGAGAAGCCACCCCCCATTTTTACCTACACAGGAAATTTTGGTGAGTAAAATGTACTCTGCTGGAATAGCATTTGATCCCAGTCTAAATAAATTACACTCTATCATAGCGTGAATCAGCTCGACAGTTGTCACAGACTGAACGGTCCGCCCCCTAAACATTGGTGCGCCCTGCCTCCTCTGTGCATGTGTCATGCTGGAGCCCAGCTGCCTGTGTGACACAGAGTCTCTCCACCCAAAACGATCAAATGGATTAATGGGATTATTAACTATCAGATGACAATGTAAAACCTCTTGAATCATTCTAAAGTCAGTTTTAAGCAGAAACGAGGCTTTAAACAGTGACGCATGGAAATGTCCGACGTGCAGTGAATGCATCGGCTAACAACTTGTGCAGCCGCACCGCTCTGATCACTTCGTCTGTCTTTTATTATGAAATAATGCTGAATTTATGCGGACAGATTTGATGTACAAATCATCTGTCTCAGCGACAGATGATAACTGGAGTGCGGTTTTAAGCAGAAACAAGGTGATTTTCAGTGAACCGTGGCTGATGATGTAAGCGCAGTGAAGGCGGGGCTGACAGAGGACCGTTTGGTCTGCGACACCATCTGTTCAATGCAAGTGGTTTTACGCCAATAAGAGTTGATTTTACACTGTTTTTTACACTCAGCAAAATTTCCTGTGTATATAATCTTGTTTTTTCTTCTGCTTCCTGTCATGTATCTTGTTGTTCCTTTTCATCTAATTGCTACCGTTATACGTTCTAGACCTGTGTTGTCGGCCATTACAGAAATGGAGCAGTAGCCTTACCTTGACACTAGGGGGAGTAGCTACCCAGGTGAGCCACTTCTACCTCTGTTGTGAGTGCCGAAGAAGTACTTCGAGCACCAGAGTTGGAAGCAGGACAGAGCATATCATCTTTATAATATAAATGTCCGAATTTTGCAGGTCAACTTACAGAAACCAGGTATAAGTACAGTGAGAGCGGGAGCTGTGGATAATGGTGGGAACTTCAGCCAGTTTGTATGTTTTTGTTTTTGTTTTTTTTTGTTGTTGTTGTTTTGGATCTGTGTGTGCCGAATAGATTCATTCATTCATTCATTCAAGTTATCTCCATTATGCGTGTGATGTCGTTAAAAGGGATGAATGTAGCAGCTAAGCTAAGCGAAGCTAACATTTGCTCTTTAATGTGAACAACCACATGGTTTCCCTGTGTGTGACTGCATAAACCCATTGTGCCTAAGTTTAAGCAAAAAAGTAAAGCTAGACTAGAACTTCCATCCTGTAGTATAATTTAGATAAGTATGTGTTAGTGGTTAAAAGTAGTGTCCATGCATGTGATGTTATTTTTGGTCATGTGTGTAATATCACATTCTGAAGAAGTACTTATCTTTATAACATAAATGTCTGACTTTTGCAGAACCCTAAAGTAAACAACCTTACCCACAACACACTCATGCCATTATTCATGTGTGCAACAACTGCAGTGGACCCTACAGGTGTTGTTCCAACATATTTACACTATTTTGAGGTACTTTAGCTTGCTATGCATGTGCGCTCACTTGCATCTTCCTAATGCCACAGCACAGCACACCTTGCAAACTCTGTTTTAAAGGTAATGACAGGTGGCACAGATGATTTAATGTAAGGTCTACAACACGCCCCTAAATAATGAGGGGACTTTGCTCAGCCACGTCATGTACAGCTCCCTGATTTGCACTGAGATTTAGCACCGACTAAACTGTGTGACGTGAACACACCATTTATTCCATAGCAAGGTTTAAACTGATTATTAATTCTGGCTAAACATGAGTTTAGGCACCTAGAATTTATTTTGGCACTCAAAACAATCCCACATGTGTGATGGTGCACCAGTATATTTAGGTCATGAGCAGAAACCAGCTGTAGCGTATCATAAACTATATGCTGCAGGGTCTGATTGGTCGTGGGTGTGGACAGAGGACATGTAGCGCAGCATGTGCCAGTGCAGGACAGGCTAATGGAGCCCTGGCAGCACTGTGCTACACGGACCTCATTGCCTGGATTAATGTTGATTGTTTTGGGAATGAGTCGGAGCTCTGGACCACACAAAGAGCGTGAGGGGGAACGCCGACCTGAACTGGGCTGCAAAAGAGCGACACAGGAAAAAAGGGTTTTGCAAGTAGCTGCTTCTACCTCTCAGTGTTTCCCTCATGCTCTTTCTCTCACTTCAGTCACATATATTGTCTTTATTTGCAATATTTTGCTTTTGTGCGTTCGCCCTTTGAAAACTGATGCGTTGCACGTGTGCCACTGTCCTGAGGGGAAGGTGAAACATCACTTCCCAGCCTGTAGCACCTACCTGCTCTGTTGTGTGTGTGTGTGTGTGTGTGTGTGTGGTGTGTGTGTGTGGTGTGTGTGTGTGTGTGTGTGTGTGTGTGTGTGTGTGTGGTGTGTGTGTGTGTGTGTGTGTTTATTCTGTGGACGGTCTAAAACACAGTGAGGTGGATGCATGGGGAAGTGCAAAGAGGTCAACAATTCATCAAAAAAAAAAACAGTTGCTGGCTTTAACAAGACAAACCTCACTGCTCGGTGCAGTGAGTCGTCGACGTCCTTGTTTTGCAGTGGTGCGTTTCTGCAGCTGATTGCTCTGTAAACACGGGAATGCATCCCAAATAAAGATCTGTGCTGCGTAATCATTTCACTCAGCTCAGCAAAGTTCTCCCACATCCACCAGGAGGAGGAGGAGGTGGAGGAGGAGGATGGTAGGAAGGAGCTCATTCAGACAGTACGAGAGGAGAAAACACAGGAGCTGCCAACAACAGGAGATGCAGGGGTGACAGCTGTGTTTGCAGAGCTCCACCCGTTAAAGGCCTCCCATAACCTGCACGGACCTCCACACAGAGCCTCGCTGTGACTCGATAGCATTCATGTGGGAGCTGAGCTCCCTAAAATCAACATAACCCTTTTATTCGCTGTCTGGGATGGATGAGCTCACAGTCTGAGATGATGGGTTTTAGATTTCCAGAGGACAGAGAGTGTGTGACCACAGGGCTGAAGCCACTGATTTGATTCAGTCTAAAAACAGACACAAAAGAGCAGGAAGTTGTCAGTGATGTGAGATGGTTTAAAGTCAGGTGGGGGAAAGCCTCCAGACAGACTCAACAGTCCTGTGAGGATGCTTCAGTTGAAGTGTGTCTGCATTTGTTTGTTTGTTTGTTTGTTGCCAACCATCATGAATGTAATCTACTCACTTCTACACAGCTGAAAATTCATGTGGCCAATTTAATGATCATCTTTAGGGGTCAAATGGCAGGGTCAACTTTATAAAGGTGTGAAATATTGATATACTGATATGCCCAAACCTTGCTGAAAGAATATATATACAGTATATATCAGAGGTGGGACGAAGTCACTGTCAAGTCATTCTCAAGTCATCAATCTGCAAGTCCCAAGTCAAGTCTCAAGTCAGCTTGCATACAACTGGTGGTCATTAAGACTTGAGACTTGACTTGGGACTTGCAGATTCATGACTTGAGAGTAACTTGATGGTGACTTCATCCCACCTCTGGTATATATACATATATGTATGTGTATATCACTCAGGAGGAGCTCGGAGTTGAGCTGCTGTTCCTCCACGTCGAAAGGAGTCAGTTGAGGTGGCTCGGGCATCTTTTGCGGATGCCCCTGGACGCCTCACTGGAGAGGTGTTCCAGGCACGTCCCATTGGGAGGAGGCCCTGGGGAAGACCAGGACACGCTGGAAGTTAGAGGTAATGTCACACTCAAATCATTTGAAGTCTGTACTGGTAGAAAACATATAGCAAATAAACAACAATTAAATCGCATTACATTCCCTCAGAGACAACGTGCATACTCCATTAGAGTTCTCTCTTTCTGTGCTGATGCGTTCACTGAGTTATAGACATCACTCTGTGAAATAACAAATCACAATAAATGGTGGTGGGCGTGTCACTCTGTTTGGCCATGCCCTTGTTCTGGTGCTTTCCACACACCTGTTTCTAATCTGTAGCTCATCACCTGGGTGTATATAAGCTCCACTGGTTGCACTTGTCTCCCGCCAGATTGACGCACCTTGTGCCTTCTTTCCAGTGTTGCTCTCATGCTTTCTCATCATGCCAGTCTCGTCGTGTTTTTGGATCACGTGCCTGTTTGTTTGACCACACCCTTTTTGTACTGTTGCTTCCTCTGGACTGCCTTATCGTGTACCGACCCCAGCTAAGTTCTTCATCACACCATTTTACTCTACAGAGTTGTGTTTTCGAGTCGTGCAATTGTGTCTAGTCATTTCTGTCCACAATGCTTGTATTGAGGGCAAAACTCTGTCATATTATTCTCCGTATCAGCAAGCAAACATGGCTCACCAGATAACTAAAAATAAATAAATAAAACAAAGTTGTTAGCAGAAAATCCTACCAAAATAATAATAATAATCAGACTTCTGCGAAATTACTTGTTCATAGGGATGTGAAAATACAACCAATACAGCTCAAGTATTTTTTCCATGATGCTGTATTCATTTTCCAACCCCTCATATCAAAACTTGGAAGAGATTTAAAATGTCCCCTTCAAACCCCTGCAGTCATTGCAACCTCTACACCTGTAGATGTCACTGCAGAGATTATAGAGCAGTTGAGTTTCAGCACCAGTAGCCAGAGAGGAGCTTGGCTGAGTGCCTTCATCTTTTGAAGCTGATGTGTGGGTGTGCATTGGTTTTTAAAACTAAAATAGAGACAAATTATTCAGTTGAAACAAATGCTGTTTTCAAACTTTGGTGTCATGGAAAATGCAGATCTTAAGCAAATATTAAACATTGTAGAGTCACTTCATGTTATATGATCCTGAATCACTGACACATGACAGTGTCCAGATTTTATGAAAAAGTGAAGGAAAATTTTTGCAGTTCATTTTCGTCATAGCATATTTCACTTTTGTGTGTTCAGTGACACAAGTGTCAAGGATGTCTTATGTTACACAATAAGCAAGGCAAAATTTCATGAAAAAAGAATCTGGGGTGCATGGATCACTATTGTTTGGGGGGGGGTTGACTTTTATGTCAATGGGAGTCAAAACCTGTAGATTTTAGATTCTGAAGTCTTGATGCCTTTTATTGAAAGCCTATGTTGGAATTAGAATTTAACACAACACTGTTTTGAATCTACCAGTTTATCAGTGTAATGTAATGTGTGTGTAATGTAAATCTTAAACTGGCCATGTGGTACACAGTAAGTTGCATTCTCAGCTCAACTTTAATAGCTGGACTAAATTAAGCATCATATCGCAGTACAGTACACTACATTTCTTATTGTGGCAAATGTATTGTGATATGTATCATGCTGTGAGATGTTACGAACATTGTTTGTTTGTTTATGAGAACAATAGTTTGATTCCTATTGTTTTATTTTATCTTTGCTGCCTCCAGAAAGATGTAGCATGTTGTAGTGCATTTGAAAGAACATGAGCAATACTCAGACAATCCTTTCACTGGGGCCCACCCCAAAATGTCCTGAAATGTCAGACGTTACAATGCCACAGATGACACGTCATGAGGACGTGGCGCCATTGGGACGCTCAGTGCTGGGACGCTGACGAGAGCTGTTTCTGCACAAAGTATCGTCCATTTCTTTACCATTAGCTGCTTGAGAGGTCAGTTTTAATATAGTTTGGGACAACTATCAATCAAGCTCTGATCCTGAGCTGGGGTGGTCACCACGTGTGACCACCCCAGCTCAGGATCAGAATATCCAGCTTCTCCAGAAGAGCGGGCAGGACAATATTCCACACATCACAATCAACAACCTTATGAGATTCATGTGAGAGGAGATGTACCGCACTGTGACATGCAAATGGAGGCCACACAAGATACTGACTTTTGAATTTGATGGATGCCCCCCCCCAGCTTTGTAATAAATCTGGGTGAGCTATAATTGGACATCTGAATGGGGAAATATCTCTAATCTGTGTGAAACTGAACAATAAAGGTATGATGACTAAACTGAGTAATGCCTTTAACCCTTCTTCTTCTTCTTATAGCTGCTCCCGTTAGGGGTCGCCACAGAAGATCAGTCGTTTCCATCGCACACCATCCTCTGGAACCTCCAACCACCTGCATGTCCTCCGTCACCACATCCTTAGTGTACAAAATATTTCAAAACCTCCATGCGCTTCATGTTTTGTTTAGAATTTTTGTTCAGTATATTTTGATCCAGTGTGGGCGTGTACAGTTTTAGCAAAAAAAAATCCTGCTCCCTTCAGGACAGGATTGTGAGAAACATATACTGTACAGGGTGAAACGTAACCTCTTGGGGTCACTAGCAGGCCGACAGCATGTCAACTCTCAGCATTTGTGATGCAGTTGATCCAGGAGTTTTCATGAACAAGTCTTTTTTATTTTGTATTTTTTATTTTATTTTATTTATTTTTTTTACCCCAATAGAGTCAACTGTGGGGAAAACAAGAGAGCAGCCAAAGAGACTTACAAGAGTGACAGTTTGTTTATTTTAATAAGTCAATTTTCAAGTCAGAGCTGATAAAATATACAAATGACTAAGTTGTTTGTTTTCACCTGCACTTCGTGATTAATAAAAAGCATTTAGTTATTTAGTTAGTTAGTTCGCTCATATCGAGGTTGGTAGGAGCTGCAGTCTGTAATCCTACTGTACTCTGAGACAGTCGGGTTAAGAACGGTTGTCACTTCTTAGTTCAAGGTGACCTGATGAAAGCAGCTCAGGGATTAGTCCCGTGTACAGACAGAAGCTTTCCTCCCGACTGCCTGATGGTTTCCCACCGGGCCGCTCCAAGGCCCCCTGGTGGTGGGGTAATTAAAGTACCATAGCCCAGCCAGGCTGCAGTAACTCTCCTAAATCCGCAGAGAATGACCAGAGCTGTGGGTGCTCCTAATCCTGTTTGTGGCCATCGGGAACGGCTCTGGTCCCAGCCGGAAGACGAGGAGGTCGGTGGCGGCGGACAAAAGCCCAGCAGAGGGAGCACGAAGGGGGGGAGGTGACCAAACAGCCGACCTGCATTACCCTCGATCCACGTCTCCCTTTGTTTCACTGGTTTTGTTGCGGGGGAAAAGTCTCCCTCTTCTCTTTGGCACAGACACAGCAAATCAGAACAATTCGGCTTTTATTTTTGCCCGCGAGATGGTTAAGCGGCACTAGCAGAGTATTGTTTTTACTGGTGCATTTGAGTCTGTGTGTCTGTGGACAAGATAAGAAAAAGCAGGCCAGATTTCTTTCAAACCTGGTGGGAATATAACTTGGACAGCTATTCAGAGGTCATGGACTGAAAAGTTGTTTTTTTTTTTTGTAAAGCTCAACAACCAGTAAGCCTAGATGGATCAAACTTGGCAGAAATATTAATCGGACAGGTCTTTACAGTAGTGTTCAGAATAATAGTAGTGCTATGTGACTAAATAGATTAATCTAGGTTTTGAGTATATTTCTTATTGTTACATGGGAAACAAGGTACCAGTAGATTCAGTAGATTCTCACAAATCCAACAAGACCAAGCATTCATGATATGCACACTCTTAAGGCTATGAAATTGGGCTATTAGTAAAAAAAAAGTAGAAAAGGGGGTGTTCACAATAATAGTAGTGTGGCATTCAGTCAGTGAGTTCATCAATTTTGTGGAACAAACGGGTGTGAATCAGGTGTCCCCTATTTAAGGATGAAGCCAGCACCTGTGTTGTGTGGGCCGCTGAAGAGGAGGTACTGCTGGCCCACCACCACCAGAGGGCGCCCTGCCTGGAGTGCGGGCTCCAGGCACCAGAGGGCGCTGCCGCATCATGGGAGTAGCCTGGGTGACAGCTGTCACCCATCACCAGACACAGCTGTTCCACTCAGCACAGAGGTATATCAGGAGGACGGCGTCTCCACCTCAGTGCCGAGATATCGCCTAAGACTAAGGTAGTATTCTCTGCATTTTATATATTAACCAGCTAAACCTATTAAACCTTTTCAGGACTGGTGACTACAGATAGCTTCACTGTTTTGGATAAGTACTCACCTTCCTGCTGTTCTTTGACAAGAGGTGGAGGCGGCTTCTCCCCTCTCCGTTACTGGGTGCGGTCATCCACGGCCTGTGTGTTGTCCGCTCTCTCCTGCCAGCAGTACCGGATCCGACGAGCGGAGGCAGTGGCCACCTGGGAATTCGGGACTTGGCGGTTCCAGTATTTCCAGGGTCGGTGGCAGAGGAGATCTGGTTGGTTCCGGTTCGACTGAGACGGACGTCTCCTACCTTCGAGCCTGCCCACACGACACAGCGGATTCGACCCCAAATTGTGTTTGTTATATAATTGTGCCTGTTCACAGAAGTAAATCTTGTTATTTACCTTCTCCATTGTCCGTTCATTGCGCCCCCTGTTGTGGGTCCGTGTTCCAACACTTTCACAACAGGATATCTCGGCCAGCGTCATGGACCCCGAGGGGCGGTCAACCGGCTGTTGAACGGCCAATGGAAGACCAAGGCGCGGCGGAGGCTCCGGGAGGGGTACTCGGTGAGTTGCAGCGGATCCTCACCGCTTTCACCTCTCGGATCGAGTTAATGACCGAGCAGTACGTTGTCCTAAACCGCAGGGTGGAGGCTCTCGCCGCACAAGTGGAGGCGCGCCCTTCGGGCGCCGCTGCGGCTTTCCTCCCGAGGACCTGCGCGCGAAAGTGACGTTCCACTGGTCGTTCAACGGTCCCTTCCTCCGTCCCCAGAAGCATACATAAGCCCTCCAGAGCCGTACGGAGGCTGTGTGGAGACGTGCGCGGACTTTTGATGCAGTGTTCGCTCGTCTTCGCACAGCGTCCCGTGATGTACGCGACTGATGCTAGCAAAGTAGCTTATGTGATAAATCTGCTTCGCGGGGAGGCACGCGCTTGGGCTACAGCGCTCTGGGAGCAGCACTCGCGGCTCCTTCATACATACGATGGGTTTGTACGGGAGCTCAGAACGGTGTTCGATCATCCCAACAGAGGAGAGTCCGCTTCAACCGCACTACTGTCAATAAGACAGGGGCGTCGGAGCGCAGCTGCCTATGCAGTCGCCTTCCGCATCGCGGCGGCGAGATCCGGCTGGAATAGCACTGCCCTCCGCGCTGCCTTTGTAAACGGACTGTCACTGGTCCCTAAAAGAGCACCTGGTGGCTAAGGACGAACCGCGGGATTTAGATGGGCTCATCGATCTAGTCATACGAACTCGACAACCGGTTAGAAGAACGCCGTCGGGAACGAGGCGAAGGGCGTGGCCAGGCACGCGTCGTCCCTCTCCCTTCCGGGTCCGATCGAGCTCCGCCCTCCCCACGCTCCTCTGTTCCTGCGCTCCGTGGGGTCACAGCTCCCCCTACTGACGAAGCTAGGGACACGAGTAGGGGCAACATTTAGGGCACCAGATGCACAGAGGAGATGGACCCACGGAGCGTGTCTTGGTTGTGGTTCACATGGAGCACCATGTGAGAGACTGCCCTGAGCGGTCAAACGCCAACCGCCCGCCCCTAGAGACTGGGCCAGGGGTGGGCCAAAACATTCGCGTGGGACACACCCACATTGCTACACGACTCCCAGTCACGATCCTGTTTGAGGATTCAACCCTGAAGGCCCCAGCACTGGTGGACACGGGCTCTGAGGGGAATCTGCTTGACAGTAGATGGGCCAGGGAGATAGGGCTCCCTCTGGTGCTCTTACCTCGCCTGTGCAGGTTCGGGCGCTAGATGGCTCCCTACTCCCACCAATCACACATAAGACACCTCCAGTAACTCTGGTGGTGTCCGGTAACCACCGGGAGGTGATCGAGTTCTTTGTGACTCAGGCCACCTCCCGTGTGGTTTTGGGGGTTTCCATGGATGCTAAAGCACAATCCCCGGCTCGATTGGCCGTCCGGGTAGTGGTTCAGTGGAGCGAAACCTGCCATCGGGAGTGTCTAGGTTCCTCGGTTCCTCCCGGCTCCCAAGCTAAGGAGGAGGTCCGAGTCCCGCCCAATCTGAAGGCGGTTGCCGGCGGAGTACCATGACCTCGCTGACGTGTTCAGCAAGGATCTGGCTCTCACGCTTCCTCCCCACCGCCCGTATGATTGTGCCATTGATTTGGTTCCAGGCAGTGAGTTTCCGTCCAGTAGGCTGTACAACCTCTCACGGCCGGAGCGTGAATCAATGGAGACCCCACATCCGGGACTCATTAGCTGCCGGGTTGATCTGGAATTCCACCTCTCCGATGGGTGCTGGTTTCTTTTTTGTGGGTAAAAAGGATGGCGGGCTTCGTCCATGCATTGATTATAGGGGGTTGAACGAAATCACGGTTCGCAATCGATACCCATTGCCCCTGTTGGATTCGGTGTTCACCCCCTTGCATGGAGCCAATATCTTCACCAAACTTGATCTTAGGAATGCGTATCATTTGGTTCGGATCCGGAAGGGAGACGAATGGAAGACGGCATTTAACACCCCGTTGGGCCATTTTGAGTACCTGGTCATGCCGTTCGGTCTCACTAATGCTCCCGCGACCTTCCAAGCGTTGGTAAACGATGTCCTGCGGGACTTCCTGCACCGGTTCGTCTTCGTGTATCTGGACGATATACTCATCTTTTCCCCGGATCCTGAGACTCATGTCCGGCATGTCCGTCAGGTTCTGCAGCGGTTGTTGGAGAACCGCCTGTTTTGTGAAGGGCGAGAAGTTGTGAGTTCCACCGCACTTCTTTGTCCTTCCTGGGGTTTATAATCGCCTCTAACTCCGTCGCCCCGGATCCGGCCAAGGTTGCGGCGGTGAGAGATTGGCCCCAACCTACAAGCCGTAGGAAGCTGCAACAGTTCCTCGGTTTTGCTAATTTCTACAGGAGGTTCATCAAGGGCTATAGTCAGGTAGTCAGCCCCTGACAGCCCTGACCTCTCCAAAAGTTCCCTTCACCTGGTCGGATCGGTGCGAGGCCGCGTTCAAGGAGTTGAAACGGCGCTTCTCATCTGCACCAGTTCTGGTGCAGCCCGATCCTAGCCGCCAGTTAGTGGTTGAAGTGGATGCCTCAGACTCAGGGATAGGAGCGGTGCTCTCCCAGAGCGGGAAGACCGATAAGGTCCTTCACCCGTGTGCCTATTTTTCTCGCAGGTTGACCCCCGCTGAACGGAACTATGACGTCGGCAATCGGGAACTCCTTGCTGTGAAAGAGGCCCTCGAAGAGTGGAGACATCTGTTGGAGGGAACAGCCGTGCCATTCACGGTTTTCACTGACCATCGGAACCTGGAGTATATCAGGACCGCCAAGCGGCTGAACCCCAGGCAAGCCCGCTGGTCACTGTTCTTTGGCCGTTTTGACTTCCGGATTACCTACCGTCCCGGGACCAAGAATCAGAGATCGGATGCATTGTCCCGGGTGCACGAAGATGAGGTCAAAACGGAACCGTCGGATCCCCCGGATCCCATCATCCCGGAGTCCGCTATCGTGGCCGCCCTCACCTGGGACGTGGAGAAGACCGTCCGGGAGGCCCTGACCCGTGTCCCGGACCCCGGAAACGGACCAAAGAACAGACTATACGTCCCAGCAGAGGCTAGGGCTGCAGTCCTGGACTTCTGTCACGGTTCTAAGCTCTCCTGTCACCCAGGGGTGCGAAGGACCGTGGCAGTCGTCCGGCAACGCTTCTGGTGGGCATCCCTGGAGGCCGACGTCCGGGACTACGTCCAGGCCTGTACCACCTGCGCCAGGGGCAAGGCCGACCACAGGAAGACCTCAGGGCAGCTACAGCCACTGCCCGTGCCTCATCGCCCCTGGTCCCACATCGGCCTGGACTTCGTCACGGGTCTCCCGCCGTCCCAGGGAAACACCGTCATCTTCACGATAGTGGACCGTTTCTCCAAGGCGGCCCACTTCGTGGCCCTCCCGAAGCTCCCAACGGCCCAGGAGACAGCGGACCTCCTGGTCCACCACGTCGTCCGTCTGCATGGCATACCATCAGACATCGTCTCCGATCGCGGTCCCCAGTTCACCTCACACGTCTGGAGGAGTTTCTGCCGGGAACTGGGGGCCACGGTCAGCCTCTCGTCTGGGTACCACCCCCAGACCAACGGGCAGGCAGAGCGGGCGAATCAAGAAACTGGAGCAGACACTTCGCTGTGTGACAGCCGCGCACCCGACGGCCTGGAGTACCCACCTGGCCTGGATCGAGTACGCCCACAACAGCCAAGTGTCATCAGCCACCGGCCTCTCCCCGTTTGAGGTGTGCTTGGGTATCAGCCCCCCTTGTTTCCGGTGGTTGAGGGAGAGGTCGGTGTGCCCTCGGTCCAGGCCCACCTACGGAAGTGCCGTCGGGTGTGGCGTGCCGCCCGCTCTGCCTTGTTGCAGGCCCGGACGAGGGCGAAGAAACATGCAGACCGGCGGCGAGCCCCGGCTCCCAAGTATCGTCCTGGGCAGGAGGTCTGGTTGTCCACCAAGGACATTCCTCTACAGGTCGACTCACCAAAACTCCAGGAACGGTACATCGGACCGTATAAGATCCTCAAAGTCGTCAACCCCGCCGCAGTGAGGCTCCAGCTTCCGGCCTCACTGCGGATACATCCAGTTTTTCATGTTCCCGGATCAAGCCTCTTCACACCTCACCCCTCTGCACCCCGGGTCCGGCGCCGCCTCCTGCCCGGATCATTGATGGGGCGCCGGCTTGGACTGTCCGCCGGCTCCTTGATGTCCATCGGATGGGCCGGGGTTTTCAGTATCTGTGGACTGGGAGGGGTACGGACCCGAGGAGCGCTCCTGGGTGAAGAAGGGCTTCATCCTGGACCCGGCCCTCCTGGCCGACTTCTACCATCGCCATCCGGACAAGCCCGGTCGTGCGCCAGGAGGCGCCCATTGAGGGGGGGGGTCCTGTTGTGTGGGCCGCTGAAGAGGAGGTACTGCTGGCCCACCACCACCAGAGGGCGCCCTGCCTGGAGTGCGGGCTCCAGGCACCAGAGGGCGCTGCCGCATCATGGGAGTAGCCTGGGTGACAGCTGTCACCCATCACCAGACACAGCTGTTCCACTCAGCACAGAGGTATATCAGGAGGACGGCGTCTCCACCTCAGTGCCGAGATATCGCCTAAGACTAAGGTAGTATTCTCTGCATTTATATATATTAACCAGCTAAACCTATTAAACCTTTTCAGGACTGGTGACTACAGATAGCGTCACTGTTTTGGATAAGTACTCACCTTCCTGCTGTTCTTTGACAAGAGGTGGAGGCGGCTTCTCCCCTCTCCGTTACTGGGTGCGGTCATCCACGCCTGTGTGTTGTCGCTCTCTCCTGCCAGCAGTACCGGATCCGACGAGCGGAGGCAGTGGCCACCTGGGAATTCGGGACTTGGCGGTTCCAGTATTTCCAGGGTTCGGTGGCAGAGGAGATCTGGGTGGTTCCGGTTCGACTGAGACGGACGTCTCCTACCTTCGAGCCTGCCCACACGACACCAGCGGATTCGACCCCAAATTGTGTTTGTTATATTAATTGTGCCTGTTTCACAGAAGTAAATCTTGTTATTTACCTTCTCCATTGTCCGTTCATTGCGCCCCCTGTTGTGGGTCCGTGTTCCAACACTTTCACAACAACCTGTTGAACATGCTTTTCTCTTTGAAAGCCTGAGGAAAATGGGACGTTCAAGACATTGTTCAGAAGAACAGCGTAGACAGTGATGATGTCATATACAGACGTGTGTTTACTTGTACTTTTATATTGTGGTGTGTAGAGCGCACAGGGTATTAATCAGCCCTCCCGTCATGCATTTTACATGTATTTCATCAGATCATTGAGCAGGATTGAGATTTTTATTTTATTTGTTTAATCTCCAATTCACCTAACCTGCATGTCTTTAAATGTGGGAGGAAACCGGAGCACCTGGAGGGAATCCACACAAACATGGGGGAGAACATGCAAACTCCACACAGAAAGGCCACAGGCGGGAATCGATCCCATGACCTTCTTGCTGTGAAGCAACAGTGCTAACCGTGCTCCCGCTGCCCCACTGATGAGCATGTAGGCATTCATCCCTGAGAACAAACCGAAACAGTGGACCTGATGGGTTTTCAGGGTTGAAAATGCGGTAGATGATCTCTTTGATTTTGGTGTTCAAAGCAGAATTAGTGTTTCCTCGCCTGACTTGCTCCTTATCTTAACAAGGCTGAAGTTGTGAAAATGTTCTTTCACCGCCTTCCTGCTCACAGCCAGTAATCCCGCCACCTCCAGGAGACAACAAGAGAGAACAGGGTGTAGCAGTGATCCCGCTTGTAGGTTTTCTTCCCTTCATCCTCTACGGGGGGGGTTCAGCCCAGCCCCGCCTTCTATGAGTCGCCCCAGCACCATCCCAAAAAATTCAACCCCTTCATTAACAAACCCAGCAGGAGAGCCACAAACACAGCACGGTGCACTGGACACGCACATACGCGTGCAGGCTGTGAACTGCACTTGTGCGTTCTCCCACACTTTGAGGTGGAGAGGAGATGGAGGGCGGGCGGCCCAGCCTGTTGACTCATTTCCGACAAAGCTGCTGAAAACGTTGCACAATGTCCAGCGCCACACAAAGTGTGCTCTGTGCTGCTTTTCCATGATGCAATGTCCCTGGTGGACAGACACAGCAGCAGGTCTCACTGTGACACCCTATTACAGCATGTGCACTATCTCACTGTTCCAAACGTCAGCACCCTCCGCTGGCAAACACAACCAGACCACACGACACCCTCCTCCAATCCACAGGCCTCCACAAAAGCATGCAACCATTCTAGTAACTAGACGTGATGGAGTCTAGACGATTGCAATTATTGCTTGAAGATCTGAAGATATACAAAGTGGTTTGTTTTCACAGGGCCCAAAATTTCTTCCTGTGCCCCTTTACGCAACAGCTGTTTTCCACAGCCTGGGAAGGTCAGGTTTGAGAGCATGTGCCGGGGTCCAGCCTAAAAATCAGTCTACTTTGCTTTACTGCGCGTGCATCATCATCCACGGTTCACAGATTAACACTCCAGCCATCATCTATCTCAGCAACACATTTCTGAAGCTTTTATACAACAATCATTTCCACATAAATTCAGTATTATTGCATCACAAATGCCGGGGGAAGCGATCAGAGCACCACGGCTAAACGAACTGCTAGCTGATGTGTTCACTGTGCCTTGGTCATTTCAAAACATCACGGAATTTCGCAGATCGATTTTTATGGAAGGACTGTTCGGTATGCGACACCGGGCACATCCACATCGGCCTCCTCATGGAGCTGCTTTGAGACCAACCAGGCAAACCAGCAGTTCAGACTTATTTCTCAAAAAAGTATCCTATTACACTCAAAAACCTGTTACGTCACCTTGCAGTGAAAAACACCTGAATTTATACGGTATAAGTCCCGCTGGTTCTGAAATAAAGTTAATTCTTACAGACCTAACTTGGTGCTGTACCAAGTGTTGCTAGTTTCAGATCAGTGCAGTTATAATTTTCACACCTGGTGCAAACACTGAGCCCATTTACATGCACACTAAAAATCTGATAATTATCTGATTACTGCAGTTATCTATTATTCAAGTGGTCATGTAAATGGGAAAATGTGGTATACTTTATCAGATAATGCTCATTACTTGATTATGAGAAATCTGATTTCTCCCCAGTACTCTGATTTCTTCAGTGCATATATACTACTAATCTGATTTATTACATTCTTTTACATTTTTTAGATTACATCCAGAGATATAGCAGGATGCACTGCTGTCTCGTCAGGGCTCATAACTTGCTTCATCAGATCAAGTCCAAGCATCTGTTGAGCATCCCAAAAATTTGCCAGGATGCACAAGGTTGCTTCAACGCCTGTTGTTCATTGTTGTAGCATTCTAAAGAGCAAATTTCTAGGTGATCTGTGTTGTTTATGAACATATATGCTGAAGTTGAGTGGAGTTTGCTGTGGAAAAAAAGCATGACGTCATATTTCCTTATTGTTAGCCAACTCTGCAAATGTCCTTGAGTGGCCCAGCCAGAGCCCAGATCTGAATCCTATTGAACATCTCTGGAGAGATTGCTGTTTGCGTGTTGGTTTGAAATAGGCCAAGAAATAATTTGGAGCTTTACCATAAACAATATTATGAAGCATGTTTATTTAACTGGTTGCTTTGTCTCTGTCTCTTTTAGCTAATGTGAGCAAGGGGTGATTGGGGTCCCAGCTGTGCTTGACAGCATTCTAAACGATCATGTTATAGCACTGTCTACTGCAAACTCTACACAATGACACCATTTCCAACAGCCAAAGTGTTTTTTTCTACATTGCTTATTCGTTAAAAGTAAACTTTTTCATATCAGCAAAAATATAACTTTGATATATGTTTATGAAAGGCTGATATGACAGTCGGGCTCCAGAGAGTACCATCAGGAAGAGTCAGTGGTGGGCACAGCTAACCAAAGAGTTAGCTTCGATAACCATTATTCCGATAACTGAAAAGTTATCTTTTATGACGCTAAACCAATAAACTACTAAAAAAATGTATCTTTATTACAGATAACCGATAACTTTTAGTATTGATTCGGATGCGGCCACATCAGATTACACTGTCGGCTTCTGATGAAATAGTTTCACTTTCACTTTTCGCTGCTGGGTAAATTCAAGGATCACAAACACATAAGAATGCACAAAAAAATGAATGAATAAAAAAATAAAACCCAAAACACTGTCATCATCTTTCAAAAGCAGTAAAACACTGTATTAGAATTCACAGTTTATCTCAGTGTTATATACACCGTCATTTACAAATTAAAAAGCTGCTGCTTTTTCACACGTGTTCAACCCTGGGCTTAAACAACCGAAATACATCCACTAATGCATTGATTGGCAGAATAAAATAGACGTAGTAAATATAAATTCTTACCTGTTAGTTTCAGAGGGATTCATCTGAAAAAAAAATCCACATAAAGCATCCTTTTAAATCCAAAACAGTGTAAACGTAAACGTCCCTCTGTACACACAGCTGCGCCATGAGAGCTGCAAAGTCCAACGTGAACCTGCTCCCTGCGTCGACCTGCCAATCACGTTTTGCGCTTAATGATGATGTCCTATACAGGGCTTAATTTGAGGGGGAGCAAGCCGGCGCGCGCTCCGGAACCTCTGACGTTGGCTCCACCAGCTATTTATACTGGATCCGGTGATCCGCCACCTCTCTTGACTAACAAAATCTAAAAAAAAAAAAAAAAATCACCGCGATTGCTCTCACTGCCTCCAATGCGCTTTCTGCGGGCTCCGTAAACGCTGCAGCGGGCCACTCACACCGCGCTCCTCTCTGCTGTGCAGGATTGCGCCAAATCTGGCAACAGGTCAAGAGACGACGCTCACTGTTTTGATCCGGATGTTGACCACAGCCGCAGAGGTCCGTGGCCACCAAGAGAGGACTTGGATTCTTTGCGGGTCCCGCATCCGTACCTCCGGAGGCAGTGAGCGAAGGGAGAACACACGCATTGTGTTCTGCGTGTGTCTGTTTATAATCTTCTTGCACAGAAGAAAAAAGAGAGTGTTTACACAAGAGAGAAAAGTGAGAAAATGTTAATGCCTGTTTGAGAAAAGTGTATAAAGTGTGTAGTGAGGGGTTTTACAGCCTTAATACATCGATAATAATTGTAAAAAATAGCGCTGACTACTTTGCGGATTTCGCTTATCGCGGGTTATTTTTAGAACGTAACTCCCGCGATAAACGAGGGACCACTGTACATCATTAAACATAGGAATTTGTACTCTATCCAGATTTGGTGTGACTAGTGTTATTAGGCCTACAATACATGCCCAGTTTATTTTCGGTGTGGCGCACAGCGTTGTTTGCAAGCACACCCCCCCTTCTTTTTTTTTTCGCACCGGAGCCACTCATCCTCTGCGCTCCATGACCTCCCACTTTACAAATTAAGCACTGGTCCTATACCAACAAAACTGTTTAAGGACCTGTGGCCCACTCTTGAGCCGATTTTGCTGGAAATGATTAATCTTTCTTTAACTTCTGGATCTGTTCCTAAACGTTTCAAATCTGCAGTGGTTAAACCATTACTTAAGAAACCTAATCTTGACCCTAGTGTATTGAAAAACTATCAATATCAAATCTATCATTTTGCTCTAAAATTCTGGAAAAAGTGGTGTCACGGCAGCTCATAGACTATCTTACTGAGAATAATCTCTTTGAGCCACTGCAGTATGCTTTTAGAAAATATCATTCCACAGAGACGGCTCTCACTAAAGCGGTGAATGATCTTCTGCTTACAATGGATTCGGACACCACTACGGTTCTGTTGCTGTTAGATCTAAGTGCTGCATTTGATACAGTGGATCATCATATTCTACTTGATAGGCTGGAAAATCATTTTGGGATTGCTGGGAGTGCCCTTGCATGGCTGACGTCATACTTGACCAGTCGTTCTCACTGTGATTTGTACAGTAACACTACCTCTAACCTTAGTGATATGAAATTTAGGGTTCCTCAGGGGTCTGTATTAGGCCCCCTGCTTTTCTCCCTTTATATAGCACCCCTTGGGCAAATATTGTGGCATTTTGGGATTACCTTTCACTGCTATGCAGATGATACTCAGTTATATATGCCAATAAGTGCTGGTAATCTCCTTCACATAAAATCCTTAGAAGATTGCCTTGCAGCAGTGAGAAGTTGAATGTCTAGAAACTTCCTGCTTTTAAACTCTCAAAAGACTGAAATGATGGTTCTTGGTCCAGTGAGACATCAGCATCAATTTGACCAGTTAACACTCAGCCTAGGCTCATGTGTCATACATCACACTGACAAAGTGAGGAACCTTTGGGTAATTTTTGATCCTTCATTGTCCTTTGGTCTCCATATTAGAAATATTACTAGGACTGCTTTCTTCCACCTGTGAAATATAGCAAAGATTCGTCCCATCCTGTCTATGGCTGATGCTGAGACCCTGATCCATGCATTCATCTCTTGTAGATTGGACTACTGCAATGTTCTATCTTCTGGTTTACCGCAGTCTAGCATTAGGGGTCTCCAATTGGTTCAGAATGCTGCAGCCAGACTTTTGACACGAAGCAGAAAGTTTGACCACATTACACCCATTTTGGCGTCTCTTCACTGGCTTCCTGTCCCAATGAGATCAGATTTTAATGTTCTGCTACTAACCTATAAAATTATTCATGGACTGTCACCTCCCTACCTAGCTGACCTAATTAAACCTTACGTACCAGCCCGGGCTTTACGTTCTCAGGGTGCAGGACTACTTTGTGTCCCTAAGGTGAATAAGAAGTCTGCGAGTCACAGAGCTTTCTCTTATCGTGCCCCTGTTCTGTGGAATGATCTCCCTGCATTAATAAAACAATCAGATTCTGTGGAGACTTTCAAGTCCAGACTTAAGACGCACTTATTTTCCCTTTCATATGGCTAGCATACTGGTACAGTTTTGTTTTACGCTTTTTACTCTTTTAATTCATGTTATTAATAATTGGAGCGTGCCGCGGCCTCAACTTCACCTAAATTCTGGGTCTTTTAGTGAAGCTTAGGGCTAGTGGCCGGCGATCACCTTAGTATTTCTTCTGTTTTTCTTGTTGATTAATGCTGGCAAATTATACAGTATTTTTTTTTGTCTGTCTGATGCTTGATTCTGTTTTTTCTCTGTTTAAGGTGCAGCTCCATCCAGAGATGGGAGTTGTGTTTGTGTTGGTGATCCTCCTGTCCTGTGCACCAATAGCATTTCTTGTATATTCGTCCGTGAATTATTCTGTAATTTATGTTTGTAGCATGGCCCAAGCAGAGGGTCTGTTCTGCTTGAGGTTTCTTCCTCAGAGGGAGTTTTTCCTTACCACTGTTGCTCTGGGGGTTGGTAAGGTTAGACCTTACCTGTGTGAAGCGCCTTGAGGTAACTCTGTTGTGATTTGGCGCTATATAAAGGAAATAAATTGAAATTGAATTGAATGTCATCAGCAAGCAACAGGCAGCCAGTCTGCTACAAACACACAACAGATGGACTAAAATGCTGGATTTTAGGGTTTACAAACGTTTTTGACCGTTAAACTTTGCTCACTTTACCAGCAAAAAAAATGTAATCGGACTGAAAGTTATCAGAACTAAATTCATCAGAAGATAATTGGTTCAATGATGGCTTTAAAACTTATCTGAAAAGCAAATCCACTAGCAAAAACATTAGCTTTGATCATTATCTGTTATCGGATTAGCTGAACTGTGCCCACCACTGGGAAAAGTCAAAGTGCTTCTCCATTATGCACATGCTTAACACTCTTTACCATGATGCCTCACGCTTACTTTCCCAGGTAACACAAATGCACATTTTTACAGTTGGACGGACCGAGACAACGCAGATTAACTATCTTGTCCAAGGACACAGACGGGTATCATGAGTGGGAGTTAAACCCAGGTCCACATATTGGCAGCAACTTATCCACTCAGCTACCTGCTCTACAAATCTAGCAACAAATTTGCAAATGAGAGATTCTGATAGAAAGGGAATGAACGTTCATTCCCTTTCTATCAGAATCTGTCATTTGTAAATTTGGACTTCTTGTAAAAGTGTTCTGCCCTTTGTAAAAGTGTTTTTGCACTTCCTAGCCTATATATCCCATCCTCCTGTGTTCAGGAAACATACACACACAATCATACACACACATTCCAGGAGACGTCACAGATTCAACAGGCATGAAATTCATTTCTCACATGGCTGCATCTGCGCCTCCTAATCATAACCTGGACTGACAATTCAATCCCCCCCCCCCCCCCCCCCCCCCACAGCTCATTAAGCTCCAACAAAAAACAATTATCTCTGCCAAATATAATTACTGTAATGGCCATAAGGAAGTTAATGACCTGGTTCCAAGCTGCACACCCACTTTCTGTGGGGTGAGCTGGGTTGGGGTGCCGGATGTTGTGTCAGGGTGCCTGAACTGACTAATGGTGGTCAGAGCTGTGATTAGGCCATAAGAGACTTCAGGGGAAGTCCACCCTGCTTCTCTAGATCTTACAGCAGAGGGTGGGCAATGGAGGGGGGAACAAATTCACCGTCATCTCAGTTCCTGCACAACTATGAATGTGATGAATGTGTAAAGTCAAGTAAATTACTGAATTAAAGTAATGGCTGATTACAGCAATTTAGCCTGAGCACTGCCAGAAATTTACATTCCAAGGCTGATGCCTGGAAGCGAGGAGGAGAGTGGGATTGAACAGGAGAAGGTTCTGTAAACGTGAGTCCTTCTCACTCAGCCAAACTAAATGAAAAACCCAGTGTTAAATCTGTTTTTAGTCCATACAAATTCTACCTGGCATCTTTGGGAGCTTCGCCAACACGTCGTAGGTTATATACCTGTTTCTTCGTCTATTCATACTCTAGGACCATCGAACCAAAGTTGCCATTGTTTGAGCTCAACTCACCGTTTATCTGCAATACAAGCTGAAGCTGCAATGGCTTTTAATAGTTTAGGATTTAAGGCACAAAAAATTTCCGCTGTCAACACAACAACTTTGTTTCACTGCATTCAAATAAACGACTCACAATCTTATTAGTAATCTCATTAAAAGTTTGCTTTTCTGGAAAAATGTAGACTCTTGAACAAAGTTTCCCAACATGGCATTTGAGAGTCAAAGCGCACTCCTAGGCTCAGTATGGTGTGCTAAGGATCATCCAGCCGAATAAACATGCTACATTTTCAATTGTGACCAAAAAGCACAAAAGCAATGGTGTAAAATACAACCCCTGGCAAAAATTATGGAATCACCGGCCTCAGAGGATGTTCATTCAGTTGTTTAATTTTGTAGAAAAAAAGCAGATCACAGACGACACAAAACTAAAGTCATTTCAAATGGCAACTTTCTGGCTTTAAGAAACACTATAAGAAATCAAGAAAAAAAATTGTGGCAGTCAGTAACGGTTACTTTTTTAGACCAAGCAGAGGGAAAAAAATATGGACTCACTCAATTCTGAGGAATAAATTATGGAATCACCCTGTAAATTTTCATCCCCAAAACTAACATCTGCATCAAATCAGATCTGCTTGTTAGTCTGCATCTCAAAAGGAGTGATCACACCTTGGAGAGCTGTTGCACCAAGTGGACTGACATGAATCATGGCTCCAACAGGAGAGATGTCAATTGAAACAAAGGAGAGGATTATCAAACTCTTAAAAGAGGGTAAATCATCACGCAATGTTGCAAAAGATGTTGGTTGTTCACAGTCAGCTGTGTCTAAACTCTGGACCAAATACAAACAACATGGGAAGGTTGTTAAAGGCAAACATACTGGTAGACCAAGGAAGACATCAAAGCGTCAAGACAGAAAACTTAAAGCAATATGCCTCAAAAATCGAAAATGCACAACAAAACAAATGAGGAACGAATGGGAGGAAACTGGAGTCAACGTCTGTGACCGAACTGTAAGAAACCGCCTAAAGGAAAGGGGATTTACATACAGAAAAGCTAAACAAAAGCCATCATTAACACCTAAACAGAAAAAAACAAGGTTACAATGGGCTAAGGAAAAGCAATCGTGGACTGTGGGTGACTGGATGAAAGTCATATTCAGTGATGAATCTCGAATCTGCATTGGGCAAGGTGATGATGCTGGAACTTTTGTTTGGTGCCGTTCCAATGAGATTTATAAAGATGACTGCCTGAAGAGAATATGTAAATTTCCACAGTCATTGATGATATGGGGCTGCATGTCAGGTAAAGGCACTGGGGAGATGGCTGTCATTACATCAATAAATGCACAAGTTTACGTTGATATTTTGGACACTTTTCTTATCTCATCAATTGAAAGAATGTTTGGGGATGATGAAATCATTTTTCAAGATGATAATGCATCTTGCCATAGAGCAAAAACTGTGAAAACATTCCTTGCAAAAAGACACATAGGGTCAATGTCATGGCCTGCAAATAGTCCGGATCTTAATCCAACTGAAAATCTTTGGTGGAAGTTGAAGAAAATGGTCCATGACAAGGCTCCAACCTGCAAAGCTGATCTGGCAACAGCAATCAGAGAAAGTTGGAGCCAGATTGATGAAGAGTACTGTTTGTCACTCATTAAGTCCATGCCTCAGAGACTGCAAGCTGTTATAAAAGCCAGAGGTGGTGCAACAAAATACTAGTGATGTGTTGGAGCATTCTTTTGTTTTTCATGATTCCATAATTTCTTTCCTCAGAATTGAGTGATTCCATATTTTTTTCCCTCTGCTTGGTCTAAAAAAGTAACCGTTACTGACTGCCACAATTTTTTTTCTGATTTCTTATAGTGTTTCTTAAAGCCAGAAAGTTGCCATTTGAAATGACTTTAGTTTTGTGTCATGTCTGTGACCTGCTTTTTTTCTACAAAATTAAACAACTGAAAGAACATCCTCCGAGGCCGGTGATTCCATAATTTTTGCCAGGGGTTGTATAAACAGAAATACAGTGGTGGGCACAGCTAACCAAAAAATTAGCTTCGATAACAGATAATCAGCTAACTGAAAAGTTATCTTTTATAAAGCTAAACCGATAAACCACCCAAAAATTTATCAGAAACTACACATAACCAATAAATTCCAGTATTGTCTCTGGTACACTTGCAACTACTAACAAGCTGATTTTGAGTTTTAACACCACGATTGCTTCTGGTAGTACCAAAAGCAACTACAGACCCAAATAATGAGTCAGCACTTCTGTCTTTGTGCCCACTACTGGAAGCTCCTGTTTACTACAGAACTTCCAGCAGCGAAGCTCAGCTCTCTACTCAATAACATCATTGCCGTGAGGCGGAGGTCTTGGAAAATAAAGCAGTGCTGACTTATGGTTTGGTTTATAAATAAAATTAATACTGATAGAATAACTCCATTAATGTCAATTCTGTCATTTGTACAAAGTTAAAATATAACATATTTCTTTTAATGTTGAATAATGCACTAATTCTGAAGTTTTGTAACAAACACAGACAGATGGAAAAGGATTATGGGTATGTGCCTCCACTAACACTGATTGATTGACTCATTCATTCTATGTAAACACCAACACATTAATGTGAGGTGTGTCGTGTGTTGGTGTTTACAGATAAATGTGCTTTTGTAAAATATGCCATTTTTTTATTTGGGACTACATATATTTATTAGATGGAATCCAATCCAATGAGTCAGTTTTTTGAGTGTTCAAACCAATGACTCATTGGATAATCTCAATGTAATTATGAGCAGGATTTCCTTCTAATAAATATATGCAGTCCCAACTAAATTAAATTATCTTGTATGGATATGCTTTATTTGAGATGAGGCTACATATATTTATTACATTTTAAATCCTGCTCATAATTGAATAGAGTTCATCCAATGCATCAGTTTTTGTGTGTGGGTGTGTTGAATTATAAAAATCGAAGCCATTTGCTGCATTCTGAGGCATCCGCAAAACTAAATATTGACTCTGTCATCATTCTTTTTAATAGATAACTTTTACTTTAAACACTGCATGCGGCAGCATTCATCAGTCAGCCTATGTTCATGCATGACCTTTCCCATATTTCATCACACCTTTGGTCACAACCCCCTCAATTCCCCCCCCCCGGATCTGCCACTGTGTAAGGACAAGGAGAAGCCACCCCCCATTTTTACCTACACAGGAAATTTTGGTGAGTAAAATGTACTCTGCTGGAATAGCATTTGATCCCAGTCTAAATAAATTACACTCTATCATAGCGTGAATCAGCTCGACAGTTGTCACAGACTGAACGGTCCGCCCCCTAAACATTGGTGCGCCCTGCCTCCTCTGTGCATGTGTCATGCTGGAGCCCAGCTGCCTGTGTGACACAGAGTCTCTCCACCCAAAACGATCAAATGGATTAATGGGATTATTAACTATCAGATGACAATGTAAAACCTCTTGAATCATTCTAAAGTCAGTTTTAAGCAGAAACGAGGCTTTAAACAGTGACGCATGGAAATGTCCGACGTGCAGTGAATGCATCGGCTAACAACTTGTGCAGCCGCACCGCTCTGATCACTTCGTCTGTCTTTTATTATGAAATAATGCTGAATTTATGCGGACAGATTTGATGTACAAATCATCTGTCGCTGAGACAGATGATAACTGGAGTGCGGTTTTAAGCAGAAACAAGGTGATTTTCAGTGAACCGTGGCTGATGATGTAAGCGCAGTGAAGGCGGGGCTGACAGAGGACCGTTTGGTCTGCGACACCATCTGTTCAATGCAAGTGGTTTTACGCCAATAAGAGTTGATTTTACACTGTTTTTTACACTCAGCAAAATTTCCTGTGTATATAATCTTGTTTTTTCTTCTGCTTCCTGTCATGTATCTTGTTGTTCCTTTTCATCTAATTGCTACCGTTATACGTTCTAGACCTGTGTTGTCGGCCATTACAGAAATGGAGCAGTAGCCTTACCTTGACACTAGGGGGAGTAGCTACCCAGGTGAGCCACTTCTACCTCTGTTGTGAGTGCCGAAGAAGTACTTCGAGCACCAGAGTTGGAAGCAGGACAGAGCATATCATCTTTATAATATAAATGTCCGAATTTTGCAGGTCAACTTACAGAAACCAGGTATAAGTACAGTGAGAACGGGAGCTGTGGATAATGGTGGGAACTTCAGCCAGTTTGTATGTTTTTGTTTTTGTTTTTTTTTGTTGTTGTTGTTTGGATCTGTGTGTGCCGAATAGATTCATTCATTCATTCATTCAAGTTATCTCCATTATGCGTGTGATGTCGTTAAAAGGGATGAATGTAGCAGCTAAGCTAAGCGAAGCTAACATTTGCTCTTTAATGTGAACAACCACATGGTTTCCCTGTGTGTGACTGCATAAACCCATTGTGCCTAAGTTTAAGCAAAAAAGTAAAGCTAGACTAGAACTTCCATCCTGTAGTATATAATTTAGATAAGTATGTGTTAGTGGTTAAAAGTAGTGTCCATGCATGTGATGTTATTTTTGGTCATGTGTGTAATATCACATTCTGAAGAAGTACTTATCTTTATAACATAAATGTCTGACTTTTGCAGAACCCTAAAGTAAACAACCTTACCCACAACACACTCATGCCATTATTCATGTGTGCAACAACTGCAGTGGACCCTACAGGTGTTGTTCCAACATATTTACACTATTTTGAGGTACTTTAGCTTGCTATGCATGTGCGCTCACTTGCATCTTCCTAATGCCACAGCACAGCACACCTTGCAAACTCTGTTTTAAAGGTAATGACAGGTGGCACAGATGATTTAATGTAAGGTCTACAACACGCCCCTAAATAATGAGGGGACTTTGCTCAGCCACGTCATGTACAGCTCCCTGATTTGCACTGAGATTTAGCACCGACTAAACTGTGTGACGTGAACACACCATTTTATTCCATAGCAAGGTTTAAACTGATTATTAATTCTGGCTAAACATGAGTTTAGGCACCTAGAATTTATTTTGGCACTCAAAACAATCCCACATGTGTGATGGTGCACCAGTATATTTAGGTCATGAGCAGAAACCAGCTGTAGCGTATCATAAACTATATGCTGCAGGGTCTGATTGGTCGTGCTGGTGTGGACAGAGGACATGTAGCGCAGCATGTGCCAGTGCAGGACAGGCTAATGGAGCCCTGGCAGCACTGTGCTACACGGACCTCATTGCCTGGATTAATGTTGATTGTTTTGGGAATGAGTCGGAGCTCTGGACCACACAAAGAGCGTGAGGGGGAACGCCGACCTGAACTGGGCTGCAAAAGAGCGACACAGGAAAAAAGGGTTTTGCAAGTAGCTGCTTCTACCTCTCAGTGTTTCCCTCATTCTCTTTCTCTCACTTCAGTCACATATATTGTCTTTATTTGCAATATTTTGCTTTTGTGCGTTCGCCCTTTGAAAACTGATGCGTTGCACGTGTGCCACTGTCCTGAGGGGAAGGTGAAACATCACTTCCCAGCCTGTAGCACCTACCTGCTCTGTTGTGTGTGTGTGTGTGTGTGTGTGTGTGTGTGTGTGTGTGTGTGTGTGTGTGTGTGTGTGTGTGTGTGTGTGTGTGTGTGTGTGTGTGTGTGTGTGTGTGTGTGTGTTTATTCTGTGGACGGTCTAAAACACAGTGAGGTGGATGCATGGGGAAGTGCACAAAGAGGTCAACAATTCATCAAAAAAAAAAACAGTTGCTGGCTTTAACAAGACAAACCTCACTGCTCGGTGCAGTGAGTCGTCGACGTCCTTGTTTTGCAGTGGTGCGTTTCTGCAGCTGATTGCTCTGTAAACACGGGAATGCATCCCAAATAAAGATCTGTGCTGCGTAATCATTTCACTCAGCTCAGCAAAGTTCTCCCACATCCACCAGGAGGAGGAGGAGGTGGAGGAGGAGGATGGTAGGAAGGAGCTCATTCAGATTACAGTACGAGAGGAGAAAACACAGGAGCTGCCAACAACAGGAGATGCAGGGGTGACAGCTGTGTTTGCAGAGCTCCACCCGTTAAAGGCCTCCCATAACCTGCACGGACCTCCACACAGAGCCTCGCTGTGACTCGATAGCATTCATGTGGGAGCTGAGCTCCCTATAAATCAACATAACCCTTTTATTCGCTGTCTGGGATGGATGAGCTCACAGTCTGAGATGATGGGTTTTAGATTTCCAGAGGACAGAGAGTGTGTGACCACAGGGCTGAAGCCACTGATTTGATTCAGTCTAAAAACAGACACAAAAGAGCAGGAAGTTGTCAGTGATGTGAGATGGTTTAAAGTCAGGTGGGGGAAAGCCTCCAGACAGACTCAACAGTCCTGTGAGGATGCTTCAGTTGAAGTGTGTCTGCATTTGTTTGTTTGTTTGTTTGTTGCCAACCATCATGAATGTAATCTACTCACTTCTACACAGCTGAAAATTCATGTGGCCAATTTAATGATCATCTTTAGGGGTCAAATGGCAGGGTCAACTTTATAAAGGTGTGAAATATTGATATACTGATATGCCCAAACCTTGCTGAAAGAATATATATACAGTATATATCAGAGGTGGGACGAAGTCACTGTCAAGTCATTCTCAAGTCATCAATCTGCAAGTCCCAAGTCAAGTCTCAAGTCAGCTTGCATACAACTGGTGGTCATTAAGACTTGAGACTTGACTTGGGACTTGCAGATTCATGACTTGAGAGTAACTTGATGGTGACTTCATCCCACCTCTGGTATATATACATATATGTATGTGTATATCACTCAGGAGGAGCTCGGAGTTGAGCCGCTGTTCCTCCACGTCGAAAGGAGTCAGTTGAGGTGGCTCGGGCATCTTTTGCGGATGCCCCCTGGACGCCTCACTGGAGAGGTGTTCCAGGCACGTCCCATTGGGAGGAGGCCCTGGGGAAGACCCAGGACACGCTGGAAGGATTACATCTCTCGGCTGGCTTGGGAACACCTTGGGGTTCCCCCGGAGGAGCTGGGGGAGGTGTGTGTGGATCGGGAGGTCTGGGCGGCTTTGCCTGAGCTGCTGGCTGCCCCCGCGACCCGACTCCAGATAAAGTGGAAGAAAATGGATGGATGGATGGATATGTGTGTGTGTATATGTATATATATATATATATATATATATGTATATATATGTATATATACATATATATATATATATATATATATATATATATATATATATATATATATATATATATATATATATATATATACATATATATATAGCCAAGTAGCCACTGTGTCACTGTGTGCTTGCGTGTGTATGGCTTCGATCACAGAGAAAGTGGGGAGAGCTGACATTTGCCGATTGGTATACTTATGTATTTTGGGTCAAGGATGAATGCTGCGAAAACAGAAAGTTGATGGGACTAATGTTTTTGGAGAAATTAGCGATATTAGCTAACAACAGTGAACAATGGATGTTGTGCTGCAATGCACCATGGGAGTTCAGGGTTTTGGGGTTTCAAATGTTGTTATTGTGGTTCATGTTAGTTTAACAGTGTTGTTAGTGTCATTGATTCACAGTGGTCCCTCGTTTATCATGGGAGTTACGTTCTAAAAATAACCCGCGTTAGGCGAAATCCACGAAGTAGTCAGCGTTAGTTTTTACAATTATTATAGATGTTTTAAGGCTGTAAAACCCCTCACTACACACTTTATACACTTTTCTCAAGCAGGCATTAACATTTTCTCACTTTTCTCTCCTGTGTAAACACTCTCTTTTTTCTTCTGGGCGAGACGTTTATGAACAGACACGCAGAACACAATGCGCGTGTATTCCCTTCACTCACTGCCTCCAGGGGTGCAGATGTGGGACCCGCAAAGAATCAAAGTCATGGCCACGGAGCTCTGCGGCTGCAGTTACCGAGACCATGCAGCGCTATGGATTTTTCCGCAAGAAGTCTATCCTTGCGGCCAGAGCGCTCCACATCAAAACAGCAAGCATAGTCTCTGGACCTGCTGCCAGAGTTGTCCGCAGCTCCGCACAGCAGAGAGGGGGGGGGGCGGTGTGAGTGGCCCACTGTGGCGTTTACTGAGCCCGCAGACTCAATAAGCGCATCGGAGGCAACGAGAGCAATCGAGGGGACGCTGACTGGTGCCGCGACTGGCCCGCCTGATAAGGACACAGAACACAATGCACTGTTAAAAAAAAACAAAACAAAAAAAAAGCACCATGCAAAGCTGCACTAAAAAAATCTGCAAAACCGTGATGCCGCGAAAAGTGAACCGCATTATAGCGAGGAACCACTGTATTGTGTTTTGTGGTTGAGTTGGTTTAGTCAGTTTAATTAAGTGCCATGTTGCCATTACCATGAGTGAAAAGTGTAGTGCTTTTGATGTGTTCCGCCACTGTCCGTTTCTGGGTGTGTAAAAATGAAAGCACCAGCATGCGGCAGAATGCAGAAAAGACAATAAGCTCTGTGTGGTCTTTGTGCCTGCATGCGTGCATCTGTGTAACTTCGATTATGGATAAACTGTGGAGAGCTGACATTCGCCGTTTGGTATGCTAATGTATTTCGGGTCAAGGATGAACACCGCCAAAACGGAATGTTAAGACTAATATTTTTGGAGAAACTACAGATATTATCTAACAACACTGGACAATAGACATAGATAATTACATTGTGGACTTTACCAGTGGTGGGCACAGTTCTGCTAACCACTAATTATCGAAGCTAACTTTTCATTAGGGGACTAGCTTTCCAGATAACTTTGAAAACCATCAGTGGACCAATTAGCTTCCCATAATTTTAGTTTTGATAACTTTTAGACCGCTAACATATTTTTGCTAGCATAGTGAATAAAGCGTAACAGGTAAAAACATTTGAAATAAAAGATTTTACTGCCTGTCTGTTACATGTTTTGTAGCAGACAGACAGCCATGAATGGTAGAGCTGACTACCAGAGAGAAAGTAAGAGAAAGGGAAGGAAAAAAAAAATAATTTCTCTTCACAGCATACAGACCTGCCAGTCATTTCACTGGAGTCCTGCATAGGCAGACAGCTTTGACTTATGGTTAAAAAAGTGTTTATTGTTTGAACAGTTGTTTATTATAGTTTGCTGTGTGTTTTGAATAAATGTGTGTGGAAAATTATTTTTCGCTTTATTTTTTCCTTGCCTATTTTTGATTGTAAACCTTTATTACACTTATAAAACACAACAAAAACATATATATTCTGAAAGCACAGGTTGTCCTGAAAAAAGAGACATCAAACTTGATTGTGGGATGCAGGGAGAGCTGTTAACAGCAATAATAAAACATTTATGCCAGGCGAGTGAACTGTCCAAAAAATGCCCTCAGACCAGAGGGTTAAACTGTTGGACTATTTTTTCACGCAATTGTTCATAAAATGGTGATCCTTGTCACATCTTTGCTTGTGAATGGCTGAGCCTTTTGGGGATACTCCTTTTATACCCAATCATGACACTCACAATTAGTGTCCTCAGTTCCCAAACACTTATTGAGTGTTGTTCGAAGGAAAGGTGATTTAACACAGTGGTAAACATACCACTGTCTCGGCTTTTTTGAAACGTGTTGCGAGCATCCATTTCAAAATGAGCAAATATTTCCACAAAAACAACAAAGTTTATCAGTTTGAACATTAAATATTTTGTCTTTGTGGTGTATTCAATTGAATATAGGTTGAAGAGGATTTGCAAATCATTGTATTCTGTTTTTATTTACATTTTACACAACATCCCAACTTCATTGAAATTGGGGTTATATTTGATGGCGATTCAATTCCTCACAATGCGATACGATGTGATTTGGTGCAATACAATTAATGATGGGTATCAATAAGATTTTACTGATATCGATCCGATTGTTTATCGATTCCCTTATCAATACCTGTTCTGAATTTTCTGTATACTAAAAGTAGGCTTTACAGGTTTTCTATGTCAACATTTTATTGAGTAAATAAATATGAAATTTGTCACTGGATCCTTGATCTCTGGACAGAAACAGAAATAAACAAAATCTGTAGTTTTTGTCAAAAGCATTTCTCTTCAGTTATTAATCGCACAACTGTAGCTCCATAGACTCTGAGCTGAGCTCTTTACTTGGCTGCGCTGGACGTAATTCATAATTCATAAAAAAATTTTTAAAAGAGGACGTCTCATTTTGGGAGAAAATAAAATGGTTTTGGTCTTTGTAGTTTATTGTTTATTATAACATTTGGAAAGAGGTGCCATTTGATTTAAAATGGCAATTCGCTCTGAAGTTATTAATTCAGACCATAATTTGCATGGCTCTTTGGAGCTGCGCACTTAGTCCCACAAAACAAAGGGTATTATTTTTGTTGTTATCATTATTATTATTATTAATATTATTATTTGTCAGTTTGCACACTGGCTGGTGCTCACGCCAGCTCAAACTCCATCACTGATCAGAATGTTTATCAAGCTGGAACCCCAAACCTCAAGAACCACTCCATAACCAAAACTTGAGCTACCGCAGCACTCACTGATCACGCAGAGGGAATGCCCACGTGTACTTACTGAAGACGTCAGTCATTACAAGAACCTCTTCCACTCCACATGGCTAGGCTGTAAAATGGTCAAATCAATGGCAAGAACCTCATTAGGCCGGGATGCCAACAGGTGTCCCATAGGGCCACAAGCCGCTGGTTGACTCCCCCTTGGCCACCTGGCACCTCTCGCATCCCTGGCACCAATCTGCCCTGGCAAATAACACCGCTGATGTAAAAGCTCTAGGGTCCTCTCGACCCATTGATGACCATGCCCTTGATGAACCTCAGTCAACACGTCGGCTTTTAAAGCCGCATGCAACACCAATTGCAACACCGCCCTAGCTCCATTGGGCCTGAACACCTGACGGTATAAAACACCGTCCCTCTCCACCAACCGGTCCCACTGCCAAAGCAACACCCAGGCTGACTGCAACACCCATTTCTGCTCCTCCTTATCAGGACTCCTTTTATGTTCCCAGAACGCCAAAACCTCCTGAATAACTGAGTCAGCCCGCTGCAGTGCAGCCAGGTCAAATGGAAGACGGTGGGGCAAGACCGCAACAACAGCTTGCATTACATCCACCTGATCACTCATCACCCGAACTCCATCAGAGTCCCTGGCAAAATGACCTGGTTGCTGATAGCACCTACAAATTGTAGAACCCTGAGGAACTGGTTGACGGGACCACTGAGAGGCCTGCAAGCAGGAAATACTCTGAGTCAGGAGATTCAACTGCTCCTGCTGCACCCGGAGCATCTCCCTTACTTCCCGCAGTTCTGAGGTCTGAAAATAACTAGCTTCCACCGCACACTGAGTACCCACAACAGCATGGATAGAAGAACTACAAACCTTTAACCAAACACGGCAGGCTTATCAGGCTTTCAAGGATAAAATGCCCCATTGTTTTCCTCCAGAAGAATCTCTATGGCCTTAGGGAATATTGGCTGCGTCCTTGTCTCCCTAACTCAAGGACAGTAACTGACTCACACATGGACAAAGACTGAAGCATGCTCCACTCCCCCCCCCCCCCCCCGCCCCCATCACACACTCCATCCCGGCCACCGCTCACGCCACCCCTTCTCCCCTCCAGGGGCTGCGCAGTTTTAGCTGCGGCAGGTCCCCTTTCCCCCCAAACTGACGGCGGCGTGACTTCTGTTGCAGCAGCTCCCCCTACACTCACAGCCTCAATTCGTAAAACAGACTGTTTCAAGTTTAGTGCACATAAGCAATGTCAAATGTATATGTGTTGTCTTAATACTGATGTGTGCCATTATTACGGTAAACAAGTAATAATTGTGGATTAATTGCTGTATCTTGTCTGTGGCAATTTGAGTGTGGATGTAATCTCGTTATTGTTGCACTTGTAATGACAATGACAAGAAATCTCACCCATCCATCCATCCATCCATCCATCTTCATACCTCCAGGTAGACTCTCCCGTTCCCACCTAATTGCCCCACCCCTAACCTCCAGCAAGGTTAGGGGTGCTGGCACACATACTGTTTCAACTCATGATGAAGTGACCCATCAAGCACACACTCTACAAACTGATCACATAACAAAACGTCTGCATTTGGGACACCACTGAGTGTGCGCTGCTTAACAGATGCCGTCAGGTCCATCAATGCCAATGAAAACCCCAGCAGAATCTCTCCCTCACGTTGTTGGCAGGAGAAAAAGGCCTCTTGAAGTGCTACATAAGATTCTGTACACCCATACAGCTTCTGTAAGACCCCGATGATCTTTGCTGGATTTGAACAATCTTTGTTGGAATGGTGCTTAATTTCCTCAAGTGCCTCCCCCTTCAGATGATCAAAATAAAAAAAATGCCTGGTCAGCTTCAGGCGTGTGACAGGCTCTCACACAGGCTTGCATCTCCTCCAGTCATTCAGCCAACCCCATACCTGTCTTTCCCCTAACACATGGGACATTTTCTGTCTCGGGATGAAAAATTAACTTCTACATTACTACCACTGGAGGACACATTAGACAAGGGCTCTATACTCAGGTCAGGCACCACCTCAGCCTGTTCCTGTTTCAGCCTCTCATTCTCCATCCTAAGCTGAGTGACTAACTCTCTCAGCTCCTACATTTCCTCCACCATCATACCACCTGAGACTTCCCACGATAAGGTTGAGACCAAAATAAGAATCAACACAGCGTCAAATGGCGCCACAAGCACCCAGCAGCACACAGCCAACGACAGCTCCTACAGAGGTCTCTGTCCTCACGAGAACACGGAGGTAAACACACCCAACAAACACCTGGAGCTGGTCTGCGGCTGGAAGCGAAGCAGAGAACCAGCGAACAACGGGTCAAAGCGCTGCTTCATTACTTCAAGCAGACCCGCAGCAGTCTGCAATCAACATAGAGAAATTATAATTTCCCAATTAACACCCTCAAAATCAACGGCTGCTCCGGTGTCCCGAACTGAGGACCAATAAGAGAATTGTTAAGCAAAAAAACTATTGATGTCAACATTTTTGTTGTGGTAGAAATGTACTTTCTGGCTTCCATCCATGGTGCATTCACTGTGCATCGGAAAAAAATTGTTGCAAGCAGGCAGCGACCGATCCATCGTGATTCAACCCGTGAATTGAATCAATGCACACTGAATGAATCGATGCACTCGCATCATGCACGTTTGTATCTACATACAGATTCGTATCGATTAATCTCCACATGACTACTATATAATGTTCTAACTCTTTCTGCAGATGTTTCCCTAGCTCTATTACATTTCATCCATTTAGCACTTGGGGCTCACGACCTAATGCCCCTTGCTTCTTGGGAGGCATATTGACAGTCTGCACCCTGTACAGAGCAGGTACATTTTAAGTCAAAAAATGCACACTTTAACATGCATGCAGCGTGCACTGGCCCATTTGGATTCTAATTAAAGTCCACCTTCACCAGCCACTACTATGTAGTAATTGTGATGCTTGCTACCTGACCTGAGTACTATGTGAACTGTGAAAATAAGGGCTCCAGTGAAGGGGTCGTGATCTAATATGTAAGGCTGACCATGTGTGTGTGTGTGTGTGTGTGTGTGTGTGTGTGTGTGTGTGTGTGTGTGTGTGTGTGTGTGTGTGTGTGTGTGTGTGTGTGTGTGTGTGTGTGTTTGCGCACGTACACAGTGAAACTGGACTTGTCAAATGTTGGACACTTCCTGGCATGGGTGGAGCTAGAGCGGAGGCCAGGGTTTCACTGGACTCTCCTGAAATCTGATTGGACACACGGCACCACAATTTTTAATTTCTCAGTTGCCCTCAAAAGTATTGGAACACTTGGTATTTCACTCATTTTAATTTGTTTATTCCATTTCAAATACATTTTTTTTCTAAAATAATCTTCCTTAACTCAAACTGAAAGCAAATCTCTACAACTTGATATAAATGAATGAAAATATAAAATCCAGCTTCCTGATGAAGTGCTGTAGAGGAGGATTTTCTTAAAAAGAAGACCTGAAAGTTCAGCTACAATTTGACAGAAAGTACATTTGAGATGGAAGCCTAGATTTGATGTTTTGGTGAAAGAAACTTTTGTATTTCTTCGTAATTGATGTAAATAAAGTCCAAGACATATTCAATGACTTGGAAATGTTGATGTTTCCATCCCCTGACTGAAGAAAACTGGCAATAAAACTGATTATTATTTACAGGTTTTATCAAGTTTTAGAAATTTGCTTTCAGTTTGAGTTTGAGGAAGATTAAGACATTTTTATTCTTTATTTTTTTTGTATTTCTTGTATTTAAAATGGCATAAACAAATTAAAATGTACGAAATTCCAAGTTCCAATATTTTTGGAGTGGACAGTATCCTAACCTTATGATGAGTGCACAATGAGTATGATATTATTACTGTTTTGTTTAAGAATGTTTTATTTTCACTGTTGGTGCATTTTGTATCAAATCATAGTCATATCGTATATCATATTGATATGCCAATATTGAGATATTGAGATAATTTGGCCATATTGTACAGCCTGACTGTCAACTAGCTGAAAACTTTCAATATTAGTTTACATATACATAAAAAAAATGCTTAAAGTGGCAGGGGGCTAACGCTCTGGGGTCCGAGGCCATTTTTTGGACAGTTCACTCGCCTGGCATAAATTTTTTTTATTGCTGTTAACAGCTCTCCCTGCATCCCACAATCAAGTTTTATGTCTCTTTGTTTCAAGACAACCTGTCCTTTCAGAATATATTTTGTGTGTGTGTGTGTGTGTGTGTGTGTGTGTGTGTGTGTGTGTGTGTGTGTGTGTGTGTGTGTGTGTGTGTTTTATAAGTGTAATAAAGGTTTACAATCAAAAATAGGCAAGGAAAAAATAAAGCGAAAAATAATTTTCCACACACATTTATTCACAACACACAGCAAACTATAATAAACAACTGTTTTGACACTTTATAAAGGTAATTTGAGGTCTTGTGTGAAAGACTGTACAACAAAAAGGTTCAAACAATAAACACAAATGCACATTTTGAACAATATATACAAAATGGTCTATGCATTTTGTTGTCCATTGATATGGTAAACAGCGCTTTACACAGAGAAAGCAACAGAGTTATCCAGTAACATTCACATGCAAACTAGTGGAGCAATCCTGATAGTTACACACTCTTTGTTTGAGCACGTGAGATTGTCATCAGAGGCTCTCTGTTTGCTCCTGCTTTCACTGATCACTGTGCGTAATGGCACAGGGCACACTGAATACGTACTAATAGTATGTACTCATTGGAGCACCCAGGTGGCTATTCAAACAGGCCAACTAGTAACATATCACTCCTGAAAACGATCTTTGGCTTTTCACGTGAGGTAAATCTGCCCTACGATTGGATTTTGGAAAACCATGTGACGGTGAACCAATTCCGATTGGACACTCACATTGCGCACGTCATCACACAGCTTCTATGAGGAGTACAAAGATGGCTGATGGCTGGCTCGAAAGTCCTCGGAGTTAACTTTTCAGCAAAAAAGTAAGTTTCTATCTCATATCATTCAAAAGTTCTTTATAATTTACTAAAGCTTGGTCTTAGCCATTGTATACGACGGTGTCAGCCCCAGAGAGTGAAGAGGGCTGTAATTAGGGAGGGTCAGCTGAAAGTCAAAAAAAAAGAAAAATGCTTAAAAAGGTGGGGGGTATGGGGGGCAGAGCCCCCCAAGAAGCTGAAAGGTTTTTGCCATGCTAATGCTCCCCTGAAGCATTTACTCAAAATAAAGTCTGAAGGACCTAAATGGTGAGATGCTGACGAGCTTTACCCCTTCATGTCCGCGACATATACATTTTATATAGATGAACTGGCACCTTGAAAATAATCTGTTGAGCATAAAATAGAGTAACGCGTGATGGCCTGTGTGATGTTTGTTCATGACTCAACACTCAGTAAACTGCTGCTGCTGGTTGTGATTTTCATTCACATCTGTGTAGAAACAAACAAACCCAAGTTTGTTTTGCTCGTGTCCCTCCTTTCTTCCAGCTCATACTCCCCTCTCTCTCACTCATCCTGCCTCCTTACGGCATGCACCCTGTAGGCTGGCTCTCCCCGGCACAGCTGCCAAGAATAAGACAGGCTGCTGCTGCTGGGGCTCGGCGGGGGAGGCCCCTCCTGCTGAAGGAGTGAGCGCTCACTCCGGTGAGTTCAGCCACTTGGATCTGTTTATTTAATATTCAGTCAGCTGTGGGGAGTGGGGTTAGCCACAGCTTATAAAACTCAGTCAGCATGACCAAGACATGACGCCCTCCCCCACCTTTCTCCAACATGTACGTGGATACATACACATGAGTGCACGCTCTCTGACACGCTGACTTACATGCTCCCATGTGTTCTGTCTTAAACAACACTAAGGGGCTCCAGCATGATGCCGCCGCTTGACGCCTGCACATCTGTAGCTCTGCTGCACGTGTGAGACTTTGTGTACACTACACTTTCAGATTCAGAACCCATAAATACAGACGGCTTATGTATCAGTTTTTTCTTCATAAAGACGGGGACATTCCGTGTGCCTCGGCAATCACTGATAAGTTCTCTCATAACAAGTGCACTCGAAGACTGAAATTCAGCACCTGAACTTGAGTGGCACTGTTGTGCAAAGCATTTCTGATACTCACACACACAAATGGAAAAAAGAAGAAGAAACTTGTGCTTTTTTACTGGACAGAGCCTGCATGAGGTCATCCACTGCTTTTCTCTATAGACCCGGTGCTGCTGACTGAACGGCTCCCCTAAAAATCAGCAAAAATGGGAACAAATTCCACCTACAAAGCTTCAACAATTACTGTTGAAGCTTTTTGAAACACGTTGCAGGCATCCATTTCAAAATGAGCAAATATTTGCACAAAACAATAATGTTTATCAGTTTGAACATTAACTCATTGAGTGCCAGCCATCTTCAAAGTTCAAAACATCCCAGTGCCAGGATTTCTTCAGCATTTGAGTGTTTTTTTTCAAGACCCATAGAAAATTGAGTTCTATGTCCATGTCAACAAACATACCACAAGAAAAGAAAAGAGAAGAAAAAAATTGGCTCAATGATGCGTCTTTGGCGCGGGGCGTTACTATGGGAAAAGACGCGTTTTAGAGTCAGTGGCATCGAGTGAGTTAAATATCTTGTCTTTGTGGTGTATTCAATTGAATAAAGGTTGAAGAGGATTTGAAAATCATTGTATTCTATTTTATTTACATTTTACACAACGTCCCAACTTCACTGGAATTGGAGTTGTATCATTTTAGCTTAACCCTCATACTTCTGGAAATTCTCTTCCTGATGTCACACTAAGTGAAACAATGTTTCTGGTTCCAGTGAAAGCAAGGGATTCTCAAAGTACGTCAAAGTTTAAGACCAAGCTTGTGATGCTAAAACACAACTACAGATCATGGCTAATCTACTGCATGGAAACAAACGGTCGGCGGTCTTTATATTTCATCTTAATGTAAACTGTCACACGTTTCTCCTGCGTGCACATCAAAGGTGATCTCGTCCTAATGAGCTGAACTACATGAGCATAACTCCAACAAGTGAGCTGAGGAGACCATGAAGTGGGCTGATACGGATTCATTTAGTGAGAAGTGGGGGGAGCTTAATAATTCTCACAGCAACCCATATTCACTCTTTGCCTGCTGGGAGCAATCCCAGCGTGCTCCATCTATGCCTCGACTGGAAGGCTCCATGGCAACCCCCGGGGTCACGGGTCACAGGGAAAGGTTGCTTTTATCTGCTAATGAGGTTGGTACCTGCAGGCTCCATGTCTCTCCACGTCTCCCCTGCACAAAGTCAGAGGGGGTGGTGGTTTGGGGTGGGGTGGGGGGACGCTATGAATGCCTGCCAAGTGACACTAATGCCATCTTCACTCATCTTCCTTTGAAGTGCGCGACTCATTAAGCGTGGGATGGGACGCGACATGGCGTGCTGGGAGGGGTTACTGGTATTGGGTTCTGCCCTGTAGGGAAGATACCAAACAGCCCAGAAATTGGTGTTTGCAAGTGTTCACATGTAAACTGGGATCGCCCCACGAGCCTCACACCTTCACTTTCGGCGTTTGATAGATGCCTACAGACCAGCAGGATCTTTGTACCGTTAAAGAATGAGGTAATTGTTTTACTTCTTACAAAACAAATCAGACGTGCACAGAGTAGTAACAGATGGGTCAAACAACCCATATGATTAAGTCTTCACATAATTTAAATCATGAGCAAATTAGAAGGTTGCATATACACACTCAAAAAAATGACTCATTGGATGAACTCAATTCAGTTATGTGCAGGATTCCCAGCTAATAAATATAAGTAGCCCCAACTCAAAAAAGCACATCCATGGAAGATAATTTTATTTAGTTTGGGTTACATATATATATTAGATGGAAATCCGATCCAGTGAGTCAGTTTCAGTAGAATTGTGGACTATTTAAAATAAGTGTGCAGGACTTTAGTTACACACGCTGTTAATTCTGCTGGAAACACATTTCTGATTTGATTCATCAACCCATGTGCCCCTTCAGTGGGGTAGACATGCACCCTCACCAGCCTGTGTTTCTCTCCCACCCCCTTACACCCATGCACACACCCCCTGTCATGTTCCCGGCGCTGAGAAAGCAGTCCATTAACTCTGATTTAGTGGCAGTGTCATGCAGATGCCTTTTGTGCAGCGGTGACATCCACTGAATGGAAATCAGAAGTTTCTCCCCCTCCTTCTCCATCATTCCTCCTCTTGGCTTCATGCAGGAGTATGTCGGCGTGTTTGTGCGGCTCCGATAAGACTGTGAGGAGGGTAGAGCCGTGGCCTGGGGTGGGGATGTGGATTGAGAGGGTTTTGCTGCCACATGTCTGTGAGTGGCAGATTCTTTGTGCCTGTGCCGGCCTGTTTGTTTAGCCTGTCCTCAGAGAGGTGCCTCACACAGCGCTGCCTTGTTTCCAGCCACTGACGAGACATTAAGAAAAACCGTGCTCACGGATAGGAAAAGATGAAATGTAGGGTGAGGATGTGGGTGGAGATGTTCATTCATTCATTAACTATACCCGCTTGCTCCAGTCAAGGGGCACAGTGGGGCTGGAGCCTATCCCAGCAGTCATAGGGCATGAGGTAGGCTACACCCTGGACAGGACGCCAGTCTGTTGCAGGGCTGGGTGGAGATGTGTTATGTATTAAAGTGTCTCACAAATCATACATACTGTTAGACAGTCAGTCTTTGCACCATCATTAAGACTTTACACTAAGCTCACAAAGACGCTCGCATTAAGTAACATCAAACAAAGGTTCAGTGATGTTTGCAGGGAAGACAGAGATTTGAGTCTTCCAAGTCTCCTCTGGCTCCTGAATTACATCATGTTTGACCCCCCGGTTTATTCACAAATGCACCCTCTTGGTCATGTCTGTCTGTCTGTTTGTTTTTGGTCATATCTTCAAAATGCAAAGTGCAATTTCATTCAAACTTGGTGAGTAAACTCAGTAAAGTGACGTTTTACAACACAGATCATGTCAAGGTCATAGGTCAAATGCCAATGTAAAATCAAAGGTCATTGTCCATGGCAATATTTTCAAAATTCAGACTAGTTTTAATTAAATGGAGTGGAAAAAAAACTCTGTGAGCCATCCTCTCACATCAAAAGTCATGCCAAGGTCAAAGGTCAAAGGCTAACCCCAGATCACTGTCTATTTTCTGCAGCAATACAGTAGTGTTCAGAATAATAGTAGTGCTATGTGACTAAAAAGCTTAATCCAGGTTTTGAGTATATTTCTTATTGTTACATGGGAAACAAGGTACCAGTAGATTCAGTAGATTCTCACAAATCCAACAAGACCAAGCATTCATGATATGCACACTCTTAAGGCTATGAAATTGGGCTATTAGTAAAAAAAAGTAGAAAAGGGGGTGTTCACAATAATAGTAGCATCTGCTGTTGACGCTAGAAACTCAAAACTATTATGTTCAAACTGCTTTTTTAGCAATCCTGTGAATCACTAAACTAGTATTTAGTTGTATAACCACAGTTTTTCATGATTTCTTCACATCTACGAGGCATTAATTTTGTTGGTTTGGAACCAATATTTTGCTTGTTTACTAGTATGCCTGGGGTCATTGTCTTGTTGAAACACCCATTTCAAGGGCATGTCCTCTTCAGCATAAGGCAACATGACCTCTTCAAGTATTTTGACATATTCAAACTGATCCATGATACCTGGTATGTGATATATAGGCCCAACACCATAGTAGGAGAAACATGCCCATATCATGATGCTTGCACCACCATGCTTCACTGTCTTCACTGTGAACTGTGGCTTGAATTCAGAGTTTGGGGGTCGTCTCACAAACTGTCTGCGGCCCTTAGACCCAAAAAGAACAATTTTACTCTCATCAGTCCACAAAATATTCCTCCATTTCTCTTTAGGCCAGTTGATGTGTTCTTTGGCAAATTGTAACCTCTTCTGCACATCTCTTTTATTTAACAGAGGGACTTTGCGGGGGATTCTTGCAAATAAATTAGCTTCACACAGGCGTCTTCTAACTGTCACAGCACTTACAGGTAACTCCAGACTGTCTTTGATCATCCTGGAGCTGATCAATGGGTGAGCCTTTGCCATTCTGGTTATTCTTCTGTCCATTTTGATGGTTGTTTTCTGTTTTCTTCCACGCGTCTGTTTTTGTTTTTTGTTTTTGTTTTTTTTTTGTCCATTTTAAAGCATTGGAGATCATTGTAGATGAACAGCCTATAATTGTTTGCACCTGCGTATACGTTTTCCCCTCTCCAATCAACTCTTTAATCAAACTACGCTGTTCTTCTGAACAATGTCTTGAACGTCCCATTTTCCTCAGGCTTTCAAAGAGAAAAGCATGTTCAACAGGTGATGGCTTCATCCTCACATAGGGGATACCTGATTCACACCTGTTTGTTCCACAAAATTGACAAACTCACTGACTGGATGCCACACTACTATTATTGTGAACACCCCCTTTTCTACTTTTTTTTTACTAATAGCCCAATTTTATAGCCTTAAGAGTGTGCATATCATGAATGCTTGGTCTTGTCGGATTTGTGAGAATCTACTGAATCTACTGGTACCTTGTTTCCCATGTAACAATAAGAAATATACTCAAAACCTGGATTAAGCTTTTTAGTCACATAGCACTACTATTATTCTGAACACTACTGTACATTGAAAACACAAGGAGCCATTTAAGTCAAACTTTGTGGATAAATTCTATGGACCATACTCCTCATACAGTAGGTCAACGTGTTAGATTACAGTGCAACAGCAATCTAAAAGCAACGGAATTGCTTAAAAAAAGAAGAAATTTTTAGTACTTTCAGAGCTTTAAAATGTCAGCAAAAATAAATGAAATAGACTAAAACTGCATATGTAACTGTCACATGATGGTCAGTCTTGTTATGAAGGCAATGCGTACTCCACCACCAACTCACAATGAAGCTGCCCATGTTGGGTTTTATTCATTTGAAATGGAGTAACAAAGTCATTTTGCAAAATAAATTTGGCATCTCAGAATCAGAATCAGAAGAATCAGAAGAAGTTTATTGCCATTGCCAATGAACAGGATTCACAGACTAGGAATTTGCTTCTATATAATGGTGCAACATTAAACAGAGAGCAATATAAAATGCTAAGATAAAATATACAATATGTGCCAAAATAAGACAAAATATAAGATAAAAAATGACATATGAAATATGAAAGGCTGTGTGCAACAGAAAAATAGAAAGAAAGAGAAACAGAAAAAAACAGTGCAGTGGGAGGAGTGCAATTAAAACCAATGTACATTGTCTAAAGTGACCCATGATAAAATGATAAAGTGACAGAGTTAAGGTTAAGGTGACTGAGTTATGAGGAGTTCATGAGTCTAACGGCAGAGGGGAAGAAACTGTTCTTATGGTGGGAGGTTCTGGTCCAGATGGACCGTAGCCTCCTGCCCGAGGGCAGCGGTTTGAATAGACTGTGTGCAGGGTGAGAAGGGTCGGCTGTGATCCGACCATATCTGATCTGGACCATATAATGAAGGCTGTTCATCAGAGATATTCCTCCAGTGACATTATCATGTCAAATGGAGTCCTGAAGTATGTGAAGGGTATTTGTGTCTTTACATGGACCTTAAACATTGTCCGTGCTGCCTCTAGAGTCAACCCACAGCTGTTACCCATTGAAATATCAATGGCTGTTGCGTCTGACCTCAGGAGGATCCCTCCAATCCTGACTGACCTCTCCCACCAGCCAGCATCTGCTCGTAATGCTGGCCCCGGCTAAAGGCGGCCGCGTCAGGTAGGAAACAGAAGGTCATAAAGGTCATGTTTGATTATTCTACCTCACTCGCTCAGAAAACAAAAAGAGAAAATATTTACACAAACAAAAAGCTTAACATTTCCCAGTGATTGGAAACACGTTCGATCCCTCTTCCAGCATGTTTCTGTTCTTCACGTGCACAGATACACAGTACACACACTGAATGGGGATTTGGTATCACAACAGAAAAACAACGGTTATTAAAAGTGTGAGAAAGACCCTTGAACATAATAAATTGTAGCTGGTGGAACATTTCACCTGGTAGTCGAACCTGAGTAATGCTGATGAGTTTTGGCCTCCCCTCCGGCCACGTTAGATCAACCGTAATAAGTTGCCAGTTTACGGACCTTTGCTCCCCAAATGTCTACCATGTTGCTAATTGCGGACATCTGTGGCTCAGGTTTTGATGTTTTGTCTCAACGTGCAGCTGTCCGTTCCATTTCCAACAGCCTCGGGTTAAACGTAGCATAGCCCGCCGTTATCTGTGTCCAGTCCCTTAATCACAGCCAGTAATGTGGTTTTGATTCACCAAAGTGGGTGAGTGGGTGGGGAGGGGAGGGGGAGGGGATGGGGGAGAGATATTTTTAAAGTACACTCCATTCTATAACTTACAGGTTTCTGTGAAGTTGTTGACTCTGATCAAACTGCAGGAAAACAGATCAGATCAAACCTCTTCAGTAAATTAAAGGAAAAGTGTTTCCCTGCTGTTTGAGTTTTCTGCTAAAAAACCAGCCAACGGCCGACTTCTTATAATTTCCTTTACTGAGGTAAATAATAAGAAAATGCTAAAGAACAAAACTGAGCAAAACTGTGCTGGTGATTACATTATTATTTATTTATTATTATTATTAATATGCATATGTCGCGGACATGGAAGCTCGTCAGCATCTCACCATGTCACTTAGGTCCTTTATTTTGAGTAAATGCTTCAGGGGAGCATTAGCATGGCAAAAACATTTCAGCTTCCTTCAGCCTTTTTAAGCATTTTTCTTTTTTTGCTTTTCAGCTGACCCCCTAATTACAGCCCTCTTAACCCCCTGCCACTTTAAACATTTTTTTAATGTAGATGTAAATTAATATTCAAAGTTTTCAGCTCGTTGACAGTAGGGCTGCACAATATGGCCAATTTATCGTATCTCGATATTTTCATATAAATTGTCATGTAAATGTCACTTATGCTGTCCATATTCTTGAGCCGCTTAAGTGGGTAGGGAGAGTTCCCATGGGATAAAAAAGCTTTTCAACCTACCATCCCTGGTTCTCAAGACCAGGGACCTAAGTGGTTCTACTCTCTGTCTCTCTCTCTCTCTCTCTCTCTCTCTCTCTCTCTCTCTCTCTCTTTCTCTGTCAAGATATTTAGGTGTACCTTAGTAAACATTAGAGTTCCACCTTAGATTTGGAATGTATATTAGAAGCTATACCTTACTGAATTTTCATATCAGTATGATAAACGATATGACTATGATTTGACACAAAGTGCAGCAACAGTGAAAATTAAACATTTTTAAACAAAACAGTAATAATACCACACTCATTTTGCACTCATCATAAAGTTAGGATACTGTGCCCTCCAAAAGTATTGGAACACTTGGAATTTCACACATTTTAATTTGTTTATGCCATTTTAAATACAACAAATCCAAAAAAATAAAGAATAAAAACTTCTAAAATTAACTTAGATTTTAAGACAAAACCTCCTTCCATCAGTGAGAGCATTGAAGATGCAACGTGGCTGGGTCTTCCAGCATGACAATGATCCCAAACACACCGCTCGGGCACTGAAGGAGTGGCTCCGTAAAACGTATTTCAAGGTCCTGGAGTGGCCTAGCCAGTCTCCAGACCTCAATCCCATAGAACATTTGTGGAGGGAGTTGAAAGTCCATGTTGCCCAGCGACAGCCCCAAAACATCACTGCTCTAGAGGAGATCCACATGGAGGAATGGGTCAAAATACCAGCTACAGTGTGTGCAAACCTGGTGAAGACTTACAGGAAATGTTTGACCTCTGTCATTGCCAACCAAGATTATGTTACAAAGTACTGAGTTGAACTTTGTTGTTGACCACAAATACTTATTTTCTACCATAATTTACAACCCCTGGCAAAAATTATGGAATCACCGGCCTCAGAGGATGTTCATTCAGTTGTTTAATTTTGTAGAAAAAAAGCAGATCACAGACATGACACAAAACTAAAGTCATTTCAAATGGCAACTTTCTGGCTTTAAGAAACACTATAAGAAATCAAGAAAAAAAGATTGTGGCAGTCAGTTACGGTTACTTTTTTAGACCAAGCAGAGGAAAAAAATATGGAATCACTCAATTCTGAGGAAAAAATTATGGAATCACCCTGTAAATTTTCATCCCCCAAATTAACACCTGCATCATATCAGATCTGCTCATTGACATTGACCCTATGTGTCTTTTTGCAAGATTTTTTGGCAAGATGCATTATCATCTTGAAAAATGATTTCATCATCCCCAAACATCCTTTCAATTGCCCAAAATATCAACATAAACTTGTGCATTTATTGATGATGTAATGACAGCCATCTCCCCAGTGCCTTTACCTGACATGCAGCCCCATATCATCAATGACTGTGGAAATTTACATGTTCTCTTCAGGCAGTCATCTTTATAAATCTCATTGGAATGGCACCAAACAAAAGTTCCAGCATCATCATCTTGCCCAATGCAGATTCGAGATTCATCACTGAATATGACTTTCATCCAGTCATCCACAGTCCACAATTGCTTTTCCTTAGCCCATTGTAACCTTGTTTTTTTCTGTTTAGGTGTTAATGATGCCTTTCATTTAGCTTTTCTGTATGTAAATCCCATTTCCTTTAGGCGGTTTCTTACAGTTCGGTCACAGACGTTGACTCCAGTTTCCTCCCATTCGTTCCTCATTTGTTTTGTTGTACATTTTTCGATTTTTGAGACATATTGCTTTACGTTTTCTGTCTTGACGCTTTGATGTCTTCCTTGGTCTACCAGTATGTTTGCCTTTAACAACCTTCCCATGTTGTTTGTATTTGGTCCAGAGTTTAGACACAGCTGACTGTGAACAACCAACATCTTTTGCAACATTGTGATGATTTACCCTCTTTTAAGAGTTTGATAATCCTCTCCTTTGTTTCAATTGACATCTCTCGTGTTGGAGCCATGATTCATGTCAGTCCACTTGGTGCAACAGCTCTCCAAGGTGTGATCACTCCTTTTTAGATGCAGACTAATGAGCAGATCTGATATGATGCAGGTGTTAGTTTTGGGGATGAAAATTTACAGGGTGATTCCATAATTTTTTCCTCAGAATTGAGTGATTCCATATTTTTTTTCCTCTGCTTGGTCTAAAAAAGTAACCGTTACTGACTGCCACAATCTTTTTTTCTTGATTTCTTATAGTGTTTCTTAAAGCCAGAAAGTTGCCATTTGAAATGACTTTAGTTTTGTGTCGTCTGTGATCTGCTTTTTTTCTACAAATTTAAACAACTGAATAAACATCCTCCGAGGCCAGTGATTCCATAATTTTTGCCAGGGGTTGTACAAATAAATTCTTTAAAAATCCTACAATGTGATTTCCTGGAATTTTTTTTCTCATTTTGTCTCTCATAGTTGAAGTGTACCTATGATGAAATTTACAGACCTCTTTCATCTTTCTAAGTAGGAGAACTTGCACAATCAGGGACTGACTAAACACTTTTTTACCCCACTGTACATCTCATATATAGTGCAGCAGATAAGATCATATTTAGAGTGGAATCCTGCAAATGGTGATACAAGCATCGCATTTGGTACAAATAATCTACAGACATGAACTCTTTTAAAAAAAATCTGATTGGCCACTTGAATTTTCAATAGGCAGCCAGGTAGGGGTCAATTAAAGAATTACACAGGGATCAAAGTTAAAAGATGCTCCAATCATATAGAAAACTACACCACATTATTTGCCTGATCATAAAGATTCCAAAAAGTATATTTTGGACTATCTGTGACTGAATGTTATGGAGTTATGAGGTAAAAGCAGCAAGAATGGTGACAAAGGTCAGTTTCAGTTTGGACAGGGGTCAAAAGTTAATACTCCAATTTTGGTAAAAAAAAAAAAAATGATGCAAATTATTGGTTGAGTTAATCGGGTTTTAAAAAGTAACCGTTTGCATCATGTGTCATGCTTCATTCATGTTACAGGGAAACATATGTCACATGTCATAGAATCCAATGGACATTGACCTTGTTTGACCTTTACTTTGGAGACCAAGCACTCAGCATTGTCAAAACTATTCCATTTATTAATCCTATTAACTCAACCAATAATTTGCATCACTTTTTACCAAAATTAGAGCAACTCTTTACCTGTTGACGCCTGTCCAAACTGAAACTGTCCTTTGTCACCATTCTTGCCGTTTTTACCACAAAACTCCATAACATTCAGTCATAGATAGTCCAAACTATAACTTTTTAGAATCTTTATAATCAGACAAGTAACGTGATGTAGTTTTCAATTTCACTGGAGCATTTTAAAATTTTGACCCCTGTGTAATTCTTCAACTGACCTCTACCTGGCTGCCTATTGAAAATTCAAGTAGCCAGTCGTTTTTTTGTTTTTGTTTTTTTTAAGTGTCGTTTCTACATTATTTGCCTGATCATAAAGATTCCAAAAAGGTATAGTTTGGACAATATGTGACTAAATGTTATGGAGTTATGAGGTAAAAGCAGCAAGAATGGTGACAAAGGTCAGTTTCAGTTTGTACAGGGGTCAAAAGTTAAAGTTGCTCCAATAATTTTGCTCCAGCTGTATTTGTGCTGAATTTGATGCTTGTATCACCATTTGAAGGATTGCTTCAGTTATCTGCTGCACTAATAAGCCAACAGAGCATGAACCAGATGCTGTCTGTTAGCTTAAACATGTGTATATAAGGCAACCCAAATTAAAGCAGAAATGGTAAAACTCTCTTGAAAACATTGATCATGTCCACGCTGATCCCTAATTATGTCTGGTTGTTAGACGCTAACCAAAATGGTGGCGCTGGCAACAGTCAGCGAATGAGCGGATCGCCGCGGTCCTCCATCTAGTGAGTAAATAGAAATTGATGGTAATACCCTATGCCCCTCACGTTTGCATCAGCTAATAAGTGTTAAGCTAGCACCCATCAGTAGAACCACACTGTCCACTATGTGGACAAATTCAAGATGAAATATACAACAGAACAACAAAGTAAAACCTGAATAAAACATGTGGCTGTTGATGGCAGATGTATGGTAATAAATTGTTTCAGTGTACTGCAATATCTTCTTTGAAATGGCTGAAACCTTTGGAGGTCTTGTATTTTGAACATTGTTTTAGAGTCTGCCTGAAATGGAAGTCAGACATCACAATATAAGCTGAAATGTACAAGAGAAATGGCAAGTACAACAGAGGATAAAGAGCAGGTGGAATGTATAGTTGTGAATGATGCTATGTTTCATAAGTATTATAAATTAGCAAAGGCTCACTCAGAACACTGCTTCAAAACTTTTGAAACCTTCTTGTGGTTAACTGGCAAACTGCAAATGACATTTGGTGTATACTGTCACCTACAGTACAGTAGTTAGCAGAGGTGCACAAATCATAATCCTTATTTAATGAAAGTAATAAAATTCATTTAATTCTTCCTAATTTCTATATTTTCCCTAGTTTCAAATCCCTGTGAGCTGTGAGCTACAATCGCTTCCTGATCATGTCGTTCTGGGGGAAAGTGAAGTTTGCTCTTTAACGTCGTGATTATTGTTCTTTACAACACTGTTTGTCCTCTTTGTTCCAGACTAATATATATAATATGTCTGAAATTCGGTTTGCGTTTATTAAATTCCACGCAGATTAAACGTAGCAGACACGGATTATTTGTTAGAATTGTTTTAGCAAGTTTTCAGGGTATCATACATGCAGTCTCTTATTAACATGCCGAAAAGCATAAAAAAATTACTTTTTTGTAGTATAATATTCATTTACAATTGTCATCATGTGGATTCTCTATGTTGTTTGACTGCAGCGACTCTCTGGCACTCAAGGAATTATGGGATACGTCAAGTGGTGAATGTCACTGACATGAACGAGCAAAACTCCTCACCACATCACCATGTCAATTAGGTCCTTCACGCTTGTTTCCAGTAAATGGTTCTGGGGAGCATTAGCATGGCTAAACACTTCACCTTTGGGGAGCTTTGCCCCCACACCCCCCAACTAGGGCCCTCTTAATCCCCCGCCATTTGAAGCATTTTTCTTTATTTGCCTCTCACATGCCTGGAAGCTCCTCACCATCTAATCATGTCACTGAGGTCCTTCAGACTTTTTTTTCAGCAAATGGTCCTGGGGAGCATTAGCATGGCTAAAACCCTTCAGCTTAGTTATTTTCAAAGATTTAAATATTTTTACATGTAATTTACACACTAAATAGTCACTGGCTGACCTCAAAAGCTGTCAAGGTGCACACCGCCTCTCAGTTTAGAGTTCCCGGTTTCAGCATCGACTCAACATTTAGCATTTCCTGTTTCAGTGTCGACTTTCCACTGAATTCCTGTGAGATCCCTGTAATATCATCGCTTTGTTTTTTATTTATTTATTGAGGAAAACAAAAAGTTACACAAAAACCTTACAGAGGATAAACATACCACAGCAAAAACAACATACTGAAAAACATGTTAATCTCCTCTGCTGTCGATCCAGGAAGTGTTCAACATTTGACATGTGGACTCGGAATTTGGCCTTTCCCTGTAGTATGAGCAAGCTTGCCCAGGTGTCACATTGCTCATACTAACCCACTTTTTAAGTAAGATGAACAGTGCAGTAATATTACACCTTTAGAGTCGTTGTTCTTCCAGGACACCTTACGTTCTAAGTGTTTTGGATATTGTTCAGGATGCCGCACCTGTTGACACCTGTTGGATTACCCTAGGCATTGGTGAAGCAGTGAATGGGGTATTGTCTTCATGGGTGCGTGCATGCGTGCGTTCATGCATGGACAAGATCATTTTTTAAAAACTGGGTAGATTTCCTTCAAACTTAGCGGGAATATTACTTGATGACTTTTGAAGGTCAAAGTCAATGAAAACATGGTGAAAAAGCAAAACAAAACAAAAATATACTTTTCTTGTACATCTCAACAGATAAGACACCTAGATAGATTATGCACAGCATATGTTTAGATTTTGGAGGAGTTTAGCCAAATGTCAAATGTCGAGGTCAAGGAAAACATGGTTCTGACAAACACCTTTTTTTATATTTTCATTTTTTAATATCTCATTAACGAAGAAGCTCAGCTGGATCAAACTTTGTGGGAATTTTCCTTGAATTGATATCAAGAGGTGATTAGATTTTGGCGTAATTTGATTTAAAAAAAGGTCAAAGGTCAAGGAAAAAATGGCCCCAAAACTTTTTTTTTAATATATCTCATCAACCAACAAGCCTAGACAGATGATCTACAGCTTATATTTAAATTTTGGAGAAGTGTGGCTACAGGTCAAATGCCAAGGACAACATGAATGAAAAACACCTTTTTATATCTCAGCAATTGAGAAGCCTAGGGGGGTGATCACGCGCATGTGTAAATTTACTTGTACATTTATATTGTGGTGTGCAGAGAGTGCAGGGTGTACATCGATGCTCTGACACCTGTCATCATATTTACAGTCAGCACATGGGCTCCATGTTTATGAACACACATGTTTCTTGTATATCAGAAAGTGGTGTGAAAAAAATCTTACTTCTACCTTAATAATAGTTAGCTTTATAAATGTTGATGTTAAGATCAGTGTTTTTGTGCTGCTGTTTAATTTTCCTGTGTTCGTATCACACAGATGGAGTATTGTGCTGCTTTGTCACTGTTTCTTTCAGGATAGTGAACACTGAAGAGATTGGGGGGGGTACAAGCTCAAATTTCTTTTAATCTTTGTGTCTGGTTGCTGTTGTGTTTCTCATCTGTGGAAATGTCACTGCCATTAAGCTAAAAGGTCAGCGGGACCCACCCCTGTGTAAACCATTACCCATAATTCCTGACAGTTACAGCCTGCTCTGTGGTTCTTGCCTCTGTTTTACTGGCACCGTGTTTTTGATGCTGTCGCTTGGAGGTTGTGTGTTTTTCTTGGGACAAAGCCTTTTTCTAAAGTAGATTTGTAATCTTGATGAGGGAGCTCTTCCTCTCAAGAACATTTTGTGATAAGACCTGGAGTCGGTTTAGATGTGTGTTCTGCCGAGCAGCACCTTGCACAAATGTGTGCGCCTTTGAAACCTGATCTTGAGTAATTGTCGGGATAAGACGAGGGATTGACCTCTGCCATGAACCATATTTTCTGAAACAACACACGCTTGAGCAAGCTTTGAACCCGTCTGTCCTCCAGGACCGCAGCAGCACATGAGGAAGTTAACTGTCAACGTTTTAGTGTAACTAAACAAAGTCTGTGGTAATTTCATCTGCTCTCGCTCACGTGGTCAGCGTGCAGATCGTAAGCTTCCGTCCCTCTGCTGGTCATGACGTAACACATTAACACGAAACAGGCCCTGGTGCTCAAACCTGTTAATCACTTTAGTTTGTATATTTTTAACTTGAACAGTTGTTCCATCTTCTGTTTGTTTTTAAAAGAATTAATCGGTTTAAAGAGTGCGGAACAACAATGACAATGTGCTATTGTGATTTATTCATATCAGACACGGTGGGTTTCCATCTTTGGTGTTGTCACATTTCAGATTCCGCAGCATTCACCTCACATTCCTTTCATCCCGACGCCCCAGGGGTCTGTCCCGCCTCCCAGTGTGAGGGAATGACACAGACACACAATCTACAGATAGCAGGCAGCGGCATCGCTCATGCCGGTAGACTACAAGTCCAAATTTAAAACAGCCGGCAACAAATTCCATATCCCAATTCCTGTTTGTCCTGGCCTCAGCAGTCAAGATCCTGGTCCAGAAATGGGCCAAAACTATGCGGAGTCTAGGTCTTCGCTACGGTACTGCAGGATAATTGAATTTGGATCAAAGACATTCAAGTCTTTTAAAGAGGACTAGACGGCTACCTAGTTTTTATTAATAACAGGAATGTTTCCAATGCTGACCTTCACTGTGCTCAACATGAAATCCCGACTTACAGACATCATAGACAGGAAAGTCCCAGAGGCCCATCGGGCCGGTGCAGATCTCTGGCTACCGGATGTGACGCGGATGGGAGTCTACGACTCCCCCTGGACAGGACAGCAATTCACTGAAAGTTACATGTCCGCAGACAGGTATAGCAGTATGAATGGGAATCAAACCCAGCAAAGGTGCCTTGACGCACAAATTTAATCCGCACACTGGAACACAATCTGCCGTGCAGGAGAGGAAACTCATTGTTCAACCCCAGTTACAATGAAGTTGGGACATTGTGTAAAATGTAAATAAAAACAGAATACAATGATTTGCAAATCCTCTTCAACCTATATTCAATTGAATACACCACAAAGACAAGATATTTAATGTTCAAACTGATAGACTTTTTTGTTTTTGTGCAAATATTTGCTCATTTTGAAATGGATGCCTGCAACACATTTCAAAAAAGTTGGGACGGGGCAACAAAAGACTGGGAAAGTTGATGAATGCTCAAAGAACACCTAACTGGAAACAGGCGAGTGTCATGATTGGGTATAAAAAGAGCATCCCCAAAAGACTCAGCCGTTCACAAGTAAAGATGGGGCGAGGAGCATCACTTTGTGAACAAGTGCGTGGAAAAAAAATAGTCCAACAGTTTAAGAACAGTGTTGCTCAACATTCATTTGCAAGGAATTTAGGGATTCCATCATCTGATGAGTCCACATTTCAAATTATTTTTGGAAATCCAGTGCTAAGTTCAAAAGCCACCATCTGTGATGGTATGGGGGTGTGTTAGTGCCCATGGCATGGGCAACTTACACATCTGTGATGGCACCATCAATGCTGAAAGGTACATCCAGGTTTTGGAGCAACATATGCTGTCATCCAAGCAACATCATTTTCAGGGACGTCACTACTTATTTCAACAAATCCAGACCTGTCGCCCATTGAAAATGTGTGGCGCATTATGAAGCGCAAAATACAACAATGGAGACCCCGGACTGTTGAACAACTGAAGTCGTACATCAAGCAAGAATGGAAAAAAATTCCACCTACAAAGCTTTAACAATTAGTGTCCTCAGTTCCCAAACGCTTATTGAGTGTTGTTCGAAAGAAAGGTGATGTAACACAGTGGTAAACATACCACTGTCCCAGCTTTTTTGAAACGTGTTGCAGGCATCCATTTCAAAATGAGCAAATATTTGCACAAAAGCAATAAAGTTTATCAGTTTGAACATTAAATATCTTGTCTTTGTGGTGTATTCAACTGAATATAGGTTGAAGAGGATTTGCAAATCATTGTGTTCTATTTTTATTTACATGTTACACAACATCCCAACTTTGCTGGAATTGGGGTTGTCAACTGTGCAGGGCTGTGTGCAAGTGTACAAAGAAAATTTTGAAATGTTCAAAATCTCTGGCACGCATTACTTTTGTGAACTGCATGTGAACATTACGCAAACAATTCAAAAACAGTCATTGTGTCAGCACAGCGCCTCAGCGCAGCTCATCTGAACAATTATAACGAGATATTAAATCTATAATAAGTATAATTTTACAGATACTCATGAAAAGGAATGAACATGCAACTGTTTTACCAAGCTATTACAGTGCAAATATTATAAATAATTACCTTTTAGACGATTCCAAATGCATTCTCCACGTCATGAAGTGCACGAGAGAGAAAGAGAGAAAAGCTGCAGCTGTAGAAAATTCCTGTGTGATTCTGGAAGAGATTAGAGGTGGTTTCATCAGCCAAACTCTGAGTGAAAGTGCACCATCCAGCAGAACACAGCTGGTTGCATTGGCACGCGAATTGTGTGGCAGTGCCACACAATTAAATGCCTGCAAGTGTCAAGGTGCCTTCACCCATTAACCCACAAAGCCACCAGCTCAATTAATTTTATAACATGAAAGCTTCTGTCTCACTGAACTCAACGTGAAATCCAACCCCAACCCACCCACCCACCCAAAAAAAAAAAAAAAAAAAAAAAAATCAAAAACCTGTAGTTTTGGCCCTTGTAAGTTTGTAAGTACAGACTTAGTGAAATGTTGAATAAATGCAGTAAATAAATAAATTCTTGACTTTTTTTTTCTCAGCTTTCATAAGATGTATCAAAGTTACTAAAGTGATGAAAGACACATGATCAGAGATACAATATTTCATTTTGCTTTTCAAGTGTAGTTTGGAGTAAAACTATTTGGTTACTTTCAAAGCAGAAAACACCTAAAAACATGTTCAGTTCGTGGAACTCAACATATTGTATTTGCATATATGATAACGTTTACTGTATTTGCATATATGATTATGTTGTTTGTAGAAAACTTGTAGGAGATCATTTGGTGTTAAAGGAGCACGTTTATTTGTCTTTAATAAGAGGATGTTGAGTGAAAGAAAACCCGCCGGGGTCATGGCCTCTTATTGTAGACACTGTGATGATAAAATCTGTTGCTTGGTCCAGTCAGTCCCAGCTGTTTGGACTTCTCATATGTGGTAACAGTGCACCCCCTTGTGTGTGAAACTTTCAAAGCATAAAGCTGCTCTTGCCTGGTCTTTAATAAACCACGTCTGTCTCAGTGTGCCTAAAAAGTGCTGATGTCCACGTCTTTTCACAATTCCTGTGCTAGTCACACGACATCCCGGATAAAACACAGCGTCCAGTTTGGAAATGAACGGCACATTCCACTGTTAACAGGAGTTTTTGTCATGGAAAGAGGAGCGGAGGCTTTGCGCGTCGCGGTGGTGCCGCATGGCGCACAGCACACTGTGATGAAGCCTCACGGGACATGTTCTGGCATGTCCAGGCACATCCACAATTTCTCAGATAATCACTCGATGGAAAAACCACCGACAGCTGTCTGAACGCCATCTCAAAGCCGTCCTGTGAGACCAAAACGGAGGAGGTTTTGTCTTGCTCCAGTAGCGAATCCATCGTGACGCGCGAAGCCTCCGCTCGGCTTTCCATGACAAAATCTCTTGTTAAAAGTGAAATCTGGCAGAAAATGGTTGATGTCCAGCTCTTGTGATAACCAGAGAAATGGCACACGATGGTCACGGATCCAGACAGCCATCCGTTTAGAAATTAAATGGTCGTTCAGCCTGTCGATGGCGGTTTCAGAGCGCGGCACGCCCCACAGCCGCTGGGGGCCGTCCTTAAAGCGACAGTAACACTCCTTATTCTCTACCAAGCCCGTAACATTTTCACCGAAAGCCAGATAAATTTTTCTAATGGTTTCCAGCTGCCAGTCTCTAACAGTTTCTGAAAAAATTCTGATGGAAAAAAAGCCCAAATCATTCCTCCATTTCCTGGCAATGAAACAACGACGAGGGGGCTGGACCACTCCTCACTCAAAGCCTGCTCACAGGCGAATGACGCAACCGACAGGCGTGGAAAAACTCACGCATGCGCACGAGGGTTCAAGCTTGTCTGATGCAATCACACGTGATTCAAATCCATATGGTTTTTGAAAAAAATAATAAGGTCGGATACTTTTCTAATAGACCTTGTATATATATATATATATATATATATATATATATATATATATATATATATATATATATATATATATATATATATATATATATATATATATATATATATATTGGTCGGGCCCGCCTGACGAAGAGAGTCTGTGACAACACCATGCTCACGACCAACACCAAGATGAGGGTGTATCAGGCATGTGTGCTAAGCACTGTCCTCTATGGGGGTGAAGCATGGACACTCTACTCCTGCCAAAAACGTAGGCTGAACACCTCAGAAGACTGCTTGACATCACCTGGCAGGTACCCTTGGTGCGTCAACATGTGCCAGGTTTGACCTTGATATGTTTAGACTTTGACAAAATATCACGGAGACTGATTGCCAATCAACACCTCGGCATAGCAGTTTGTGTCCTAGGTGAAGGTCAACATGCTGCTAGACATAAATCAGCGCAACTCAATAAATGTCTGTTACACTTATCCCACTTTTGAACATGTCCAGAATTTTTTTGGGAGCTCACCTGGAGTTCTGGATGCATCAGGATCCTTGCGGCCCAAACAAAATTCTACACAACTCTGCATCCACACAAAGAATTACTCTGAGATATCAGAAGTAGAAGATGGAGAACTGCTTCAGATCTCTCTCGACTTGACCAGGATTCAGAAGGTGTATCACCTGCCAAGTACAAACCATTTAGTCCATGGGCCAAGCAGTTTTTCGGTACCACTTAAGGTGACTAAACAACACTTAGAATCCAGCCTCAGTGTATCATGGGCTACACAAAAATGTATGATAGCAATCTCAGGGTGGTAGCTGTAGCCGGGGACGGGTCAGTGAAGAATTACACAGAGGTCAAATTTTAAAAATGCTTCAATCATGTTGAAAACTATATCACATTACTTGCCTGGTCATAATGATTCCAAAAAGGTATAGTTTGGATTATGTGTGATGGAATGTTTTGGAGTTATGGGGTAAAAACAGCAAAAATTATGACAGTGGTCAGTTTCAGTTTGTACAGGGGTCAAAAGTTAAAGTTGCTCCAATTTCAGTACAGAATGATGCAAATTATTGGTTGAAATAAAAGGATTAATAAATGGAATAGTTTTGACTGTGAAGAATGTTTGGTCTCTGAGGTAAAGGTCAAACAAGGTCAACATCTATTGGATTCTATGACATGTGACATATGTTACCCTGTAACATGATAACTAAGCATGACAGATGGTGCAAACTATTCCTTATTAGAACCCTATTAACCCAACCAATAATTTGCATCATTTTTTTTACTGAATTTTAGCAACTTTATCTTTTGACCCCTGTACAAACTGAAATTGACCTTTGTCACCATTTTTGCTGTTTTTACCCCATAACCTCAGAACATTCCATCATAGATAGTACAAACTATACTTTTTTTTGGAATTTTTATGATCAGACAAATAATGTGATATAGTTTTCAACATGATTGGAGCATTTTACAGTTTTGACCTCTATGTAACCCCAACCTGGCTGCAGCTACCACCCTCGGATGGCTATCATACATTTTTGTGTAGGCCATGATACACTGAGGCTGGATTCTAAGTGTTGTTTAGTCACCTTCAGTGGTACCGATTAGGTCAAAATTGATGACTGGCTCATGGACTATTTGCCATTCCAAGACTGGTTTTGTCAAGATATTTTCACCTCAGTCTAACTTGTGTCACTTCATTCCCAGGATGGGAGGGAGACGCTCTAATCACAAGGTCTCCATGTCTCTCACTAGAACACCTTTTGGCCTTTTGGAATGAGGTTTTACTCACTGCACAGCACCACCTGCTGGCCACCATTACATCAGCCGCTACATAGCTAATATCAAGTCACTGTGTGGTGCCGACGTTTTCCTGGATGGAGGCAGTGGAAGGCTACACCCGAACATCTTCGTTCAGTTCCCCTGCTGAATTCTGCCGAACACCTTTTCACAAACAAGCACAATGTCCTGAAAATCACATTAGCACCAACTAGCACTGTAATTTCTAATTCATACAACAGCGCTGAAGTTTCACCCGTTTTTCTGAATCAGTACATCCAACATTCACTGTCTTGTATCACAACCTCACAGTGTGTTAACTGAAACTAGTCACTGAGTGATCTGGAGATATAAGTGCTCAAAGAGTTTCACTGCTCTGGTGTGACTCCTTTTTATCTTTAGGGGCCACAACATTCCATCCATGGCTCATATTAATCACAAAGTTTACTTCCTCTTTCCAGATTTCCGAATCTGTCTCATAGTGGTGGACAAATGCAGGGCTGACTTCTCACAGAGAGACAGACGAGTGTCTCTTTCTGAGTCCACGTCCACTGAAGACTCAGACATGGGTGGTGTTGGGTTTTGCTTATTTGCTGAAACATCACCCGGGTGTCCACTCTGGAGATGAAGGGATGTCTGGGAGGACACAGGGGATGAAAGGGCTCCACCCGTATGATTGTGGACTCGTGTATGTCCATCCCGACTTTCCCTTTTGAGTCCCTGTAGGTGGGCCTGGAATGTAGATGTCTGTTGCTTCAAAGACAGGAAACTCTCCTGAACCTTGTCAAACTTTGAGAAGAGAGAAGGTTTTAGTCCCGCTGGGTGTTTAAGTCCTTGGACAACCAAAGGCTGTTAGGTCTCATGTACCTGCTCCATGTTGGACTGAAGCAACAGCTCGGGCCAAACAGACTCAGTGCTGCTGCTCACACTGTGGCTGGCGTGTGTGTGACTCCAGGTCATCTCCTGTTAAACAGAGAGGAGGACGGGTCTGAGTGACAGATCAGACAGGGAACTTCAGAAGTGTATTTTTCCTGCATGAGTAGAATTTACCTGTAGAAGTTGGGTGCTGTCCTTTAGGTGAGTCTCACAGCACTGAATCTCAGTTTTGAAATGGCCCACAACTGCAAATAGCATCTTTTCAAAGAGGATTAAACACAAGCATGAAAGCCATTAACAGGGTAAATACAAAGATAATTATTAGAACAAATTAAAAAGACAAAAACATACATATACATTCATTCATTTTCTATACCGCTTACTCCAATCAAGTCAGAGGGCAAGAGGTACAATACACACTGGAAAGGATGCTACTCTATTGCAAGGCCCCATATTAGATTAGATTAGACAGAACTTTATTGATCCCTTGGGAAGACTCCCTCTTGGAAATTGAGGTTCCAGCAGCATGATTGATTGTATAGCAACACACAGGGTAAGAAGCACACAGAGTATCAAAAGTGAAAATAAAAAAGAAAAACAGTTTGCAAATATAAATACACAATATAAATACAATCCCAATTCCAATGAAGTTGGGACATTGTGTGAAATGTAAATAAAAACAGAATACAGTGATTTGCAAATCTTCTTCAACCTATATTCAATTGAATACACCACAAAGACAAGATATTTAATGTTCAAACTGATACACTTTTTTGTTTTTGTGCAAATATTTGCTCATTTTGAAATGGATGTCTGCAACACATTTCCAAAAAGATGGGACAGTGGCAACAAAAGACTGGGAAAGTTGAGGAAATGCTGAAAGAACATCTGTTTGGAACATTCCATGGGGGAACAAGTTCACTGGAAACAGGAGAGTGTCATGATTGGGTATAAAAGGAGCATCCCCAAAAGGCTCAGCCATTCACAAGCAAAGACAGGTCAAGGATCACCACGTTGTGAACAACTGTGTGAAAAAATAATCCAACAGTTTAAGAACAATGTTTCTCAATGTTCAATTGCAAGGAATTTAGGGATTCCATCATCTAGAGTCCATAATATCCAGAAATGCCGCCACCTTCTCTGGGCTCGAGCTCATTTGAAATGGACAGGCGCAAAGTGGAAAAGTGTGCTGTGGTCTGATGAGTCCACATTTCAAATTGTTTTTGGAAATCATGACTTCAGACTTCAGACAACTTTAGTGATCCCAAAAAAGGGCAATTACGTTTACACTCCAATTACCTCAGACAAGATACAGCAATTAATCTGCAATTATTACTTGTTTACCATAATAATGGCACATATCAAAATTAAAGACAACACATATACATTTGACATTGTTTATGTGCACTAAACTTGATGTTGTGTGGGCCGCTGAAGAGGAGGTACTGCTGGCCCACCACCACCAGAGGTCGCCCTGCTTGGAGTGCGGGCTCCAAGCACGAGAGGGCGCCAGACCTAGAAGAAGTGACAGCTGTCATTCATCCCCTGCACCAGCTGTCGCTCGTTCATCATCATCACCATCATAAAAGCCGGACTGCAACTCCACCTCCTCGCCGAGAAATCGACTACCAGTAACAAGGTAATTTCTCTGCTGACTCATACGTTGTGTAATAATCTGAACTTCTGTTGCAGCCGTTTTCCTGGTGTTTTCCTTATCTGTGGGATTGGCGTTTGGTGTGACAGCGACGGCTTCGCCTCACACCCCAAACCAGATAAGTGGTTAATCAGGAGCAGCACGAGTGTGTGTGATTGGAGGTGGAGGTGCTCCCTCCTAACTGTGTATGGACTGTGAATTACTGAGTGTGCGGACTCACACTCACACATCATATCTCTGCTTTCTGCCAGCAGTACCAGGGTCGACAGCCGAAGACAGAGGCCACCTGGGGACTCGGGACTTGGCGGCTCCGGTGTTCTTCAGACCGTTGGTGGTGGAAGCCGTGTGGGATGCGGCTTCTCTCTCGTCAGGGGTCTTCTATCTTCGAGCCTGCCCACACGTCACCTGGTGTTTATTGACTGTGCAAATTACTGTACATTTCGTTGTGTATTATCACAACATTAAATTGTTACCTTTTGGCTTACTCATTGTCCGTTCATTTGCGCCCCCTGTTGTGGGTCCGTGCTACGACACCTTCCCAACACTTGAAGCAGTTCATCATCCAAATTGAGGTAAAGTGGGTGAAGGCCGCTGCAACTGGAGTCGCGCCGCCGCTAGCTTGGGGGGAACGGGGACCTGCCGCATCTTATAAACCGCACAGCCCCCGGGGGGGGGGAGGGGTGGTGTGAGTGGTAGCCTGGATGGGGTAAAGTGATGGGGGAGCAGGAAGGGAGGTAAAGGGAAAAAAAATATGGAGCATGCTTCAGTCTTGTCCATGTGTAAGTCTGTCAGTTTATTGTCTTTGTGGGTTGAGATAAGAAGGAGCCGAATGATCTCACCAGAGTCTGAAGACATTCCTCTGGAGGTAAACATTGGGCAATTTGTCCTTGAGGCTAGATAATCAATCAATCAATCAATTTTTTTATATAGCGCCAAATCACAACAAACAGTTGCCCCAAGGCGCTTTATATTGTAAGGCAAGGCCATACAATAATTATGTAAAACCCCAACGGTCAAAACGACCCCCTGTGAGCAAGCACTTGGCTACAGTGGAAAGGAAAAACTCCCTTTTAACAGGAAGAAACCTCCAGCAGAACCAGGCTCAGGGAGGGGCAGTCTTCTGCTGGGACTGGTTGGGGCTGAGGGAGAGAACCAGGAAAAAGACATGCTGTGGAGGGGAGCAGAGATCGATCACTAATGATTAAATGCAGAGTGGTGCATACAGAGCAAAAAGAGAAAGAAACAGTGCATCATGGGAACCCCCCAGCAGTCTACGTCTATAGCAGCATAACTAAGGGATGGTTCAGGGTCACCTGATCCAGCCCTAACTATAAACTTTAGCAAAAAGGAAAGTTTTAAGCCTAATCTTAAAAGTAGAGAGGGTGTCTGTCTCCCTGATCTGAATTGGGAGCTGGTTCCACAGGAGAGGAGCCTGAAAGCTGAAGGCTCTGCCTCCCATTCTACTCTTACAAACCCTAGGAACTACAAGTAAGCCTGCAGTCTGAGAGCGAAGCGCTCTATTGGGGTGATATGATACTACGAGGTCCCTACGATAAGATGGGACCTGATTATTCAAAACCTTATAAGTAAGAAGAAGAATTTTAAATTCTATTCTAGAATTAACAGGAAGCCAATGAAGAGAGGCCAATATGGGTGAGATATGCTCTCTCCTTCTAGTCCCCGTCAGTACCTCTAGCTGCAGCATTTTGAATTAACTGAAGGCTTTTTAGGGAACTTTTAGGACAACCTGATAATAATGAATTACAATAGTCCAGCCTAGAGGAAATAAATGCATGAATTAGTTTTTTCAGCATCACTCTGAGACAAGACCTTTCTGATTTTAGAGATATTGCGTAAATGCAAAAAAGCAGTCCTACATATTTGTTTAATATGCGCTTTGAATGACATATCCTGATCAAAAATGACTCCAAGATTTCTCACAGTATTACTAGAGGTCAGGGTAATGCCATCCAGAGTAAGGATCTGGTTAGACACCATGTTTCTAAGATAGGGTGGGGCCAAGTACAATAACTTCAGTTTTATCTGAGTTTAAAAGCAGGAAATTAGAGGTCATCCATGTCTTTATGTCTGTAAGACAATCCTGCAGTTTAGCTAATTGGTGTGTGTCCTCTGGCTTCATGGATAGATAAAGCTGGGTATCATCTGCGTAACAATGAAATTTAAGCAATACCGTCTAATAATACTGCCTAAGGGAAGCATGTATAAAGTGAATAAAATTGGTCCTAGCACAGAATCTTGTGGAACTCCATAATTAACTTTAGTCTGTGAAGAAGATTCCCCATTTACATGAACAAATTGTAATCTATTAGACAAATATGATTCAAACCACCGCAGCGCAGTGCCTTTAATACCTATGGCATGCTCTAATCTCTGTAATAAAATTTTATGGTCAACAGTATCAAAAGCAGCACTGAGGTCTAACAGAACAAGCACAGAGATGAGTCCACTGTCCGAGGCCATAAGAAGATCATTTGTAACCTTCACTAATGCTGTTTCTGTACTATGCTGAATTCTAAAACCTGACTGAAACTCTTCAAATAGACCATTCCTCTGCAGATGATCAGTTAGCTGTTTTACAACTACCCTTTCAAGAATTTTTGAGAGAAAAGGAAGGTTGGAGATTGGCCTATAATTAGCTAAGATAGCTGGGTCAAGTGATGGCTTTTTAAGTAATGGTTTTAATTACTGCCACCTTAAAAGCCTGTGGTACATAGCCAACTAACAAAGATAGATTGATCATATTTAAGATCGAAGCATTAAATAATGGTAGGGCTTCCTTGAGCAGCCTGGTAGGAATGGGGTCTAATAAACATGTTGATGGTTTGGATGAAGTAACTAATGAAAATAACTCAGACAGAACAATCGGAGAGAAAGAGTCTAACCAAATACCGGCATCACTGAAAGCAGCCAAAGATAACGATACGTCTTTGGGATGGTTATGAGTAATTTTTTCTCTAATAGTTAAAATTTTGTTAGCAAAGAAAGTCATGAAGTCATTACTAGTTAAAGTTAATGGAATACTCAGCTCAATAGAGCTCTGACTCTTTGTCAGCCTGGCTACAGTGCTGAAAAGAACCTGGGGTTGTTCTTATTTTCTTCAATTAGTGATGAGTAGAAAGATGTCCTAGCTTTACAGAGGGCTTTTTTATAGAGCAACAGACTCTTTTTCCAGGCTAAGTGAAGATCTTCTAAATTAGTGAGACGCCATTTCCTCTCCAACTTACGGGTTATCTGTTTTAAGCTACGAGTTTGTGAGTTATACCACGGAGTCAGGCACTTCTGATTTAAAGCTCTCTTTTTTAGAGGAGCTACAGCATCCAAAGTTGTCTTCAATGAGGATGTAAAACTATTGACGAGATACTCTATCTCACTTACAGAGTTTAGGTAGCTACTCTGCACTGTGTTGGTATATGGCATTAGAGAACATAAAGAAGGAATCATATCCTTAAACCTAGTTACAGCGCTTTCTGAAAGACTTCTAGTGTAATGAAACTTATTCCCCACTGCTGGGTAGTCCATCAGAGTAAATGTAAATGTTACTAAGAAATGATCAGACAGAAGGGAGTTTTCAGGGAATACTGTTAAGTCTTCTATTTCCATACCATAAATCAGAACAAGATCTAAGATATGATTAAAGTGGTGGGTGGACTCATTTACTTTTTGAGCAAAGCCAATAGAGTCTAATAATAGATTAAATGCAGTGTTGAGGCTGTCATTCTCAGCATCTGTGTGGATGTTAAAATCGCCCACTATAATTATCTTATCTGAGCTAAGCACTAAGTCAGACAAAAGGTCTGAAAATTCACAGAGAAACTCACAGTAACGACCAGGTGGACGATAGATAATAACAAATAAAACTGGTTTTTGGGACTTCCAATTTGGATGGACAAGACTAAGAGTCAAGCTTTCAAATGAATTAAAGCTCTGTCTGGGTTTTTGATTAATTAATAAGCTGGAATGGAAGATTGCTGCTAATCCTCCGCCCCGGCCTGTGCAACGAGCATTCTGACAGTTAGTGTGACTCGGGGGTGTTGACTCATTTAAACTAACATATTCATCCTGCTGTAACCAGGTTTCTGTAAGGCAGAATAAATCAATATGTTGATCAATTATTATATCATTTACCAACAGGGACTTAGAAGAGAGAGACCTAATGTTTAATAGACCACATTTAACTGTTTTAGTCTGTGGTGCAGTTGAAGGTGCTATATTATATTTTCTTTTTGAATTTTATGCTTAAATAGATTTTTGCTGGTTATTGGTAGTCTGGGAGCAGGCACCGTCTCTACGGGGATGGGGTAATGAGGGGATGGCAGGGGGAGAGAAGCTGCAGAGAGGTGTGTAAGACTACAACTCTGCTTCCTGGTCCCAACCCTGGATAGTCACGGTTTGGAGGATTTAAGAAAATTGGCCAGATTTCTAGAAATGAGAGCTGCTCCATCCAAAGTGGGATGGATGCCGTCTCTCCTAACAAGACCAGGTTTTCCCCAGAAGCTTTGCCAATTATCTATGAAGCCCACCTCATTTTTTGGACACCACTCAGACAGCCAGCAATTCAAGGAGAACATGCGGCTAAACATGTCACTCCCGGTCTGATTGGGGAGGGGCCCAGAGAAAACTACAGAGTCCGACATTGTTTTATGTTTTATTAGATAAACCTGGAGTGTTGTAGTTGAGCAGTGAAAAACACTTAACAGTTCCACTTGAACAACCAAATCCCAATTATGAATTAAGAAGATTCCCAATTATGAATTAAGAATATTGTGGTAAACATACCACTGTCCCAGCTTTTTTGAAATGTGTTGCAGGCATCCATTTCAAAATGAGCAAATATTTGCACAAAAACAATAAAGTCTATCAGTTTGAACATTAAATATCTTGTCTTTATGGTGTATTCAATTGAATATAGGTTGAAGAGGATTTGTTTTGTTTTTTTTTGTTTTTTTGTTACATTTTACACAACATTCCAACTTCATTGGAATTGGGGTTGTACCAGACATACTAATTAATACTGGTTTACTGGCTACTATTGTTCCTCTCCTTCCCGTCCTCTGTCTTCCTGTTACTCCTCCTCCCCCTGAGTGAGGAGTTGTACAGTCTGATGGCCTGAGGGACAAAGGAGTTTTTCAGTCTGTTGGTCCTGCATTTGGGAAAGAGCAGTCTGTGTCTGAAGAGGCTCCTCTGGTTACAAATGACGGTGTGCAGAGGGTGACCGGCATCATCCAGTGTTCTCTTCTCTGCCACCATCACCAGAAAGTCCAGCTTCATGTCAACCACAGAGCCAACCCGCCTGATCAGGTTTTTCCAGCCTGGATGTGTCCTTCTTGAATGTGCTGTTCTCCCCCACCCAGCACACCACGGTGTAAAAGAGGACGCTGGCTACTACAGACTGGTAGAACATGCATCCTCAGTCACACACACACCTAAAGTTAATTTAATATCTCCAATCCATCTAACCTGAATGTCTTTGGCAGTGGGAGGAAGCTGGAGCACGTGGTCAGAACCCACGCATATACAGAGAGAACGTGCAAACTCCATCAATGGCAATGGTCATTTTTATTTCTGTGATGGCAGCATGAATGTAGGAAAGTACATTAAGATTTCTGAGCAGTAGATGCTGTAGAAATGGACGACATGGACACTGGACTGGCCTGGCTGCAGTTCTGACCTGTCCCCAATAGAAAACATGTGGAGAACTTTGAAATGAAAAATGCAACGACAACCCTGCGTTTGCAGAAAGAATGGGACAGAATAACACTTGAAACAATTTACTGCTTGATATCCTACATGCCAAACCCTTAAAAAAGCAAAAGAAAAAAAATCAGCAGAGGGCTTGGACAGCAAAAATGCTGATGTATGAGTGAGTTTGTACATCCCAGCCAGTTTGTGTAGAAAATAAAACCAAAAATAAATAAATAAATAAATAAAAATGCTATCAACTTGTAACACAATAACTTACAAGAACAAATAATGACAATAAACCTTACACACCCAAATGTCCTCAGATCACTTAATGTTACAAACGTGGATTTAACCTAACTGCTCTGCGTGCCGTCTATTTGATAAAAACAAGTGCTTCATATCTGTCTGGGATGAACCAGGGCACCTCATGGAATATTCCATTATTGCTTATCACGCTGACACAAACAAGTTCGTCACAAAGTTTTGATATGACACATGCTGCTTGAACAAACAAAGCGATCCCATCAACCGCTTATCACGCCGATACGCCAATTTGCAGCCAATCACATAGTGCCACTGATACACAACGGCAGGGCAAGACCGCCCACATGGGGGCGGTTGATTGAAGGAATAAGAACAGCTCAGCCCTAATGGGGCTCTTCTGTTATAAACAGTGTATGTGACGTTCGCTCCTGGAAGACCCCAGCTGTTGTGTGGGCCGCCAGAAGAGGAGGTACTGCTGGCCCACCACCAGAGGGCGCCCTGCCTGAAGTGCGGGCTTCAGGCACGAGAGGGCGCTGCCGCCACGGACACAGCCGGGAGTGACAGCTGTCACTCATTAATTCCTGACAGCTGTCACTCATTCTTCATCATCTCACTCCATAAAACCCAGACGTCATCTCCACCTCATCGCCGAGATATCGTACTTCTATGAAGGTAATATTCTCTGCCAGCATTCAGTGATTTCCAGAGCTGTTGTGTTGCAGCTGTCAACCAGAGGACCGGCGTGGGTCACGACTGTTTCGTCCTTCGTCTCGTCAGATAAGTGGTTAAACAGACGCTGCACGAGTGTGTGTTAAAGGTGGAGGTGGCATTCCCACCGTTGTTGTTACGGGGTGTACACACACCCACACTTGACTGTCTTTGTTCTTCGCCAGCAGTACCAGATCCGACAGTCGGGGACGGTGATCACCTGGGAATTCGGGACTTGGCGGCTCCAGTATTCACCAGGTTCGGTGGCGGCGGAAATCGTGTGGTTCCGGCTCTTCTCAGGACAGACGTCTTCTATCCTCGAGCCTGCCCACACGTCACCTTTGTGGATTGACTGTTATCATATTCTGAGATTGTCTGTGTATTCGTTGTGCACCTTCACAACATTAAATTGTTACTTTTTGGCTCATCTATTGACCGTTCATTTGCGCCCCCTGTTGTGGGTCCGTGTCACTACACTTTCACAACAGGATATCTCGGCCAGCGTCATGGATCCCGAGGGGCGTCACCCATCTGTTGGACAGCCAATGGAAGAGCAGGGTGCACAGGCGTCTGCAGGAGGCGTGTTCGGTGAGTTGCAGCAAATCCTCACCGCCTTTACCGCTCGGCTGGAATTGATGTCCGAGCAAAACGTCATCCTTAATCGCAGGATGGAGGCTCTCACCGCACAGGTGGAAGCGCGCGATCAGAGCGCTGCTGCGGCTCCTCCTCCTGCCGACCCGGTGCCGGGTATTAACATTCCACTGGTCGTTCAACAAACCGCCCCCCCACCATCCCCTGAAGCATACATAAGTCCCCCTGAGCCGTACGGGGGTTGTGTGGAGACGTGCGCGGACTTTCTGATGCAGCGTTCGCTCGTCTTTGCACAACGATCCGTGATGTACGCGTCTGACGCCAGCAAGGTGGCTTATGTAGTTAATTTGCTTCGGGGTAAGGCACGCGCCTGGGCTACGGCGCTCTGGGAACAGAACTCATGGTTGTTTTCAGCATACACTGGGTTTGTGGGGGAGTTCAGAACAGTGTTTGATCACCCTAACAGAGGAGAGACTGCTTCAACAATGCTGCTGTCAATGCGACAGGGGTGCCGGTGCGCAGCCGAATATGCAGTCGACTTCCGCATCGCGGCTGCGAGGTCCGGCTGGAATAACATTGCGCTCCACGCCGCCTTCATAAACGGACTGTCATCGGTCCTGAAGGAGCATCTGGTAGCTAAGGAAGAACCGCGGGATTTAGATGGGCTTATCGATCTCGTTATACGGTTAGACAATCGGTTGGAGGAATGCCGTCGGGAGCGAGGCGAAGGACGTGGCCGGATACGCGCCGTCCCTCTCCCTTCCGGGTTCGAAAAGGGGCCACCCTCCCCACGCTCCACAGCCGCAGCGCTCCGTGGGGCAACAGCTCCCCCTGCTGACGTTGTTAGGGAAACGCACAGGGCCAAAATGAGGAGGCTGGTCCGCGGGGAGTGTTTTCTCTGCAGCTCAAAGGAGCACATACAGAGAAACTGCCCCAAACGGCCAGAACGACAACAACCGCCCTTAGAGACTGGGCTAAGGGGGGGTCATAACATTCACGTGGGACACACACAGATTGCCACACGACTCCCAGTTACAATCCTGAACGGGGATTTAACCCTTCAAGCCCCAGCACTGGTGGACACGGGGTCAGAAGGGAATCTGCTAGACAGCAGATGGGTAAGGGAGGTAGGGCTCCCTCTGGTGGCGCTTCCTTCGCCATTGCAGGTGTGGGCACTAGATGGCACCCTCCTCCCTTTAATCACACACAAGACACAACCAGTAACTCTGGTGGTGTCTGGAAACCATCGGGAGGAGATTGAGTTTTTTGTAACTCCTTCTACCTCCCGCGTGATTTTGGGCTTCCCCTGGATGTTGAAACACAATCCCCGGATTGATTGGCCGTCTGGGGTAGTGGTTCAGTGGAGCGAAACCTGCCATCGGGTGTGTTTAGGATCCTCGGTTCCTCCCGGTTTGCATGCTAAGGAGGAGGTCAAAGCCCCTCCCAATCTGACGGCGGTGCCGGTTGAGTACCACGATCTTGCTGACGTCTTCAGCAAGGATCTGGCACTCACCCTTCCCCCGCACCGTCTGTACGATTGTGCCATTGATTTGGTTCCAGGCGTTGAGTTCCCGTCCAGCAGGCTGTACAACCTCTCACGACCTGAGCGCGAATCAATGGAGACCTACATCCGGGACTCATTAGCTGCCGGGCTGATCTGGAACTCCACCTCCCCGATGGGTGCAGGTTTCTTTTTTGTGGGCAAGAAAGATGGCGGACTCCGTCCATGCATTGATTACAGGGGGCTGAATGAGATTACGGTTCACAACCGATACCCGTTGCCATTGTTAGATTCCGTGTTCACCCCCCTGCATGGAGCCAAAATCTTTACTAAGCTGGATCTTAGAAATGCGTATCACCTGGTTCGGATCCGGAAGGGAGACGAATGGAAGACGGCATTTAACACCCCGTTAGGTCACTTTGAGTACCTGGTCATGCCGTTCGGCCTCACCAACGCCCCCGCGACGTTCCAAGCCTTGGTTAACGACGTCTTGCGGGACTTCCTGCACCGATTCGTCTTCGTATATCTGGACGATATTCTCATCTTTTCTCCGGATCCTGAGACCCATGTCCAGCATGTACGTCAGGTCCTGCAGCGGTTATTAGAGAACCGACTGTTTGTGAAGGGCGAGAAGTGCGAGTTTCACCGCACGTCTTTGTCCTTCCTGGGGTTTATCATCTCCTCTAACTCCGTCGCCCCTGATCCGGCCAAGGTTGCGGCGGTGAGAGATTGGCCCCAACCAACAAGCCGTAGGAAGCTGCAACAGTTCCTCGGCTTCGCTAATTTCTATAGGAGGTTCATTAAGGGCTACAGTCAGGTAGTTAGCCCCCTGACAGCCCTGACCTCTCCAAAAGTCCCCTTCACATGGTCGGATCGGTGCGAAGCCGCGTTCAAGGAGTTGAAACGACGGTTCTCTACTGCGCCAGTTTTGGTGCAGCCCGACCCTAGCCGCCAGTTCGTGGTTGAAGTGGACGCCTCTGACTCAGGGATAGGAGCCGTGCTATCCCAGAGCGGAGAGACCGATAAGGTTCTTCACCCGTGTGCCTACTTTTCTCGCAGGTTGACCCCAGCTGAACGGAACTATGACGTCGGCAATCGAGAACTCCTTGCGGTGAAAGAGGCTCTTGAGGAGTGGAGACACCTGTTGGAGGGAGCGTCTGTGCCGTTCACGGTTTTCACTGACGGGAGGCCCTGGAGTATATCAGGACCGCCAAGCGGCTGAACCCCAGGCAAGCCCGCTGGTCACTGTTCTTTGGACGTTTTGACTTCCGGATCACCTATCGCCCCGGGACCAAGAACCAGAGATCGGATGCCTTGTCCCGGGTACACGAAGACAAAGTCAAAACGGTGCTGTCGGATCCACCGGAGCCCATCATTCCGGAGTCCACTATCGTGGCCACCCTCACCTGGGACGTGGAGAAGACCGTCCGGGAGGCCCTGGCACGGAGCCCGGACCCCGGAACTGGTCCGAAGAATCGTCTATACGTCCCACCAGAGGCCAGAGCTGCAGTCTTGGACTTCTGTCACGGTTCCAAGCTCTCCTGTCATCCAGGGGTGCGAAGGACCGTGGCAGTTGTCCGGCAGCGCTTCTGGTGGGCGTCTATGGAGGTCGACGTCTGGGAGTACATCCAGGCCTGCACCACCTGTGCCAGCGGCAAGGCAGACCACAAGAGGTCCCAAGGGCTTCTCCAGCCACTTCCTGTGCCTCATCGCCCCTGGTCCCATATCGGCCTGGATTTCATCACGGGCCTCCCGCTGTCCCAGGGCAACACCACCATCTTCACGACAGTGGACCGATTCTCCAAGGCGGCCCACTTCGTGGCCCTCCCAAAGCTCCCAACAGCCCAGGAGACAGCAGACCTCCTGGTCCACCACGTCGTCCGTCTGCATGGGATACCCACCAACATCGTCTCTGATCGTGGTCCCCAGTTCTCCTCACACGTCTGGAGGAGCTTCTGCCGGGAACTGGGGGCCACTGTGAGCCTCTCGTCCGGGTATCACCCGCAGACCAATGGACAGGCAGAACGGGCCAATCAGGAATTGGAGCAAGCCCTGCGCTGTGTAACGTCCGCACACCCGACGGCCTGGAGTGAACATCTGGCCTGGATCGAGTATGCGCATAACAGCCAGGTGTCCTCTGCCACCAGCCTCTCCCCGTTTGAGGTGTGTTTGGGGTATCAGCCCCCATTGTTTCCCGTGGTGGAGGGAGAGGTCGGTGTGCCCTCGGTCCAGGCCCACCTGCGGAAGTGCCCTCGGGTGTGGCGCTCCGCCCGTTCTGCCTTGTTGAAGGCCCAGACGAGGGCGAAGACCCATGCGGACCGCCGGCGATCCCTGGCCCCTGCTTACCAGCCCGGGCAGGAGGTGTGGCTGTCCACGAAGGACATCCCCCTCCAAGTGGACTCCCCTAAGTTGAAGGACCGATACATTGGACCATTCAAGATCCTCAAAATCCTCAGTCCTGCCGCAGTGAAGCTCCATCTCCTGGCTTCACTGCGGATCCACCCAGTCTTTCATGTGTCCAGAATCAAGCCTCACCACACCTCACCCCTCTGTGCTCCCGGTCCGGCGCCGCCTCCTGCCCGGATCATTGACGGGGAGCTGGCTTGGACAGTGCGCCGGCTCCTGGACGTCCGTCGAATGGGCCGGGGGTTCCAGTATTTGGTGGACTGGGAGGGGTATGGACCCGAAGAACGCTCCTGGGTGAAGAGGAGCTTCATCCTGTATCCGGCCTTCCTGGCCGATTTCTACCGTCGACACCCCGATAAGCCTGGTCGGGCGAGGCGCCCGTTGAGGGGGGTCCTGTTGTGTGGGCCGCCAGAAGAGGAGGTACTGCTGGCCCACCACCAGAGGGCGCCCTGCCTGAAGTGCGGGCTTCAGGCACGAGAGGGCGCTGCCGCCAAGGACACAGCCGGGAGTGACAGCTGTCACTCATTAATTCCTGACAGCTGTCACTCATTCTTCATCATCTCACTCCATAAAACCCAGACGTCATCTCCACCTCATCGCCGAGATATCGTACTTCTATGAAGGTAATATTCTCTGCCAGCATTCAGTGATTTCCAGAGCTGTTGTGTTGCAGCTGTCAACCAGAGGACCGGCGTGGGTCACGACTGTTTCGTCCTTCATCTCGTCAGATAAGTGGTTAAACAGACGCTGCACGAGTTTGTGTTAAAGGTGGAGGTGGCATTCCCACCGTTGTTGTTACGGGGTGTACACACACCCACACTTGACTGTCTTTGTTCTTCACCAGCAGTACCAGATCCGACAGTCGGGGACGGTGATCACCTGGGAATTCGGGACTTGGCGGCTCCAGTATTCACCAGGTTCGGTGGCGGCGGAAATCGTGTGGTTCCGGCTCTTCTCAGGACAGACGTCTTCTATCCTCGAGCCTGCCCACACGTCACCTTTGTGGATTGACTGTTATCATATTCTGAGATTGTCTGTGTATTCGTTGTGCACCTTCACAACATTAAATTGTTACTTTTTGGCTCATCTATTGACCGTTCATTTGCGCCCCCTGTTGTGGGTCCGTGTCACTACACTTTCACAACACCAGCACTGCCTTAATTGACTCTGTTCTAAGTTCAGGCATCTCTCGATACAACATCTGTATATTTGAAGTCCGTCTCCTGTCAGTTCACCACATAAAACTACTGGGCGAGGTTCAGGCAGGCAGAAAAACACCAACAGTTGTCTATACTGCTACCTGCTAGATAGATAGTTCGTTAAGTTATGGATGGTTAGTGGATACGGGCGGGCTAAATATGCAATGTATTACATCGTACTGTGCAAATTAGTTATCTAGCTAACTTGCCATTGTTTGCTCACTGCAAATAAATAAACATTTTGCCAAACACGATTGTCACTCCCACACACAGCCTTTTCATTGCATAGAATGTAATGAGTTACAACAAATTGACACACAGTCACTAATCTCACCACCTAGTTCCCACCTTTACATATCTAGGGCTATGGGTTGATGAAAGGAATGCATGGAGTTATACAGCATACAATTATACAACCTTCTGAGGTATATATGTTGCTTTATACGCCTGAATAGATCCTTGTCATTTGATTTGGTGGTTTTATGTCACGTGATATGGATCATTCATCCCATTTGCCATTGTGTTCCATTGACCATGCAAATTTAGTTCCATTTACTGTGCAATTTTGGTTCCATATGTTTTGTACCATTGCATGGTGACAACACCAGGCATGCTCACACTAGCCGCGACGGCGCTTAGCTTAAAAACAAACAAACATGGCGGTGTTTGTTTTATTAATGATGCTCATTCTTGTAACACAAAAAAACTAAGAGTACGCCGTAAGCTGTCTGGAGGCATTTGCAGTATTCACTGGGACGTCTCTATCTGAAGTACAAGCGCTATCGGATGAAGAGCTCTACAATTTTCTGTTGTGATTTTTCAATGGACTGAGGAAAGCAGATGTCAGTCTGTACCCAAAGAAGTCAATACAAGGCATCAGTTACGGACTACATCATCAGGAAACCAAGATTTAGAACCAAAGTAAAGGAAAGGAGTATTGCAGTAAATGGTGTAAAATTATGGAACAATCTTAATAAAGAAATTAAAGAATTAAGGTCACTTAAATTATTTAAAAAACATATTAAATTAGATGTATTAAGTAAGTATGAAACTATGAAATAAGTCAGTGGGCTGCAAGAAAGTAAAAAAAAAAAAGGTAATCTGTTAATAATGTTTGGAGTGTCTTAAGTTTAAAATGTAATCTGTCAGAGATGTAATCTATTAATTAATGGTCATAATTATGAAATGGGTCAGTGGTATGTGACAAGTTAAAGAAATGCAATCTGTTAAATAATGTTGACTATGATGCTGGATATTGAAAGATTGTATTGTTAAAAGGGGCAGAAATCATAAGACTTGTTCTTCTTTCTGCTCCTTTTCATTCTGGTGTTGTGGTGCTTTGTTTCTGCTTTTCTGTTTTTCTTTCAAATGAATGAAATAAATATTAAAGAAAGAAAGAAAGAAAGAAAGAAAGATTGTTAAGCATTATATAATACAAATAATGAATGCTTACGAGTGCAATGGTATGAATATTTCATGTGAAAGATGGAATGTTCCATTCAATGACGCAGAATGGTTGAATGTGTGTCAATCAATAGTCCCACCCACCCACCCCCCACACACACACACACACTTTTTTTTGTTTGTTTTAAATGGTTGAGTTGTCAGTCTACTGATCCACATCTTTTTGTGTCAAATTTCTCGGGGGGCAAAGGCAAAACTGTCACTGTACAAATACTTATGGACCCAAGTAACCACAATAAAGAGGAAAAAAAGAAAAGTATCTGAGACCATATCTGGATTTTCTTCCAAATATAACTACAGCCCCCCCCCCCCCACCACACACACACACACACACACACACACACACACACACACACACACACACACACACACACACACACACACACACACACACACTTTTATGATCTGTGCCCCTTCTATCAGAGAAAACTCCATGCAAAACCATGCCCACGCACCTCTGCGTCTGACCGGGCTGAGGCCAGGTCTACAAAGTCTTGGCTCCCCTCCTTGTTGGTGAGGGTGACTCTGGTGTGTTGCTCCTCCAGCTGAGTCCAGAGACCCTTCAGCCTGTGCAGCATTTCCTCGACACTGGCCTCAAAGTTTCCCTGCACCTGGACGAGTCTGCGCAGCAACTCAGTCCTATGAGTGAGACACTGATATGAACATGACTGACTTTGGGGTTTCCAAGACAACAGTGAAGACTGCATGCACAGTGAGACTCACCTCTTTTGCAGGTAGGTGAGGAGGAGCTTGACTTTGCCTGCCAGTATCGAATCTTTGTCGTCTCGATCCTTCGCGTCTTCGTATGAAGCAGCTTCAGCCTTCTCCAGGATGTCAGACACAGACTGTGAGGGAACAGAGGGAAGTGAGTGGGATCTTTAGTTGCTGCACACAGGAAAGTGCATCATGTGACTCGACAGCAATGTAGAGCAGCTTTAGGGCCCCATCACACATATAGTGTGAAGTTTGGACGAAAACAGCGAAACAGTGCGAAACAGTTTGAAATTAGCACACAAAACATCACGCCGATGGGCAGGTGTGCACAAACCCAGTGTGAGAGTTTGTGCACGCACCGGTGTCCAATGACGCATAAAATGGACAAAATCCATTATATGCGCAAAACGGACAAAATCCGCTATATGTATAAAATGGACAAAATCCATTATATGCGCAAAACGGACAAAAACCGCTATATGTATAAAATGGACAAAATCCATTATATGCGCAAAACGGACAAAATCCGCTATATGTATAAAATGGACAAAATCCATTATATGCGCAAAACGGACAAAAACCGCTATATGTATAAAATGGACAAAATCCATTATATGCGCAAAACGGACAAAATCCGCTATATGTATAAAATGGACAAAATCCATTATATGCGCAAAACGGACAAAATCCGCTATATGTATAAAATGGACAAAATCCATTATATGCGCAAAACGGACAAAATCCGCTATATGTATAAAATGGACAAAATCCATTATATGCGCAAAACGGACAAAAGCCGCTATATGTATAAAATGGACAAAATCCATTATATGCGCAAAACGGACAAAAGCCGCTATATGTATAAAACGGACAAAATCCATTATATGTGCAAAACGGACAAAATCCGCTATATGAATCAAATGGACAAAATCCATTATATGTGCAAAACGGACAAAATCCGCTATATGTATCAAATGGACAAAATCCATTATATGTGCAAAACGGACAAAATCAGCTATATGTATAAAACGGACAAAATCCGCTATATGTATAAAATGGACAAAATCCATGATATGCGCAAAACGGACAAAATCCATGATATGCGCAAAACGGACAAAATCCACTATATGTATCAAACGGACAAAATCCATTCTATGCGCAAAACGGACAAAAGCCGCTATATGTATAAAACGGACAAAATCCATTATATGTGCAAAACGGACAAAATCCGCTATATGTAACAAATGGACAAAATCCATTATATGTGCAAAATGGACAAAAGCCGCTATATGTATAAAATGGACAAAATCCGCTATATCTATAAAATGGACAAAATCCATTACATGCGCAAAACGGACAAAAGCTGCTATATGTATAAAACGGACAAAATCCATTATATGTGCAAAACGGACAAAAGCCGCTATATGTATAAAACGGACAAAATCCGCTATATGTATCAAACGGACAAAATCTGCTATATGTATAAAATGGACAAAATCCATTATATGCGCAAAACGGACAAAATCCGCTATATGTATAAAATGGACAAAATCCATTATATGCGCAAAACGGACAAAAGCCGCTATATGTATAAAATGGACAAAATCCATTATATGTGCAAAACGGACAAAATCCGCTATATGAATCAAATGGACAAAATCCATTATATGTGCAAAACGGACAAAATCCGCTATATGTATCAAATGGACAAAATCCATTATATGTGCAAAACGGACAAAATCCGCTATATGTATAAAACGGACAAAATCCGCTATATGTATAAAATGGACAAAATCCATGATATGCGCAAAACGGACAAAATCCATGATATGCGCAAAACGGACAAAATCCGCTATATGTATCAAACGGACAAAATCCATTCTATGCGCAAAACGGACAAAAGCCACTATATGTATAAAACGGACAAAATCCATTATATGTGCAAAACGGACAAAATCCGCTATATGTAACAAATGGACAAAATCCATTATATGTGCAAAATGGACAAAAGCCACTATATGTATAAAATGGACAAAATCCGCTATATGTATAAAATGGACAAAATCCATTATATGCGCAAAACGGACAAAAGCTGCTATATGTATAAAACGGACAAAATCCATTATATGTGCAAAACGGACAAAAGCCGCTATATGTATAAAACGGACAAAATCCGGTATATGTATAAAATGGACAAAATCCATTATATGTGCAAAACGAACAAAATCCGCTATATGTATAAAATGGACAAAATCTGCTATATGTATAAAATGGACAAAATCCATTATATGTGCAAAACGGACAAAAGCTGCTATATGTATAAAACGGACAAAATCCGCTATATGTATAAAATGGACAAAATCCATTATATGTGCAAAACGAACAAAATCCGCTATATGTATCAAACGGACAAAATCTGCTATATGTATAAAATGGACAAAATCCATTATATGCACAAAACGGACAAAATCCGCTATATGTATAAAATGGACAAAATCCATTATATGCGCAAAACGGACAAAAGCTGCTATATGTATAAAACGGACAAAATCCATTATATGCGCAAAACGGACAAAATCCGCTATATGTATCAAACGGACAAAATCCATTATATGTGCAAAATGGACAAAAGCCGCTATATGTATAAAATGGACAAAATCCATTATATGCGCAAAACGGACAAAATCCGCTATATGTATAAAATGGACAAAATCCATTATATGCGCAAAACGGACAAAAGCTGCTATATGTATAAAACGGACAAAATCCATTATATGTGCAAAATGGACAAAATCCGCTATATGTATCAAACGGACAAAATCCATTATATGTGCAAAACGGACAAAAACCGCTATATGTATAAAACGGACAAAATCCGCTATATGTATAAAATGGACAAAATCCATTATATGTGCAAAATGAACAAAATCCGCTATATGTATAAAATGGACAAAATCTGCTATATGTATAAAATGGACAAAATCCATTATATGTGCAAAACGGACAAAAGCCGCTATATGTATAAAATGGACAAAATCCGCTATATGTATAAAATGGACAAAATCCATTATATGTGCAAAACGAACAAAATCCGCTATATGTATCAAACGGACAAAATCTGCTATATGTATAAAATGGACAAAATCCATTATATGCACAAAACGGACAAAAGCCACTATATGTATAAAACGGACAAAATCCATTATATGTGCAAAACGGACAAAATCCGCTATATGTAACAAATGGACAAAATCCATTATATGTGCAAAATGGACAAAAGCCACTATATGTATAAAATGGACAAAATCCGCTATATGTATAAAATGGACAAAATCCATTATATGCGCAAAACGGACAAAAGCTGCTATATGTATAAAACGGACAAAATCCATTGTATGTGCAAAACGGACAAAAGCCGCTATATGTATAAAACTGACAAAATCCGCTATATGTATAAAATGGACAAAATCCATTATATGTGCAAAACGAACAAAATCCGCTATATGTATAAAATGGACAAAATCTGCTATATGTATAAAATGGACAAAATCCATTATATGTGCAAAACGGACAAAAGCTGCTATATGTATAAAACGGACAAAATCCGCTATATGTATAAAATGGACAAAATCCATTATATGTGCAAAACGAACAAAATCCGCTATATGTATCAAACGGACAAAATCTGCTATATGTATAAAATGGACAAAATCCATTATATGCACAAAACGGACAAAATCCGCTATATGTATAAAATGGACAAAATCCATTATATGCGCAAAACGGACAAAAGCTGCTATATGTATAAAACGGACAAAATCCATTATATGCGCAAAACGGACAAAATCCGCTATATGTATCAAACGGACAAAATCCATTATATGTGCAAAACGGACAAAAGCCGCTATATGTATAAAATGGACAAAATCCATTATATGCGCAAAACGGACAAAATCCGCTATATGTATAAAATGGACAAAATCCATTATATGCGCAAAACGGACAAAAGCTGCTATATGTATAAAACGGACAAAATCCATTATATGTGCAAAATGGACAAAATCCGCTATATGTATCAAACGGACAAAATCCATTATATGTGCAAAACGGACAAAAACCGCTATATGTATAAAACGGACAAAATCCGCTATATGTATAAAATGGACAAAATCCATTATATGTGCAAAACGGACAAAAGCCGCTATATGTATAAAATGGACAAAATCCATTATATGCGCAAAACGGACAAAATCCGCTATATGTATAAAATGGACAAAATCCATTATATGCGCAAAACGGACAAAAGCTGCTATATGTATAAAACGGACAAAATCCATTATATGTGCAAAATGGACAAAATCCGCTATATGTATCAAACGGACAAAATCCATTATATGTGCAAAACGGACAAAAACCGCTATATGTATAAAACGGACAAAATCCGCTATATGTATAAAATGGACAAAATCCATTATATGTGCAAAACGAACAAAATCCGCTATATGTATAAAATGGACAAAATCTGCTATATGTATAAAATGGACAAAATCCATTATATGTGCAAAACGGACAAAAGCCGCTATATGTATAAAATGGACAAAATCCGCTATATGTATAAAATGGACAAAATCCATTATATGTGCAAAACGAACAAAATCCGCTATATGTATCAAACGGACAAAATCTGCTATATGTATAAAATGGACAAAATCCATTATATGCGCAAAACGGACAAAATCCGCTATATGTATAAAATGGACAAAATCCATTATATGCGCAAAACGGACAAAAGCTGCTATATGTATAAAACGGACAAAATCCATTATATGCGCAAAACGGACAAAATCCGCTATATGTATCAAACGGACAAAATCCATTATATGTGCAAAACGGACAAAAGCTGCTATATGTATAAAATGGACAAAATCCATTATATGCGCAAAACGGACAAAATCCGCTATATGTATAAAATGGACAAAATCCATTATATGCGCAAAACGGACAAAAGCTGCTATATGTATAAAATGGACAAAATCCATTATATGTGCAAAACGGACAAAATCCGCTATATGTATCAAACGGACAAAATCCATTATATGTGCAAAACGGACAAAAGCCGCTATATGTATAAAACGGACAAAATCCGCTATATGTATAAAATGGACAAAATCCATTATATGTGCAAAACGGACAAAAGCCGCTATATGTATAAAACGGACAAAATCCGCTATATGTATAAAATGGACAAAATCCATTATATGCACAAAACTGACAAAATCCGTCAGCTTTTATTTTTTCACATTATGAACAAATGTTGGGGGTGGGACAACAAAAAATAGAAACTTTATTTTTGAATGGCACCCTAACACACATATTATATATATATATATATATATATATATATATATATATATATATATATATATACACCAGTGTACCCATATTATTTCAGTTGTCATTGTAAGACTAACATGCTAGCATTTGTGAAGTAATTTATTTATTTATTTTTACCATGTATGTCTTTTTTTTTTTACAACCACAATGGTCCCTGCATTAACTCTTCCTTCCTTCTTGAATTAATTATTTGAACACAGTGTTCTCGCGTACAAAGTAGTTGTTAAAGGACAGCACTCAGCAGCTTGATTGGTAACAAATTAAATTCAATTTAACCCGGTTCGTCCCACTGAGATCGAGATCTCTTCTCTAAGGGAAACCTGAACAATTTAAAAACTCCAGTCCATCTAACCTGCATGTCTTTGGATGTGGGAGGAAACCGGAGCACCCGGAGGGAACCCACACAAACACGGGGAGAACATGCAAACGCCACACAGGAAGGCCACAAGTGGGAATCGATCCCATGACCTTCTTGCTGTGAGGCAACAGTGCTAACCACTAATCCACCGTACTGCCAAAACCACTCATTATTTGGGCAAAAAAGCTGAGTCTGATACTGACATTCTGAATCAAAATGAGAACATGAGCATGAATAAAATGGGAACAGAGAAACGTGAGAAGTGGAGTGCGGCTGACAGCAGCTCAGACTGCTGCTTCAGGACATAACAGCTCTGAATGACTGCAGTGTAATATCACCAACAAAGCCTAATACACTGATCCACATACAACGAGCAGCAGAGAGAACACAATGCACACCACGTGCTGCATTTGTGCAGCGGCTGCCTCCACCTCACCTCCATCCTGCAGAGGAGACCCTTAATGTGAGGACCGCTGGTGTCTGCAAGGGGCTCCTGGAGGACACACAACATCAGGCAGTCGGTCAGACCGAGGGACAGGCCAACGTGGCTGCCCGGACTCCTCGGTGCAGGCACCCTGAAAAAATAAGACCAAGTCAAGTGAATGGATGTCATGTGATGTGCTGCAAAATACTATTTGTGTATTATAAAATGTTCTAAATATCAGTATATATTTAAGCCAGTTTTTCCCAGTGAAAGCTGGGAATCTTGAGTTTAGAATTGTCCTGGATCATGGCCAAGATCCAGGTTTTTAATGGCTTTCTGGGCTCGGCCATCAGAAGTGTATCTGTATGTGGTTAAAGTGTTGAACTTGTAGAAACATTCACTTATCTCGGCAGTGACATTCATTATCTCTGGATCCTCAGCTTTCGAGATTGAGATGGGCCTGAGAAGAGCTTATGGAGTCATGAGGTTGCAGGACAGAGATGTTTGGTGATGTCGATATCTTTGCAGGAGAACAAGTGTCCAACTCTATAGGGTCCTGGTGCTGCCTGTCTTACTCTGTGGTTGTTGAACATGGGCACCAACTAGTCAGCTAAACTGATGATGAGATGTCTTTGGTGCTAGAACTCGTCAGAGGATCCTTGGGTGCCACTGAAATGAGTCTGTGTCAAACAGCTAATTGCTTTGGGAGACACTCTGCATTCTCAGAGCGTGTCAGCTTTGACATTTTGGCCATGTCGCGCATTTCTCTGAGCATGATCCAGCATGCAGGTACCTGAGTGTTGAGGACACTGCCATCCAGGACGAAAGACGGTTCTGTGATGTTGTGGATGCAGATAATCGTGGCAGCAGCACTTGTTCCCAGACTTGAATTGGTAGATCATCAGTGGAAAATCTTAACTAGACCAAATATTTGCTAAAACCATTATGAGGAGTTGTGGTGCATTTTTGATGTACCACAACTTATTTTCTCAAAGGATATATGTGGTGCATCTGGAAAGTATTCACAGCGCTTCACTTTTTTCACATTTTGTTATGTTACAGCCTCTTTCCAAAAGGAGTAAATTAATTTTTCCTCTCAATTTTCAACTCACCACACCCCATAATGACTACATGCGAAAAGTTTTTTGGAATTATTTACAAATTAATAAAAAAAATTAAAAACTAAGAAATCACATGTACATCAGTATTCACGCCCTTTGCTCAATATTTTGTTGCTGCACCTTTGGTGGCAATTACAGCTTCAAGTCTTCTTGAATATGATGCCACACACTTGGTGCACCTCTCTTTGGGCAGTTTTGTCCATTTCTCTTTGCAGCATCTCTCTAGCTCCATCAGGTTGGATGGGGAGCGGCGGTGCACAGCCATTTTCAGATCTCTCCAGAGATGTTCAAACAGATTCAGGTCTGGACTCTGGCTGGACCACTCAAGGACATTCACAGAGTTGTTCTGAAGCCACTCCTTTGATATCCTGGCTGTGGGCTTAGTGTCATTGTCCTGCTGAAAGATGAACCGTCGCCCCAGTCTGAGGTCTGTGGTCAAGAGCGCTCTGGAGCAGGTTTTCATCCAAGTTGTCTCTGCTGCATTCATTTTTCACTCAATCCTGACTAGTCTCCCAGTTCCTGCCACTGAAAAACATCCCTACAGCGTGATGCTGCCACCACCATGCTTCACTGTAACATGGTGTCTGGTTTCCTCCAAACATGACACCTGGTATTCAGCCCAAAGAGTTTGATCGTTGCCTCATCAGACCAGAGAATTTTGTCTCTCATGGTCTGAGAGTCCTTCAGGTGCATTATGCAAACTCCAGGTAGCATGCCATGTCCCTTTTACTAAGTAGTGTCTTCCATCTGGCCATGCTACCATACAGGACTGATTGGTGGATTGCCTTAGAGATGGTTGTCCTTCTGGAAGGTTCTCCTCTCTCCACAGAGGAATACTGGAGCTCTAACAGAGTGACCATCAGGTTCTTGGTCACCTCCCTGACTAAGGCTCTTCTACACTGATCACTCAGTTTAGACAGGCGGTCAACTCTAGGAAGGGTCCTGGTGGATCCGAACTTCTTCCATTTACAGATGATGGAGGCCACTGTGGTCATTGGGACCTTCAAAGCAGCAGAAATGTTTCTGTACCTATCCCCAGATTTATGCCTTGAGAGAATCCTGTCTTGGGGGTCTATAGACAATTCCTATGACTTTCATGGCAAAGGCTGTGAATACTTATGTATACGTGATGTCTTAGTTTTTTATTTTTAATAAATTTGCAAAAATCTAAAAAAAAACTTTTTTCACACTGTCATTATGGGGTATTGTGTGTAGAACTTCCATTTTGGAATTTGGCTGTACCATAACAAAATGTGGATAAAGTGAAACGCTGTGAATACTTTCCTGTAGGATTCTTAGTTTTTCTGTGGGATTCCTACAGGAAAATAAAATCCTATAGGATTCAATATCTTGCAGGATTCCTCTCAAAATCTGATATGATTTTATTACTATTTCTATGGGATTCTCATTGGAAAGATGTTTTAAAAGATTCATAAGTGAAATCCAGTGGGATTTTTAAATTATTACTATTATTATTTTTTTAATGAATTGTTTTTTTTCCTATTCGCTGTTTCACAGTTGTGAATCTCGCGCCATCTCGTTCAAGATTCTTTGCCATTGTTTACGTGCGTTGTGAGATGCCGGAACCCTGCTGGCACCGCAGTGCATTCTGGGAAGCACGGGGGGATCGTTAAAGTACCGAATTGGAAAATGAAAGCCTTCAAGGTTGAATTCTCTTTGGAAAGATGTCTTAAGATTCACATGCAAAATCCTATGGGATTATTAGTATTTCTATTGGTTTCCTATGGGAAAACAAAACCCTAGAGGATTCAAAATGCTACAGGATTCCTACAGCAAAGACGGCTTCATACAGTATTTTTCAAGGAATATTATTGCAATTGGAAAAAATAACCCCATTAAAAATACAAGATTATTCATTAATTCATTTTCTGTCGCCGGTCTGGGTCGCAGTGGCAGCATACCAAGCGGCTCACCCCACACTTCCCTATTCTTGAATAAGTACATACAAGATCACCATTGACAAAATTCCTCCAAAATTCCTCTCGGCCTGTTTCAGTGGGGTGAGCATAAAATCTTGATCAAATATTGATGTGCTGATGAATGCCTGACTTTGTCTTAGAGTTTCTTTCTTTGCTGTCAAAAAGACAAAGTGACAAATCATGGAAATATCAAGGATTCATGGTTTTGAAGCTAATCAATTCTCACCCTGAGTTGTTGTCCTTTTCAGTCATATTCTCTTGTGTTTGATGTACAATCTTCACCTTGAATTGAAGCAAAGTCAATGAATGAACATGATCATCACAACCGGGTTAAATAACAGCAGATGAGGTTGTGCTGACCTGTCTTTGTTGTGACTGCAGACACCATTTCAGGGTGTAGACACAGCCGGCCAGGACCAAACACAGCATGCACACCAACAAAAGCCTCCAGCATGTGTCCACCAGCAACACAGAGGAATCCAGTAGCACCTCAAAGTGACAAATCGCCCACAGTGCACCTGCTGGAGTCAAAGCATGCCAGCCTCTCCAGATGAGAACGCTACTCACTGCTTGACCCCGTGACCTGCGCCGCAGACGAACAGGTGTTTGGGTGGACCTGCAGCAGATACAACCCCACAAGGTGGTGGTCACAGGGAGACTAAATCAGAACTGCTCCATGGTGAAGAGGAACCAAAAATCTAAACTGGAGGGTCAAAACCTTTCCACTCAAACATGACGAAGTCTGGCACTTTGCTGATGATACTGCAATTTAAATGAGTGGTAAATCTGATTATTCTTTATACATCCTCTCATCTCAAAACATGATTTAAATATTTGTAAGAATGTAACATTTGTATGTACAGAATTTTTCCACTGTACTGTACTTTTGGGGGGACCGGACTTGTACACTTACCAGACTGGATGTGGAGATTGTATGGTGGATGTGGCAACATGCAGCTCCAGTAGGTGCTGCAAGACCTGAGGTAGGGTTTTTTGTTTTGTTTTGTTTTGTTCTTTGCTGTCTTTATTCTTCCATAGAATTTGTTTGTGACCTCACACTGGACTGACAGTAAAGAGTTTTTGCCAGGTGACCGTCCTCTGTATAGTAAGTCCTTTACACTACAAAAAGAGGTTTCATTGTTTTCTTTGTTCACCTGTTGATTGTGACTGACCTTAGTACAGACTCGAGTACAAACATGGTTTGTTTACCATAGAATAGTTATTCTGGAGAACAAGGGCTTGTTTTAGAAAGGAGGTTCATCAAATTGACTCTATCTCTGAACTGTGAGTTAATTTACCCTGAGATGGGAAACTGAGTTTTCGGTTCAAGAACAGTTGATTTGAGTTGGTTTAATCAACACAGAGTCTGTTTCAAATGTTTCTTGAAACACATAGGTGACAAAAGTTTTGACACCAATGACGCTGATTGTTTGGTTCTAATTAGACGTAATTAGAAACATAATCACCAGGTCACCTGGTAATTATAATGTTTCTAACATTATAAGTTAGAAGTTGGTGGTTACAAAGAAACCTGCACCCTTTTTGCTCTTTCTGGAGTCGACACCTATACAAGAGCACCTTTAGAAATAAATTTACTGAGAAAAATGGTGACGTGTTCAACACTTCTTTTACCTGCTGTAAATGACAGTCAACACCTTTAGATCCTAATGAACATTCTGGGCTACTTTAAACTCCAAATGTTTAACATCTGACTCTGTGATAACTGGCTCAATGCTGACAAATGTTTCCTGTCAGTGTGACCTGAGCAGAGTAACTGACACCATTCACCACTTTAAAAACTCTACTACCATTGAATGGGGGTACTCGGATACCCGCTACACAAAAACTGATTCACAAAGAAGGTGGATGACATACTTGATGGCATCTTGGAACCTCTCTGGAGGCTCTTGCTCCACGTGTTCTGCTCTCTCCATCCATTTACAGACCCGGTCTCTGTCCACTTCCTCTCTGTGGCTTTTGCTCCTTTGTCCTTTGGGGTAGGAAACAGTCAGTCCAGGCATACGCGCACCAAACACTCAGACATGCTGCTTGCAAGTGAACAACAGTGATTAGTTCAACACCTCACATCTGAACCCATGACAAGCCTGTTGAACAGGTTGAACTGGTAACATTCATTTCTTGCATTCCATCCATGAAGGCACGTAGTAAACATAATTACAACTGCAAGAAGGGCAAGCCTTTCTCCACCCAAGTAGAACAAACACAACCCTTCCCACATCTGTCATGATCCGGCCCTTTAGGGCCGTCTGTCATTGGTCTGGATTTGTAGTATCTCCTCCCGTGCTCTGAGTCTTCAGAGGTTTTATTCATGTCTTCTCAGGTCATCATGGTCATGCTCATGTTATCATTGGTTTTGTTTCTGTTCATCATTCTTTTATTTCTGGTCTTCTGTGTAGTTTTGTTTTAGTCGCTGTTTTTCCATATTGTTTTCTTTTATTGTGCTCCTATTTTTTCACTCTTGGTCTCTTAGTCGCTTCAGTCTTAGTTTTATTTTGTTTATCTCATTTCTTGTATTATGCTTTTGCCACTGGTTTGGTTTTCTGTTGATTTTGTAGTACCTGGTTTTGCTTCATTTACTTTCTGTGTTTAGTATCGGGTTATGTTTCTTTAGTTATTTATTGCGTTCTCTGTTGATCATTAGTTTTGTGCAATCTGTCATCAGTATTCTTTAGTCACTGGTTTTGTGTTCTGCCATTTATTTTCTGTTTGACTTGGAGTTTGCGTTTCCATCTCATTATCTGTTATTGCATTTACTTTCATACTTAAGCCAGTATCTGTGTTGTGTGGGCCGCCAGAAGAGGAGGTACTGCTGGCCCACCACCAGAGGGCGCCCTGTCTGGAGTGCAGGCTCCAGGCACCAGAGGGCGCAGCCGCCTCACAGGAGCAGCCAGGGTGACAGCTGTCACGCATCACCTGCAACAGCTGTTACCAATCATCTGATCGGCAGGAGTATATCAGCAGGACGACGTCTCCACCTCTTTGCCGAGATATCGTTCTACCTGGAAGGTAACGTACCTCAGCTGTCTGCTTGACAATATCCTTTGTGACTTTTGTGCATTATCTTTTGGACTGTTTTTCCAACGAGAGGTGGAGGTAGCATTCCTGCCGTGCTGATTCCTGGGTGCAAACGCATCCTCATTCACTTGCTTTTTGTTCCTCGCCAGCAGTACCAGATCCGACACGCGGAGGCAGTGGCCACCTGGGAGTTCGGGACTTGGCGGCTCCAGTATTCCCGGGGTCTGGTGGCGGAGGAAATCGTGTGGTTCCGGTTCTGCTTTGGACAGGCGTCTCCTATCTTCGAGCCTGCCTACACGACACCTTGTGAATTGACTATTGTCTATTGTTGCAATCTGTTGTATTTGTTGTGCACATTCACAACAGTAAAGTGTTGTTATTTGACCTATTCCATTGTCTGTTCATTTGCGCCCCCTGTTGTGGGTCCGTGTACCTACACTTTCCCAACAGGATATCTCGGCCAACGTCATGGATCCCGAGGGGCGTCAACCGGCTGTTGAACGGCCAATGGAAGAATAGGGCGCACAGGCGTCCGCAGGAGGAATGGTCGGTGAGTTGCAGCGGATCCTCACCGCTTTCACGGCTCGGTTGGACTTAATGACCGAGCAGAACGTCCTCCTGAACCGCAGGGTGGAGGCTCTTGCCGCGCAGGTGGAAGCGCGCCCTCAGGGCGCTGCTGCGGCTCTCCCTCCTGTCGACCCTGTGCGCAACAGTGACGTTCCACAGGTCGTTCAACGACCCCTCCCACCTTCCCCTGAAGCATACATAAGCCCTCCAGAGCCATACGGGGGTTGTGTGGAGACGTGCGCGGACTTTCTTATGCAGTGTTCGCTCGTCTTCGCACAACGTCCCGTCATGTACGCGACTGATGCTAGTAAGATAGCTTATGTAATTAATCTGCTTCGCGGCAAGGCACGCGCTTGGGCTACAGCGCTCTGGGAGCAAAATTCACGGCTCCTTCTGACATATAATGGGTTTGTGAGGGAGTTCAGAACAGTGTTCGATCACCCAAATAGAGGAGAGACCGCTTCAGCCGTGCTGCTGTCAATGAGACAGGGGCGCCGGAGCGCAGCTGCTTATGCAGTCGACTTCCGCATCGCGGCTGTGAGGTCCGGCTGGAATAACACTGCCCTCCGCGCCGCCTTCGTAAACGGACTGTCGTTGGTCCTGAAGGAGCTCCTGGTGGCCAAGGACGAACCGCGGGATTTAGACGGGCTTATTGATCTCGTTATACGATTAGACAATCGGTTAGAAGAACGCCGTCGGGAACGAGACGAAGGGCGTGGCCGGGCACGCGCCATCCCTCTCCCTTCCGGTTCCGACCGAGTTCCGCCCTCCCCACGCTCCACGGCCTCTACGCTCCGTGTGGTGACAGCTCCCCCTGTTGACGAAGCTATGGACACGAGCAGGGCCAAATTTAGGGCACCAGACAGACAGAGGAGGCTGGCCCGCAGAGCGTGCTTTGTTTGTGGCTCAATAGAGCATCAAGTAAGGGACTGCCCCGAGCGGTTAAAACACCAACGCCCGCCCCTAGACACTGGGTTAGGGGTGGGCCAAAACATTCAAGTGGGACATACCCATATTGCCACACGACTCCCAGTGACAATCCTTTATGAGGATTTAACCCTGAAGGCCCCAGCACTGGTGGACACGGGCTCTGAAGGGAATCTGTTAGACAGCAGATGGGCCAGGGAGATAGGGCTCCCTCTGGTGGCGCTTACCTCGCCTGTGCAGGTGCGGGCACTAGATGGCTCCCTACTCCCACCAATCACACATAAGACACCACCAGTAACTCTGGTGGTGTCAGGAAATCACCGGGAGGAGATCGAGTTTTTTGTGACTCCTACTACCTCCCGTGTGATTTTAGGGTTCCCCTGGATGTTAAAACACAATCCCCGGATCGATTGGCTGTCCGGGGTAGTGGTTCAGTGGAGAGAGACCTGCCATCGGGTATGTTTAGGTTCCTCGGTTCCTCCCGGTTCCCAGGCTAAGGAGGAGGTCAGAGTCCCGCCCAATCTAGGGACGGTGCCGGTGGAGTACCACGACCTTGTAGATGTGTTCAGTAAGGATCTGGCGCTCACCCTTCCCCCCCACCGTCCGTACGATTGTGCCATTGATTTGGTTCCAGGCGTTGAGTTCCCGTCCAGCAGGCTGTACAACCTCTCACGACCTGAGCGCGAATCAATGGAGACCTACATCCGGGACTCTTTAGCCGCCGGGTTGATCCGGAATTCCACCTCCCCGATGGGTGCAGGTTTCTTTTTTGTGGGTAAAAAAGACGGCGGACTTCGTCCATGCATTGATTATAGGGGACTGAACGAAATTACGGTTCGTAATCGATACCCGTTGCCCTTGTTGGATTCAGTGTTCACGCCCCTGCATGGAGCCCAAATGTTCACCAAGCTCGATCTTAGAAATGCGTATCACCTGGTTCGGATCCGGAAGGGAGACGAGTGGAAGACGGCATTTAACACCCCGTTAGGTCACTTTGAGTACCTGGTCATGCCGTTCGGTCTTACAAACGCCCCCGCGACGTTCCAAGCATTGGTTAATGATGTCTTGCGGGATTTCCTGCACCGATTCGTCTTCGTATATCTGGATGATATACTCATCTTCTCTCCGGACCCTGAGACCCATGTTCGGCATGTACGTCAGGTCCTGCAGCGGTTGTTGGAGAACAGACTGTTTGTGAAGGGCGAGAAGTGCGAGTTTCACCGCACTTCTTTGTCCTTCCTGGGGTTTATCATCTCCTCCAACTCCGTCGCTCCTGATCCGGCCAAGGTTGCGGCGGTGAGAGACTGGCCCCAACCCACTAGCCGTAGGAAGCTGCAACAGTTCCTCGGCTTTGCTAATTTCTACAGGAGGTTCATTAAGGGCTACAGTCAGGTAGTTAGCCCCCTGACAGCCCTGACCTCACCAAAAGTCCCCTTCACCTGGTCGGATCGTTGCGATGCCGCGTTCAAGGAGTTGAAACGGCGCTTCTCGTCTGCACCCGTTCTGGTGCAGCCCGATCCTAGTCGCCAGTTAGTGGTTGAAGTGGACGCCTCGGACTCAGGGATAGGAGCTGTGCTTTCCCAGAGCGGGAAGACCGATAAGGTCCTTCACCCGTGTGCCTATTTTTCCCGCAGGTTGACCCCGGCCAAACGGAACTATGACGTCGGCAATCGAGAACTCCTTGCGGTGAAAGAGGCTCTTGAAGAGTGGAGACATCTGTTGGAGGGAACGTCCGTGCCATTCACGGTTTTCACTGACCACCGGAACCTGGAGTATATCAGGACCGCCAAGCGGCTGAACCCCAGGCAAGCCCGCTGGTCACTGTTCTTCGGCCGTTTTGACTTCCGGATCACCTACCGTCCCGGGACCAAGAACCAGAGATCGGATGCCTTGTCCCGGGTACATGAAGATGAAGTCAAAACGGAGTTGTCGGATCCACCGGAACCCATCATCCCGGAGTCCACTATCGTGGCCACCCTCACCTGGGACGTAGAGAGAACCGTCCGGGAGGCCCTGGCACGAAGCCCGGACCCCGGGACTGGGCCGAAGAACAGACTCTACGTCCCACCAGAAGCTAGGGCTGCAGTCTTGGACTTCTGTCACGGCTCTAAGCTCTCCTGTCATCCAGGGGTGCGAAGAACCGTGGCAGTTGTCCGGCAGCGCTTCTGGTGGGCGTCCCTAGAGGCCGACGTCCGGGATTATATCCAGGCCTGCACCACCTGCGCCAGGGGCAAGGCTGACCATCGCAGGGCTTCGGGACTGCTCCAGCCGCTGCCCGTGCCCCATCGCCCCTGGTCCCACATCGGCCTGGATTTTGTCACGGGCCTCCCGCCATCCCAGGGCAACACCACCATCCTCACGATAGTGGACTGATTCTCCAAGGCGGCCCACTTCGTGGCCCTCCCGAAGCTCCCGACGGCCCAGGAGACAGCGGACCTCCTGGTCCACCACGTCGTCCGGTTGCATGGGATCCCAACAGACATCGTCTCCAATCGCGGTCCCCAGTTCTCCTCGCAAGTCTGGAGGAGCTTCTGCTGGGAACTGGGGGCCACGGTGAGTCTCTCATCCGGGTATCATCCCCAGACCAACGGGCAAGCAGAACGGGCCAATCAGGAGGTGGAGCAGGCCCTGCGTTGCATGACAGCCGCGCACCCGGCGGCCTGGAGTACCCATCTGGCCTGGATCGAGTATGCCCATAACAGCCAGGTGTCGGCAGCCACCGGCCTCTCCCCTTTCGAGGTGTGTCTGGGGTACCAACCTCCTTTGTTTCCGGTGGTTGAGGGAGAGGTCGGTGTGCCCTCGGTCCAGGCCCACCTACGGAAGTGCCGTCGGGTGTGGCGTGCCGCCCGTTCTGCCTTGCTGAGGGCGAAGGCCCATGCAGACCGTCGGTGGACCCCGGCCCCTACGTACCGGCCAGGGCAGGCAGTGTGGTTGTCTACCAAGGACATACCCCTTCAAGTGGACTCCCCTAAACTGCAGGACCGGTATATCAGTCCGTTCAAGATCATCAAGGTCATCAGTCCAGCCGCAGTGAGGCTTCAGCTTCCGGCCTCACTGCGGATCCATCCTGTTTTCCACGTGTCCCGGATCAAGCCCCATCACACCTCACCCCTCTGTACTCCCGGTCCGGCACCACCTCCTGCCCGGATCATCGATGGCGAGCCGGCTTGGACTGTGCGCCGGCTCTTAGATGTCCGTAGGATGGGCCGGGGCTTCCAGTATTTGGTGGACTGGGAGGGGTACGGACCTGAAGAACGCTCCTGGGTGAAGAGGAGCTTCATCCTGGACCCGGCCCTCCTGGCCGATTTCTACCGCCGCCACCCGGACAAGCCTGGTCGGGCGCCAGGAGGCGCCCGTTGAGGGGGGGGTCCTGTTGTGTGGGCCGCCAGAAGAGGAGGTACTGTTGGCCCACCACCAGATGTCGCTCCAACCAGAGCGGCATGCTGAGCAGGGTGTCTAGAACCTTCTGCACATGCCGTAATTAGCCTGCCACTTTTTAAACCCTCAGTCTCACAGTCCCCCGCCAGATTGTTGAATGTATTTCACTTTCCAGCCCTCACACCTTGTCTTGTTTTGCCTTGTGATCAGCCTGCTGGTATTTGACCTTGTTCTGTCCATGCCCACGGTTTTGTCTTTGCCTCTGAATGCCACCACGCCGTGTATTTTGACCTCAGCCTGTTTGGCCTAGCCTCAGTCTCCCGCCTGTTTGTACCCTCGCTTCGCTGCTGGACCACATGTGAACCGAATCCCTGCTTGTTTATACTATTAAACATAATTCTAACTGCATTCACTGTGAGAGTTTGCTTTTGTGTCCACCCAGTTTGTGTCACGTCTGACAACATCTTTCCATCAAACAGTGAAATTTATTTTTCTTCAGTTACACTGTAACATTTAGCCATTGCAGCTCAAACGTATGTAACATAAAAATACTTTTTTGTTTTTAGAGGCTATAGTGTGGTTGAGCAACAAAACCAAGACTCACACCCCAATAAGTAAAAGTGAAGGAGACAAATTTAAACCAGCAAAAACATCCACAGTGGAATCCTAAAAACCCAACAGTCCACCAACATCTATATTATAATAGTCAAGTGTGCTCTGTGTGCGTGTATGCATCCATGTGTATGGCTTTGATCATGGAGAAACTGGGGAGAGCTGCCATTTGCTGTTTGGTATAGGTATGTACGAGGTCTGTTAGAAAAGTATCCAACCTTTTTATTTTTTTCAAAAACCTGATGGATTTGAATCACGTGTTCTTGCATGAACCAATCGTGAACCTTCGTGCGCATGCATGAGTTTTTTCACGCCTGTTGATTGCGTCATTTGCTTGTAAGCAGCCTTTGTGTGAGGATGGGTGGAGTCTCTCGTCGTTTTTTCTTTGCAAGGAAATGGCGGAACGACTGGAGCAGTGTAACTGCATCAAATCTTGCCAGAAACTGGGCGACAGCCAGGTGGAAACCATTTTGATTATTCAGACGGCTTTTGGTGATGATCCTATGTGCATCACACATATTAAGGAGCGGTACAACTGGTTTAAAGACGGCCGCACAACGGTGGAGAGCGAGCCACGCTCCGGGCAGCCATCAACACGCTGAAATGACCAGATCATTCCAAAGTGAACTCTGTGGTGATGTGAGACCGTCGTGTGACTATCCGAGAAATTGTGGAAGAGGTGGACATCAGCACTTTTTCGGCACATTCCACTGTGACAGAAGATTTTGCCATGAAGAGTTGCAGCGAAATTCATGCCGATGGCTTCGGCACGAAGCTGATGGCGCAGCAAAAGCGCCTCCGTGTTGAAGCCTCACAGGACATGGCTTTCAGTGGCATTTCAGCCGTGTGACTATCGGAGAAATTGTGGAAGAGGTGAGCATGTCACAACATGGGTCGTGGCTGGAAGATCCAGCCACGACCCACCTTCAATGCTCTTACTGAGGGAAGGGGGTTGTTCACGATACACGACCCCATCCACCCTCCCTTCAATACAGTGCAGTCGTCCTGTCCCCTTTGCAGAAAAGCACCCCAAAAAATGATGTTTCCATCTCCATGCCTCACAGCTGGGATGGTGTTCTTGGGGTGTATCTCATGCTTCCAAACACAGCAAGTGGAGTTGATACCAAAAAGCCATTTGGTCTCATCTGATTACATGACCTTCTCCCATTGTTGTATGGTTGGGGGTGCCTGGCTGCTTTTTGTTTCTGTCTTCTGTTTCTGTCTTTTGTTTTTCCTTCCAGGTGGCACGCGTTTAGGACTGAGTGGCTGTGTGGCTGAGTTATCAGGACCTCACCCTGATCACCTGAGGCTGATCATGTGCAGCTCGTCAGGACTCACAGCTGTGGTGCATCTACACGGATTGGAGCATGGTGGCATTTAAGTCTAGAGTACACAGTGTGTATTTGCCAGAGACTCGACCTTGTGACCAGACGGGTGAGATCGTCGTCTTGAGAGCCATTTCATCATTATGGATGCAGAGACCGTCCAGGTTTGATGTCATGGTCTGTGAAAGAGGAGGGGGTGAGGTCTCACGCTCATCAGCACACTTCCTGAGGTACGTTAGGTTTTGTGACTAACATTAGTACAGTCAGTACATGTGGTGTCCCTCACACCTTATTATATTGAGCTGTTATGTTAGTCGTTTGTTCAGCTTCCACTGCAGTGAAGAATGTGAACTGGGTGTTCCATGCCTGCAGGGTGGGAAGCTGATTAGTAATTAAGCCAGGAAGTGTTTGCTGTTTGTGTACACCTTTGAGTGGTCTCTCTGTGTGTGGAGTGTGGACTCACATGATGGTTTCTTCTTTCACAGACTCGGTTTGTCGCGGCCACCTGGGGGGTGTCGGCGGGGTCCTTGAGTCCGAACTGTTTCTGGCTCCGGACCGTTAGTGCTGCTGGGAGCACACCGTCATCTCCACCTCGCAGACCGCGCACTCATTTGTTGTATTTAGCACGTCACTGTTATGTTATTAAATTTTGTTATCCTTTGTACCGTGCTCTGCTTATTTCATACTGGGTCCTTCAAACGCTGGTCGGTTCTCCGTCCTGCGTCCTACACATAACAGTAGTCTCTGGCCAAACATCACGGACCCAGCGGTAGCAGAGGCGATACCGCGCCGGGAAGGCGGCAACAGACGTTCAGAAGTTATCCGGATCAGTTGCGGGTGCTCTCCGCCCGGATGGTGCGTGTTTGAGAACCCATTATTGAATACTGATTGGAGCTCTTGCAGCCGTGTTCCTGTGTTGTGCCTTATCCGAGGGTCGTGGTGGAGTGTGACTAGCGACGGCTTCGCGTCACACTTCGACCGGATAAGAGGTTTAAACGGGAGCTGCATGAGTGGGTCTGTAATGGGTGAACGCGCACGACGGAGCTCTGTGGCACGGGTCGCTGTGCTTCCTGTTGTTACAGTTGTAGCCCCGTTTCCCCGGGTAAAGATAGCTACTGCGTCTGTTGTGTCAGCTCCGGCGTAATTTAGTTGAAGCACGTTTTGGTTGTGTGTTTACACATAGCTGCGCACAAAAAAAAAAAAGCAGCATGAGTTTGTTTTCTCTGTTACCAAAGGGGTTTTTATTTTTAGCACTTTGGCTCCCTCTGTTGGTAACTGAGTCACATTACCGTCATAGCTCTTAAGGTGGAACAGGTGTGTTCCATTTGTTTGAGCTTGACGGTATAAATCACTTATTAGTTTTGTGTTGGTTCATTTTTTGTGGGTGTTTTTTGAGTTGGTTTTTGTGTGGGATTTTTTACACTATTAGTGTCTGGGGTCGTGACCCTGCAGTCTGTCTGGAGCATAAAAAAAAAGACCCAAGTAACTTTATGTTAGTCTGTTAGTCTTTCTTTTTATTTCTTTTGGTTTCACCTCCCAGGGTTTGATGGGACGGTCCTCTGGGGGGTGATGGGGGGGTAATTGGGTTGTTTTTTCTTTTTTTTTTCTTTTTTTTTATTCCCTCTCTTCTCCTCTGGCTCCAGCCGTGTGAGCCGTAGGTTGTCGGCGTTGCTGGAGTGGTGCAGTTTGGTTATGCTGGGCGTTTCCCAGGTAACCTCTGCACCTGGGAGTGTTGGGGGGGGGGGTTCGGGGTGTTGTTGTTTTTTGTTGATTCCCTGTTCCTTCTCCGGCTTCAGCGCGCCTTTGAGCTGTCTGCCATCGGCGTGGCTGAGGTTTGGGGCAGTGGAATATACCCGCAGCTGGTGGCTGGTTTGGAAGTCGGAGGGGTGGCGCCATTTTGTGCCGTCTGCCATAACCGCTGTTCCACTCCTCCCAGTTGACTTCTGGGGTATAGTCATGGTTGGTGACGCTGGACGTGCTTCCAGTTTCCACTGCGCCGAGGGGGTGGGGCTGGGGTTGTTTTGTTTGTTTGTTTTTTTCTCCTTTTGTTTTTCCCCCCAGTTTCCGCCCTCAGGGTGTGACTGTGGTGTCCTCTGGGGGGGAAAGGGCTGTGGGTCCATCTAGCCATAGACGGCCAGAGCTGGGTCCGTTGGTCATGAGGGGGGGCGTCTCCTGGGGTTGATGGGAGGCGCTGGGAGTCCCCATGGGTGACTTTGGATCCCAGAGGGATCTCGGCTGTGGTTATTACTCCTGGAGCTGGCAGGATGTCCTCTGGGGGGTGTTGGTCCCTACATGTCGTGGGGGGGGGGGGAGGGGGGGTGTTAGCGTTTTTATGTGCAAGCTTAAGTTTGGGTTGTTTTTATTTTCTCCCCTTCCCGGGGTTTGATGGAACGGTCCTCTGGGGGGTGGGGGGGGGTGGGGGGGGTGGTTTGGTTGTTTGTGTTTGTCTTTTTTGTTTTATGACTAATCAGACTGTAAACATAGTTGGACAAAGGCTGACCGCACAGGTTCAAGAACTCCTGGCCACACCTGTGCAAATTGACTGTCAGAAACAAGGGCAAAGATGCAGTCAGAGGAGAAGACGTCAACCGTTCTGTCAGATGAAGATTCTGTTGGAAGATGAATGCAGGTACGGTTTCCAGCCATGGTCCCTGGAGGGGGGTGTTTCTCCTGGGCCAGGTTTGTGTGGTCGCCGGGAGGCTTCCCGTGAGGGTGGGGTGCTGTTGTATGGTTGGGGGTGCCTGGCTGCTTTTTGTTTCTGTCTTTTGTTTTTCCTTCCAGGTGGCACGCGTTTAGGACTGAGTGGCTGTGTGGCTGAGTTATCAGGACCTCACCCTGATCACCTGAGGCTGATCATGTGCAGCTCGTCAGGACTCACAGCTGTGGTGCATCTACACGGATTGGAGCATGGTGGCATTTAAGTCTGGAGTACACAGTGTGTATTTGCCAGAGACTCGACCTTGTGACCAGATGGGTGAGATCGTCGTCTTGAGAGCCATCTCATCATTATGGATGCAGAGACCGTCCAGGTTTGATGTCATGGTCTGTGAAAGAGGAGGGGGTGAGGTCTCACGCTCGTCAGCACACTTCCTGAGGTACGTTAGGTTTTGTGACTAACATTAGTACAGTCAGTAAATGTGGTGTCCCTCACACCTTATTATATTGAGCTGTTATGTTAGTCATTTGTTCAGCTTCCACTGCAGTGAAGAATGTGAACTGGGTGTTCCATGCCTGCAGGGTGGGAAGCTGATTAGTAATTAAGCCAGGAATTGTTTGCTGTTTGTGTACACCTTTGAGTGGTCTCTCTGTGTGTGGAGTGTGGACTCACATGATGGTTTCTTCTTTCACAGACTCCGTTTGTCGCGGCCACCTGGGGGGTGTCGGCGGGGTCCTTGGGTCCGAACTGTTTCTGGCTCCGGACCGTTAGTGCTGCTGGGAGCACACCGTCATCTCCACCTCGCAGACCGCGCACTAATTTGTTGTATTTAGCACGTCACTGTTATGTTATTAAATTTTGTTATCCTTTGTACCGTGCTCTGCTTATTTCATACTGGGTCCTTCAAACGCTGGTCGGTTCTCCGTCCTGCGTCCTACACATAACACCCATGCCTCCTCTGGATCATCCAGATGGTCAGTGGCGACCTTCAAATGGGCATGGACATGTGCTGTTAGAATCAGGGGGACCTTGTGTGCCCTGCAAGATTTTAAACCATGATGTCACAGTGTGTTACTAATGTAATCTTTGTGACTGTGATCCCAGCTCTCCTCAGGTCATTGACCAGGTCCTTCTGTGTAGTTCTGGGCGTTCTCAGAATCATCTTTACCCCACGAGGTGAGATCTTGCATGGAGCCCCAGACTGAGGAAGATTGATAGTCATCTTGTGTTTCTTCCATTTTCCAATAATTGCTCCAAAAGTTGTTCTTCTCACTAAGCTGCTTGCCTGTTGTCCTGTAGTCCATCCCAGCCTTGTGCAGGTTTACAGTTTTGTCCCTGGTGTCCATAGACAGCTCTTTGGTCTTGGCCATGGTGGATAGGTTGGACTGTGATTGATTGTGTGAACAGGTGTCTTTTATACAGGTAACAAGTTCAAACAGGTGTAATTAATACAGGTAAAGAGTGCAGAATAACAGGGCTTCTTAAAGAAAAACTAAAAGGTCTGTGAGAGCCAGAATTCTTGTTGGTTGGTAGGTGATCAAATACTTATTTCATGCAATAAATACAAATTAATTATTTTTAAAAAAAATCATACAATGTGATTTTTAGAATTTATTTTTAGATTATGTCTCTCACAGTTGAAGTGTACCTACAATAAAAATTACAGACCTCTCCATTCTTTGTAGGTAGGAAAACTTGTAAAATCGACAGTGGATCAAATATTTGCCTCACTGTAGATCTTTAAAAAAATCTGTCACTACTCACTTTAAACAAACACTTCAAACTTGAACTCGATCATATTAAATGAGAAGAAAATACCGAGCAGATATAAAATAATTTATTTTCTCAACAGAGGGATAAAATGACAAAATCACCTGCAACGATATTCTGAATCACTGTACATGGATTTATAATATTCCTGCTATATTTTACATTGCACACGTCTATTGCCATAGACTGATAAATAATGACGCAGTGGCACTTCATTTGGCCGTAAATTATGTATTTGAACTGGTGTTTCACCCATGAAAATTACTGTCTTGTTTCTTTATACATGGTATTATGTCTTCTGAAAAACAATGATCAAGTACTTCTGAAAGAATACTTGGCACCAAACAAATATGGTTTTTGTTTGAGCCACTACCATCAACAGGTCAAAGAACGGATTCTCCTGAACTTGAGCCTTCGTGTCGGGAGGACACTATTCCTTCACACTTGACAGACAAGTTATACATAAACCTAGCATAACCTAACCAGCACTGTTTACTTTAGAGTAATCCACAGGTTAATGTAGTGGAATAATCCCACACAGTCTCATGATGTTAAGAAACACAATACCTACAAGTGTTCCTCTATTTCAAGATAAAGGTTTGATACTTGTCAACAAAGATGAAAACTAAAATGAAACACAAAAACAAGCTCTAAAACTCCATGTTGTTTTAGATTTGTGTCAGCACGTCAAAGACAAAGATCCAGGTACTAACTGCACTCTATCTGCCTCCAAACAATCTCAAACACAGTGGATGTATTTTGCAGGTTTTCAAGGTATGAAAGTGACGGTTTCTGTTTGGACCTTTGAGAATAAAAGCAGGTGTTTACATGTGACTGTGGCAACAGAAAAGAAACAAAGTGATGGAAAAAAGATCAGTCTACAAAAGGTGACAAAAAAAACAACAAAAAAACAATAAGATGTGATATTCCAAAAAGGAAACTTATATTACTGACAATAAATCACATTCTTCCACTGAACATGCAGGCTTGTGTCCCAATTCAGGGGCTGCATCCTTCTAAGGTTGGGTCCCACAAAAATCAGGTCTTCAGGGGACAGCGGAGGCTGAACCAACCATTCTAAAATGACACGGCCAAGCCCACAGAGCCTTCCGTGATTTCATCATTAGATTTTTCCACCCCTACCCCGTCGCTTGGCAATCTTGACAACTACATGTCACAAGCTAGCGTAGTGGGCATAACCCAGTTTAGTAATAATTTTTCAGTAATTATAAACATTAGCCATTTACAACTGTACATATGCTGTTCCAAAGTGTCCTTTTGGTTTTTTGGTAGTTTGTTCACATAATTTACCAACTGTTTTGTCTTGGGGGGGCACACAGCGATTCATGAGATTGTTTAGACTGTGAAGGACACACCTGTTGTAGCCTTCTGGTTCAGGGGAGAGAAGGACCCGTTGAAACAGGACAGTCTGGTCACGCCACCTAGAACGTATGCAGCCAGCGACGGCATCCATTGATGGGTGCAAACGCAGAATTGGGACACTGCCACAGTACTGTAGAAATGCAATCGCAGACTTCAAGTCTGTGATTGGTCTGAGTCCAACACACTATTTATTCCATCTGGGGCAGCAATGACTTTTTTTTAATCTACATAACAAACTACCCACCTCCAAATGTTATTCTGGGTTGGGGGGCTAGGTATACAATTTATGGAAGTGGAAATTCAATTATGTATGAAAAGTGAGCAGTAAAACCTTTCAAACAATAAGATGTGGAATTGGTCCATTTCATTTTCTGCACAGTTACTCTGTTATTTGAGAAGCTGCAGGGCTGTGCGACCGTCCTTCACAGTTTCAGTCTGAATATCATGTTCCAGTGTTGCTGCAAATTTTCCAAAAGAAACTGTTTTTCATACGTCATCTTTTCTAAATCACATCATAAAATACCTCTGTTTTAGGTCGCATCCAAACAAGACGTACTACATTAACAGTCACATAAAACTGTGCTGCTCATCAAATCTTCTCAACATCCAGTGAGAGAAGCTCATCAGCATGTGGTATGTATACACGTTTGTGGTCACCAGTTCATCTATTCACGTGCAAGCTGCTCTCATGTCCACATGCAGATTAAGTCTGTTCTGGGGTCACAGAGGTCACCCAGGATGTAAATGTCCCACTTATATCGTAACACACACACACACACACACACACACACACACACACACACACACACACACACACACACACACACACACACACACACACACACACACACACGGTGCATCCAGACAGTATTCACAACACTTCACTTTTTTCCACATTTTATGTTACAGCCTTATTCCAAAATGGAGGAAATAATTTTTTCCCTCAAAATTCTACTCAACATCCCATTAAGTTTTCTTTTTAATATTTGCAAATTTATTAAAAAACTAAGAAATCACATGTATATAAGTATTCACAGCTTTTGTTCAATATTTTGTTGATGCACCTTTTGCAGCAATTACAGTCTCAAGTCTTCTTGAATATGTTGTTACAAGCTTGATGCATCTATCTTTGGGCAGTTTTGTCCATTCCTCTTTGCAGCACCTCTCAAGCTCCATCAGGTTAGATGGGGAGCGTCGGTGCACAGACATTTTCAGATCTCTCCAGACATGTTCAATCAGATTCAGGTCTGGGCTCTGACTGGGCCACTCAAGGACATTCACAGAGTTGTCCTGAAGCCACTCCTTTGATATCTTGGCTGTGTGTTTAGGGTCATTGTCCTGCTGAAAGATGAACAGTCGCCCCAGTCTGAGGTCAAGAGCGCTCTGGAGCAGTTTTTCATCCAGGATGTCTCTGAACATTGCTGCATTCATCGTTCCCTCAATCCTGACAAGGCCCCCAGTTCCTGCTACTGAAAAATAGAATAGAATCTTTATTGTCATTGCACATATATACATACGTACAACGAAACTTGTCCTCTGCATTTAACCCATCCTAATTACAATTAGACACAATCTAACCACTAGGAGCAGTGGGCAACCACAGTCCAGCGCCTCAATCCTGACTAGTCTTCCAGTTCCTCCCGCTGGTTTCCTCCAAACATGACATCTGGCATTCACACCAAAGAGTTCAATCTTTGTCTCATCAGACCAGAGAATTTTGCTTCTCGTGGTCTGAGAGTCCTTTAGGTGCCTTTTGCCGAACTCCAGGTCAGCTGCCATGTGCCTTTTACTAAGGAGTGGCTTCCCTCTGACCACTCTACCATACAGGCCTGATTGTTGGATTGCTGCAGAGAAGGTTCTCCTCTCTTCAGAGGAATGCTGGAGCTCCGACAGAGTGACCATCAGGTCACCTCCTTGAAAAAACCTTCTACCCAGATCCCTCAGTTTAGACGGGCGGCCAGTTCTAGGAAGAGTCCTGGTGGATCTGAAATTTTTCCATTTATGGATGATGGAGACCACTGTGCTCATTGGGACCTTCAAAGGAGCATAAATGTTCTCTACCCTTCCCCCGATTTGTGCCTCCAGACAATCCTGTCTCAGAGGTCTACAAACAATTCCTTTGACTTCATGCTTGGTTTGTGCTCTGACATACACTCTCAACTGTGGGACCTTATATGTTGGCAGGTGTGTCTTTCCAAATCATGTCCAATCATCTGAATTTACCCCAGGTGGACTCCAATTAATCTGTAGATACATCTCAAGGATGATCAGTGGAAACAGGATGTGCTTGAGTCAATTTTGAGCTTCATGACAAAGACTGTGAATACTTATGTACATGTGATGGCTTGGTTTTATTTTTAATAAATTTGCAAAAATCAAAATAAAAAACCTTTTTCACATTGTCATTATGGGGTATCGTGTGTAGAAATTTTAGGAAACAAATTAATTTCATCCATTTTGGAATTATACTGTAACAACAAAATGTGAAAAAAGTGAAGCTCTGTGAATACTTTCCAGATGCACCGTATGTACATAACTTTGTACACACTCAGTTTTCCATTTCATCAAGGAATACAAGTTAAACTAGTTAACGTCAGCAGTTTACATACACCAAGACGAATACCACTTTTCACAGCACAGACAACTCCTGAGAAGGACTAAATGACTTGTAAAAGCTTCTGAATGAGTAACTGGTAAAATGCTGAGTTAACTAGAGAAACCTTTGGCTGGATTTACAGACCTACCTGTAGAACCGGTACCTTCATAGGCACGGCCTGAAAGGCTGCTGACGAAAGCCATTAATCTAAAACTGATTAAAAATTTTTTTATAATAAATCAATAAATAAAAAAACAACAACCTCTGGCTTAGACCTAAACTTATGTCAAGCTTGTTTATGTTGCCTTTGTCAACAGCCTTTCAGGTCATGGTGATGCAGTGCTCACATAAAGCTGCACAATGTCATATTTCTATCTGATGCCACTAAGTCCCTCCTCAATTCTTTCGTTGTGATCTGAGGTTCTGTCAGACTTTTGGAAAAAGTTTAATTTCTATGTTTTAATTCAGGCCTCCTTCACCACTGACAAAGTCTGTATGGTCCTTCTTTCATTTTTCTTCAGCATATTGTTTAGTTGCTATTGGTGCCATGAATGTTTTTCAGACTGAGACTCAAACGTTTGCTCTGGACACCTTGGCTGAATTCTCTGGAGTTTTTTCCCGTTATTAAATGTAAAGCACTGGTTCCACAGGCAGGCACTTAAATACAGCCAACTGAGCTCAAATTATGAACATTAGCAGTTCAGAAGATACTGTGTAAAGTGCAATTCATCTTGGTATACAGGTGCATCTCAAAAAATTAGATAATTGCAGCTTACAGCTCCAAAAAAAAAAAAGCGCAGCTCAAAATATTAGAATATTTCATTGCAGCGCAGTGATTAAGCTGTTCATGGGCTCATTTCCAGAGCAGAAGGTTCCCGTGACGCCAACCGAACGGTCCCCCACTAAAATCAGTCCCCCTGCCTTCACTGCACATACATTTCTGAGCGTCAGCAGCGATTCACTGATTATCACCTCGTTTCTGCTTCAAACTGCACTCCAGTCATCATTTATCTCAGTGAGATATTTGAAGCTTTTGTACAGCAATCATTTCCAAATAAATTCCGCATTATTTCGTAATAAAAGACGGAGGAAGCGACGTCTGAGACTGATGTGCTACTGTTGCACCTACATCATTTGGAGCACCAGTAGTGAAATGAGGCAATTATCTCCTCATTTCTGCTTAAAACCGCTTCGTTTCTGCTTAAAACTGACTTGAAAATGATTTAAGAGGTTTTACTTTATCATCTGATGGTTATTGATCACATTATTCCCTTTGATCACTTTGGGTAAAGAGACTCCATCTCAGACGAGCTGCTGTGGTCCCAAATGATGCATGTGCAGTGAAGGCAGAGCAGACCAATTTTTAGGGGGGACCGTTTGGTTGGCGACACCCGCTCAAGACACCCATGCCCCTTCTTCATATCAGAAAGGGCATCTGGTGAAAACTTGTGCCAAATCAACATGTAGATCCATTTCAGATCTGCTGTGGCAACCCTGAGTGGGGGGGAAAAACAAAACGGAGAAGTCGAAGGTGGTTATTTCAAGTACTATTTATGTAGTATAAATGCCATGAATGTCTCGGTCTGGTTGAGTACACACAAACAACCATGGGGAAGACTGCTGACTTGACAGCTGTCCTCCAGTAGATGCTCATTAACACCCTCCACAAGGAGAGTAAACCACAGGAGGGTCGTTACTGAAAGAGCTGTTCACAGAGTGTCGTATCAAAGCATCTTCATGTGAAGTTAACTGGAAGCAATTAAGTGTGGTAGGAAAAGATGCACAAGCAACAAGGATGACCGCATCCTTGAGAAGACTGTCAAACAAACCCGATTCGAGAACTTGGGGGAGCATCACGAGGAGTGGACTGAGGCTGGAGTCAGTGCACCAAAAATTACCACGTGGTCAGATGTCTTTCAGAATTAGACTACAAGTGTTGTATTCCTCGTATCAACCACTCCTGAACCAAAGACGATGTCAGAAGTGTCTTACATGAACTAAGGACAAAAAGAACTGGACCTCTTTTCAGATCAAAGTGAATTTTGCATTTCATTTGGATTCAAGGTCCTAGAGCCTAGAAGAAGAGTGGAGAGGCACAGAATGCAACTTGTTTTAGTCCAGTGTGAAGTTTCCACAGTCAGTGATGATTTGGGGTGCCGGGTCATCTGCTGGTGTTGGTCCACTGTGTTTTATCAAGTCCAAAGTCAACACAGCTGTCAACAAGGAGATTTTATAGCACTTCATGATTCCATCTGTTGACGAGCTTTATGCAGATGCCGATTTCCTTTTCCATCAGGGCGTGGCACCTGCCCATAGCGGCAAATATACTAGTAACTGGTTTGCTGACCATGGCATTAAAGTATTTGATTTGGCCAACAACTCGCCTGATCTGAACCCCACAGAGAATATATGGGGTATTGTCCAGAGGAAGATGAAACACCAGACCCAACAACACAGACAAGCTGAAGATTAGTTGTCAAAGCAACCTGGACTCTCCATAACACCTCAGCAGCGCAACAGGCCGACCGTCTCCACACCACACTGATGCAGTATTTTGTGCAAAAGGAGGCCCAACCAAGTACCGAGTGCATAAATGAATGCCCTTGTCAGAAGTTTGACATTTTTGTATTATACATCCTTTTTTTTAATGATCGGAGATATTCTAATATTTTAAGATACATTTTATTTTTTGAAGCTGAAATGATCAAAATTAAAATAAAAAAAATGCTTGAAACATTTTAGTATATGTGTAATGAGGATATATAAAATTTTTACTTTCTGAAATACCTGACAAAAATATTGATGTTTATTATGATATTCTAATTTTCTGAGGTGCACCCGTACGTAATCTGCGGACCTAAAAATCTGACATTTAATAAAAACTGAAATAAATCTAATAATAATAATAATAATAACTTACTATTGAAATGAAGTAGACATACTGTTTGATAAAGTCGAATATGGGCAGTCAGGTAAAACTGGATTTGAATGTTTTAGCCAAGGTGTATGTAAAGTTGTGTCTGCAACTGTGTGTGTAAGTAAATAAGCAGCTTAAATATGGTGGCATGGCAAAAAGAGCTGTGCGTGAGATGGTTGTGCACGGTCCAGTGGACACAGAGCCATTGGACCATCTGAATGCTGAGTAAAAAGCCAACGGATCCTCAGGAAATGGATGTTCCAGTTAGTGCACGATTCAGGGTTTGGTGAGGTGAACATCACTAGTGTTGCTGCCATTGGTGGTTGTGGTGATGATGTACTGCATGGTGGATTGCTGATTGGCTGGTTGCTGCTCCAGGTGGTCAGTGTGGTCCTGGTTGGTGCTCTGAGCGTCAGATTGTTTGGTCAGCTCTGTCTGACCCTCTGATATAACGTAGTGTGTCTGCAGGAGAGGAGCAGAAACATGTTGTAGTTGAACGCATTATGTCAACCATTCCTTCAATAGTCAATGCACAGGTGCAGACTGAAACCATGGATACTTTTGTAAATCTATTGACTGAACATTCACTGATGAAGAAGAATTCACGTGTCAGGATGATAATGCAAGTTGCCACAGATTACAGTGTTAAAAAGTTTTTTCAAGCACTCAATGACACGCCCAACAAGCAGTCCAGATCTCAATCTGATCAAAAATTTATGGTGGCAACTGAAACTGGTCCCTGACAAAGCTCCAAACTCCAAAGCTGATCTGTCACTGCTATTTGAAAAAGTTCGACCCAACGGTAAGAACAGTGAGAGAACATGAGTAAAACTTCAAAGGATTCAGACCGTCATAAAAAGTTGAGGAGCAAAAAGGCACTAACTGTGATTCTTTTTGTTGATAATTCTGTAAAATTTTTCTGTCAACACTGAGTGAATGCATAGTGAACTGTTTCTATTTCATCAGACTGAATTCAGTTTTACCATTTGATCAGAAGTCCATGCAGACCTAGTGGAGTTCTGGCATACACGAGGTATCAGCGACTCTTTGAACAAATTTAAAGGTTTTAATGAAGAAACCTTGGGTACCACATTTGACCTTGATATGCAAAGTCTGAGTCAAGATATCATGCACCCAAAGTTTCGAAGACTCTGCCCTCTCATGGCCAAAATGGGAATCAGAAAATGGTCATCAAATGTCTCCAAGGTCTCAGTGAGATGACCTTGTATACCACGTTTGACCTTGACATACAAAGGCTTTGACAAGATATGTAAACAAAGCTTCAATTCAATTCAATTTACAGTGACTCCCTTGATATGAATTAAATAAAAATATAAAGCCAAGATGATGGGTTGCATCAGTAAATCATCAATTCTTTTTTCCAACAAGCTAGGGGATGGATACATGCACATTTCTAAGTCACTGAATATGTCTTTGACTTTATTTACATCATTCTTTAGGAAATATAAACTTTATGGTACTGTATGGCAAATCTGACTGGAGGAGGCAGTTCTCAAAAACTAAATGACTGTGCAAGGAGGAGACAAGTGAGGAAAAACACCCAGACAAGCCTTAAGAAGTCATAGCCTTCTGTGGTTGCGACTGGATAAATTGAGCAGAGTGTAAGTTTTGAATTTTGCATCACAGCTTCATGATAAAGTGGTATAATGGAGGGTTTTTTAAAAAATAAGACTTGAAATTTCAGCTACAATTTTCCAGAAGGCACATCTGAGATGAAGTTTTAGATTTGATCTGTTTTGTTTAAAGAAAATACTTCTCTGCTCCACTCCACTATGCAAAATGCAAAACTTACACTACTCAAAATTTCTTCTATTGGAACCACACAAGCCTATAACTTCTTCAGGGCTGTCTTGGTGGCTTTTGTTGCTAGTCTCCTTCTTTCCTGGTCACTTAGTTTTTGAGATAGTTTACTCCACACAGATTTACAACAGAGTACATACTGTTTGTATTTCTTCATAATTCATGTAAAGTCCAAGACATATTCAGTGACTTGGAAATGTTCATGTATCCATCCCCTGACATTTGTGAAGAAAACAAGTAATAAAACCGATGATTTACTTATGTTATACTATAGCGTTCCATTACTTATGCAACCCGTCATTCTGGATTTTATATTTTTATTTAATTTATATCAAGATGTACAGATTTGCTTTCAGTTTGAGTTTAAGGGAGATAATTTTAGAAATGTTTAACATGGCATAAACAAATTAAGATGTATAAAAGCCCAAGGGGCTGAATACATTTCCTAGGCACTGTATTTATATAGCACCAAATTATAACATAAGTTCCCTTAAGGCACTTCACAAACACTCAGCCCCCTGGTGGCCACAATAACAATCCAAATGTGTCCAGTGCTGTATTTGTCCAAACTCTGAATGGTGAAGTTGTATCAAGTTTCATTTTGAAGTTTCAGGCACCCATTGTCAAAGTATTCCAAAATTTTCATGAAACGAACATGTGTACAAAGTCTTTGTCAAGATATCTTCTCTACAAATGTTTCCGACTCAGCTAACTAATCAAAATGAGTCCAATGCTGAACTTCTCTGAGATTTTAGTGAGGTGAACTTATGTACCAAGCTTCACCATGACAAGTGCGGCACAATTAACTGAATTCTCATTGTCATTACGATACGAGCATACACAATAAACACATCACAAAAGACTGCCTGAGGTGCAGGGAATAAAAAAAAAAAAAAAAATTTATTTGCACAGTTCATGAGGTGAGGTAAAATTTTACCCTGAAGTGTTGACACTCCATGTTTGTACAGTGAAGAGAGCAGGAAGCCTGCAGAAGGCTTCAACATTCAATAGAAGGCATCAGCCCAGGTTTCCCTCATATCGTGCCGGCCTAGTTGATATCCGGGATCCCAGCCAGGTAAAAATAAAATAGAGGAAAAGGAAAATATTAGCCAGGGGTCAACGGGGTCCCCTGAACCCCAACAGGGGCTCAGGGGGCAACGCACCCTGAAGCTGAAGCGATTTTTCCATTTCAAGGTGCTTTTGAAGACATTTCCTTGATATCAATTTTGTAAAAATGCAAGAAAACTTACCAGTGTTTTCTATCTATTAGATGCCATGAACTGAGCTGCACTTCTTTTTCATGCAACTGTACCACTGCATCAATAGTTCAGTGTTTTGTTGAGAAAATATCACCATATCAATATTAGCCATTCCAAGAATGTACGTACAACAGAATCCATAGTTCATTTCAAATGTTCATTGTTTTTGTTGAGCTATTCATTTCACCATATCACTGAATATAAACAATGCCAAAATGTTCAACATGATGTATAGTAAAAACTTGACACATTTGAATTTAAATCTTTCTTTTTTTGATAGATTGTACTGCAGTGGAATCTGATGATCTTTTCCTTGGCTTCTCTGACTTGGCTTTCTCTTTCTTTTGGTGTTTAAGCAGTACCTTTTTGGAAAGTTTCTTGGCCACCCTGTTTGCATGAGCTTTTGTTTCAAGAGCACTGGCCAACCGTAGTATATATGCCCTATCATTCCTTACTAAGAATTGTAACTTATGAAAATGACTCACCAGGTAGTTTGTAATTCTGTTTTCTCAATCTCTTCTCAGCGTGCTTGCTTCCCTCGCAATGTTGTTTCAGTGACAGCCAACCTTTGCCACCATAGTTTATCACCTTTCCATCGCACAGACTACAAAGGGATTTCCCCAGATCTTTGTGTTTGAAAATGAAATCTGAAAGCGGGCATCCGTCGACTTATTTTTCCAACCACGACCAATTCCACAAATTCTTTATCCCCGCATCCAAAGCTGTCACCATCCCGCTGTCTCTCTTATGGAAGATATCTTTCTTCCACGACATATTACAATATGAATACTCGCGTGCTCCCCTGAGCGAGCAACATGTTATTATATCAAAACAAAAGCACTACGCGATATATACCAAACCCAAACTGTATTTTAACCTATTAAACATATACCTAAAAATCCGACGATGTTTAGCACATATTTTCTAGCGAAAAACGTGGCAAGGGAGCTACCATTTCTGTTTTCTCATTTTATCGCGCACAGTCTCACGGTATTTTACTCCAGAGTGATCCCAAATGTCAACGGAAGCAACCGACACCGACCAAAACATACGAAAGCTTGTCAACACGAGCAATATGCATTCTGATCATCTTTTCCTCCATCAAAACAAATGTTTTATCATCTTGGCTACAAGAATAGCGGAATTCCGCCAAATAGCGGACGTCTGGGATCCCTGTGATACACAAAGTTTTTGTTAAGTTGAGGTGTATAAACCAACCACACACACACATACTTCCTAGACCTGCACTCAGTCATGCACTGCATAAAGTGGAAAAGGGAACCAATCTACCTACTTTAAAAAGTTGAAACCAAACAAAATTCATGTGTTTTTTCAAAAAAAGGACTGTAAATTATTACAAGATCATCAAAAAAGGTTGATGGCATTCATCAGAGGTGGGACAGCCACCATCAAGTCACTCTCAAGTCATGAATGAGCAAGTCCCAAGTCATAATGACCACCAATTGTTTGCAAGCTGACTTGAGATTTGACTTGGGACTTGTAGATTGATGACTTGAGAAAGACATGATAGTGGCTTCGTCCCACCTCTGGCATTTATCCTATTGATTGTCTAAGTAACAAATCACTTATCTGACCCAGTGTGAGTCATCTTATAACACTGACAGGAAACAAGAAGCAGTTACCAGTGATTTTCTGAACACTAATCACACTGACTGTAGGTATTTTCCATTTAAAGACATAATCGCAGCATTTACTCACTGTTTTCACTTGGCTGCTGTTGACTCCAGATGTTGGCGGGCTGGCCTCAGCTATCACATACTGAGTATGGGGCACAGCCATCATCTGGATCTCAGATGCTGGGAAAAAAAAAGTTTACATATTATCTTCACACGTATCAAGTGATACAGAGTCTGAATGGATGATTGGGCAACATGTGTGGGACTCACAGTAGCCTCTGTAGTTCCAGTTCCCAGGTATGTAAGCATGCTGCACATTCCCTGGCTGTGGTGTACTGCTGCTCTGCAAGGTGTGGCTCTGGCTTTGAGCTAACGTTACAGGTGTCAGCTGAGCAGGGCTCAGTTCTTGTCCAGGTTGTTGGGACGTGGGGCTTAGAGGCTGACCTGTGACCTGACAGAGAGAGAGCCAAGAGATTGTTCATAAATAGCAACAAAAAGGAAATTTGCAGGGTTCCTCAAGAGAGAAATTAAGTATCTGTATTGCAAATATTCCAAATTATGAAAAGTAATTTAAGTTCATCTGTTTGTTTGGTTAGCACCTCACCCACTGGTCGACCTACACTGAGCAGACACATGAGTAGGATCAGGAGAATGGGCATTTCTTTTGCCGGAGTTTTTGTGTAAGAGCCTCCAACAAGCTTTTATTGAGACTGCAAGGCTGACAAACCAGCTGAAGTCAGGATCAGCAACGAGTTTCTGAGGCTAAATGTATTCTTGTCTGTGTCGACAATGCTGTCTTGACACTACAAGCAAAGTTTGTGACTATCTAGAAGACGGGAAATGTATAATTCCAAAACAATGGAAAAAGGGCCATGCTGTTCCTTACTAGAAAGAAAAGTGTGAAAGCCAGGACTGCAACACCTACAGGGACACTGTGCGGGGTAAGGTACTCGCAAGGGTCATTCTTGGTGGTATCTGATGGCCGCTCACCAATCACAGCACCCTGATTTCATAACCAAGAAGTTCGAACTCCTTCGGCAGTCAATGCAAGTGTGATTTTTGACAGTGCTTCTTTGCAGAATATGTGGATTTTCGTAATGCAGCCAGTACATTCTGAATGCTGGTCCAAAGCCTGGATAAATGAGGGCTGTGTCAGGAAGGGAATCTGGTGTAAAACAAGCCAAAAATTAAAGATACTGAGTGCAAATCTTCACCGGGCCACGGTGAGGAGCTGCACAAAATGATCGGCTATGCTGCACCCTGGTCGAATGTCGCGATTGAGCCAGCCATCGCACTAGTGGCCGAAAAGCAGGTAAATGCCCATTCGACTCACACTCAGCCAGAGTCGAGGCGCCACCCAGGAACGTCCAACAGCAGTTGTGGGGCACTTAGAAAATGCAGGCCCATTCGCATGGCCAGCATGAATGTAGTGCCCAGAAAATGCAGGCCCATTCGCGTGGCCAGCATGAATGTAGTGCCCAGGACACCACTGTCAAGATGCGGTCAACAGGTTGTCGTGTCCATGGTGGACGTCATTTAACACATACATGGTCATTCCCTCCCATGGGTTACACAATGTATTTGAGACATCATGATCATCACAGCTGTAATATGAGATGCGCAGGTGCGCACAGCGTGCTGCCTGCCCACAACGAGTTGATGCATGGCCGGCATGCTGCCACCAGACACAGCTGAACAGGATATGAGAGGTGTCAAACACCCGTTATGACATACTCGTATACAGCATGTCCTCTGGAGGTGGAATTGCCAGGCAGCAGTGTGCCCAGCCGCCACAACAAAGATAAAAATAAAAACCCTACCCTGCACATCACACCACATGACACGCGATCGGAACGTCCACACGGTCCATCGGTTATGTGGACATTAGTTGACAGCCAGGACACAAGGACACACACGTGTACCAGTGTAGACAGTGACAGTGGGACCATTCATGTGAGCACTTTGCTGCTCTGGACAGGGGCGCATGTTGCTCAGAACATTTCAGGACTTCAATGGGAATGTTGGCAAAAAGAACAGAGGTGATGAGGAAGTAATAGGGAGATATGGTATCAAGGACAGACATGTGGACAGATTTTACAAAAAGGCTGCAAATGGTTGTGGTGAATACCTACTTTAGGAACAGGGTGGAGCACAGGGTGACAGAGTGGAGGAAGATGCACACAGGTGGACTACATTCTTTGTAGGAGATGCAAGCAAAAAGAAATTAGAGACTGTACAGTGATGGCAGGAGAGTGTAGCTAGACAACATAGGATTGTGGTTTGTAGGATGACTTTAGAAGTAAAGGCCCTGTCATACCTTGTCGATTTAGCCAGCACATGCCAACCGTATTAAAAAACACTGGCACAAGTTCAATAAGTTAAGGGTTGTTTTTTATAAGTTAAGAGCAAGATGAAGCACGTTGAAACACGTTGAAGCTCGCTGATGTACGTCCTGATAAGCTGAGCTCCTCAAAAAATTTTGGGCATGCTGAAAATTTTCAACGAGTGCCAGCGTGTGACTCACACGTCCTGCACATGCTGGACATGAGTTGTAGGTAAGTTATGTGATTGTTAGCAGACGTTTCTTGTAATTTACTCATAAGTCTAAATCCGTCCATTAATGCTGGCCACTGATTGGCTGAAAGCCGCGGCCTGTATGCAGAACGACTGTTTCACTCACACGGAAAAAATATAAAGTCTGACCTGTTCATTTCAGTCCAATTCACCATCACAGACGGACATAAAGCTCCTGATTTTTGAAAATTACCTCAGAAAATTCTTTAATTCGTGGTTGGAAACGTAGCATTTTAAAGCAAGTCCCTCTGTGTTTTTTTCTGCTGCAGGTGCGTTTCTCATGTTGGTGCTGCGCTCTGAACACACAGAAGCGCTGTAATGATTTAAACTTTTAAAGTACCGTCACTGTGGTGTGATCATCAGATGACCTAATCGATCGATCAGGGTGATCACGCCTAATTAATGCGCTGTTTAAACATTTACAATTTACAGTTACAATTTGTTCATGTAAATGGGGAACCTTCTTCACAGACTAAAGTTAATTATGGAGTTCCACAAGGTTCTGTGCTAGGACCAATTTTATTCACTTTATACATGCTTCCCTTAGGCAGTATTATTAGACGGTATTGCTTAAATTTTCATTGTTACGCAGATGATACCCATCTTTATCTATCCATGAAGCCAGAGGACACACACCAATTAGCTAAACTGCAGGATTGTCTTACAGACATAAAGACATGGATGACCTCTAATTTCCTGCTTTTAAACTCAGATAAAACTGAAGTTATTGTACTTGGCCCCACAAATCTTAGAAACATGGTGTCTAACCAGATCCTTACTCTGGATGGCATTACCCTGACCTCTAGTAATACTGTGAGAAATCTTGGAGTCATTTTTGATCAGGATATGTCATTCAAAGCGCATATTAAACAAATATGTAGGACTGCCTTTTTGCATTTACGCAATATCTCTAAAATCAGAAAGGTCTTGTCTCAGAGTGATGCTGAAAAACTAATTCATGCATTTATTTCCTCTAGGCTGCACTATTGTAATTCATTATTATCAGGTTGTCCTAAAAGTTCCCTAAAAAGCCTTCAGTTAATTCAAAATGCTGCAGCTAGAGTACTGACGGGGACTAGAAGGAGAGAGCATATCTCACCCATATTGGCCTCTCTTCATTGGCTTCCTGTTAATTCTAGAATAGAATTTAAAATTCTTCTTCTTACTTATAAGGTTTTGAATAATCAGGTCCCATCTTATCTTAGGGACCTCGTAGTACCATATCACCCCAATAGAGTGCTTCGCTCTCAGACTGCGGGCTTACTTGTAGTTCCTAGGGTTTGTAAGAGTAGAATGGGAGGCAGAGCCTTCAGCTTTCAGGCTCCTCTCCTGTGGAACCAGCTCCCAATTCAGATCAGGGAGACAGACACCCTCTCTACTTTTAAGATTAGGCTTAAAACTTTCCTTTTTGCTAAAGCTTATAGTTAGGGCTGGATCAGGTGACCCTGAACCATCCCTTAGTTATGCTGCTATAGACGTAGACTGCTGGGGGGTTCCCATGATGCACTGTTTCTTTCTCTTTTTGCTCTGTATGCACCACTCTGCATTTAATCATTAGTGATCGATCTCTGCTCCCCTCCACAGCATGTCTTTTTCCTGGTTCTCTCCCTCAGCCCCAACCAGTCCCAGCAGAAGACTGCCCCTCCCTGAGCCTGGTTCTGCTGGAGGTTTCTTCCTGTTAAAAGGGAGTTTTTCCTTCCCACTGTAGCCAAGTGCTTGCTCACAGGGGGTCGTTTTGACCGTTGGGGTTTTACATAATTATTGTATGGCCTTGCCTTACAATATAAAGCGCCTTGGGGCAACTGTTTGTTGTGATTTGGCGCTATATAAAAAAATTGATTGATTGATTGATTGATTTAAAGTGCCGTGCTGTCGGTGATCACCACGCCGACAGATCACACCGACACATCACACAGCAAGTCATTCTGATCGCGGTCGACTGGCGCTTTAAAAGTTTAAATTATCACAGCGTTTCATTATTAAGGTCTATGATGACCTGATCAGCGGATGATCAGACGTGATCAGGTCCGCTTATCAGGAAGCAGCTGGCACTTAAAGAGACAGCCCTCCATTCATTCATGGCTGCGTTTCCCATAGCCAATCCACTCATCAGTATTCTGTAAACAATGAAAATGGTCCACCAAGCTAAAAAATGAAAATAAAAAATAAAATAATTGTTGTGTGGATGGGGGGGCCTGGCTGCCTTTTGTTTCTGTTTTCTGTCCTGTCTTTTGTTTTTCCTTCCAGGTGGCTTGCATTTGGGACTGAGTGGCTGTGTGTACCGTGCTCTGCTTATTTTATACTGGGTCCTTCAAACGCTGGTCGGTTCTCCGGGCTGCGTCCGACACATAACAGTAGTCTCTGGCCAAACATCACGGACCCAGCGGTAGCAGAGACGGTAACGCGCCGGGAAGGCGGCAGCAGACGTTCAGAAGTTATCCGGATCAGTTGCGGGTGCTCTCCGCCCGGATGGTGCGCGTTGGAGAACCCATTACTGAATACTGATTTGAGCGCTCGTGCAGCCGTGTTCCTGTGTTTGTGCCTTATCCGTGGTGGAGTGTGACTGGCGACGGCTTCGCGTCGCACTTCGACCGGATAAGAAGTTTGAACGGGAGCTGCAGGAGTGGGTCTGTAATGGGTGAACGCGCACGGCGGAGCTCTGTGGCACGGGTCGCGGTGCTTCCTGTGTTACAGTCGTAGCCCCGTTTCCCCGGGTAATGATAGCTACTGCGTCTGTTGTGTCAGCTCCGGTGTTATTTAGTTGAATCACATTTTTGGTTGTGTGCTGCGCACAGAAAAGCAGCTCGTTTGTTTTCTCTGTCACCAAAGGGGGTTTTTCATTTTTAGCACTCTGGCTCCCTCTGTTGGTGACTGAGTCACATTACCGTCAAGCTCTTAAGTTGGAACAGGTGTGTTCCATTTGTTTGAGCTTGACGGTATAAATCACTTATTTGTTTTGTGTTAGTTCATTTTGTGTGGGTGTTTTTTGAGTTGGTTTTTGTGTGGGATTTTATTTTTTGTTTTCCACTATTAGGGTCTGGGGTTGTGACCCTGCAGCCTGTTTGGAGCAACAAAAAAGGACCCAAGCAACTTTATGTTAGTCTGTTAGTCTTTCTTTTTATTTCTTTTAGTTTCACCTCCCCAGGGTTTGATGGGACGGTCCCCTGGGGGGTGATGGGGGGTAATTGGGTTGTTTTGTTTTTTTTGTTTTGTTTTTTGTTATGCCCTCTCTTCTCCTCTGACTCCAGCCGGGTGAGCCGTAGAGTCGGCGTTGCTGGAGTGGTGCAGTCTGGTTATGCTGGGTGTTTCCCAGGTAACCTCTGCACCTGGGAGGGGAGGGGGGGGGGGGTTTGGGGTATTTTCTTTTTGTTCCCTCTCTTCTCCTCTGGCTCCAGCCGTGTGAGCCGTAGTGTCGGCGTTGCTGGAGTGGTGCAGTTTGGTTATGCTGGGCGTTTCCCAGGTAACCTCTGCACCTGGGGGGGGGGGTTTGTTTGTTGATTCCCTGTTCCACCTCCGGCTTCAGCGCGCCTTTGAGCCATCTGCCATCGGCGTGGCTGAGGTTTGGGGCAGTGGGATATACCCGTGGCTGGTTTGGAAGTCGGAGGAGTGGCGCCGTTTTGTGCCGTCTGCCATAACCGCTGTTCCACTCCTCCCGGTTGGCTTCTGGGGTATAGTCACGGTTGGTGACACTGGACGTGCTTCCAGTTTCCACTGCGCCAAGGGGGTGGGGTTGGGGTTGTTTTGTTTGTATGGTTTTTTTTCTCCTTTTGTTTTTCCCCCCAGTTTCCGCCCTCAGGGTTTGACTGTGGTGTCCTCTGGGGGGGAAAGGGCTGTGGGTCCATCTAGCCATAGACGGCCGGGGCTGGGTCCGTTGGTCATGAGGGGAGGCGTCTCCTGGGGTTGATGGAGTAGTCCTCTGGGAGGCGCTGGGAGTCCCCGTGGGTAACATTGGATCCCAGAGGGACCTCGGCTGTGGTTATTACTCCTGGAGCTGGCGGGATGTCCTCTGGGGGGTGTTGGTCCCTACATGTCGTTGGGGGGGGGTGTGTTAGTGTTTTTATTTGTTAGCTTAAGTTTGGGTTGTTTTTCTTTTCTCCCCTTCCCGGGGTTCGATGGAACGGTCCTCTGGGGAGGGGGGGGGTGTTAGTGTTTTTATTTGTTAGCTTAAGTTTGGGTTGTTTTTCTTTTCTCCCCTTCCCGGGGTTTGATGGAACGGTCCTCTGGGGAGGGGGGGGTGTTTTGGTTGTTTGTGTTTGTCTTTTTTGTTTTATGACTAATCAGACTGTGAACATGGTTGGACAAAGGCTGACCGCACAGGTTTAAGAACTCCTGGCCACACCTGTGCTAAGTGACTGACAGAAACAAAGGCAAAGATGCAGCCAGAGGAGAAGACATCAACCATTCTGTTGGAAGACGAATGCAGATACGGTTTCCAGCCATGGCCCCTGGAGGGGGGTGTTTCTCCTGGGCCAGGTTTGTGTGGTCGCCGGGAGGCTTCCCGTGAGGGTGGGGTGCTGTTGTGTGGCTGGGGGGGGCCTGGCTGCCTTTTGTTTCTGTTTTCTGTCCTGTCTTTTGTTTTTCCTTCCAGGTGGCTTGCATTTGGGACTGAGTGGCTGTGTAGCTGAGTTTATCAGGACCTCACCCTGATCACCTGAGGCTGATCACCTGCGGCTCATCAGGACTCACAGCTGTGGTGCATCCACATGGATTGGAACATGGTGGCATTTAAGACTGGAGTACACAGTGTGTATTTGCCAGAGACTCGACCTTGTGACCAGACGGGTGAGATCGTCGTCTCGGGAGCCATCTCATCATCAGTGGATGCAGAGAACGTCCAGGTTTGATGCATGGTCTGTGAAAGAGGAGGGGGTGAGGTCTCACGCTCGTCAGCACACTTCCTGAGGTACGTTAGATTTTGTGACTAACATTTATACAGTCAGTAAATGTGGTGTCCCTCACACCTTATTATATTGAGCTGTATGTTGGTCGTGTAATCAGCTTCCACTGCAGTGGAGTTTTGTGAACTGGATGTTCCATGCCTGCAGGGTGGGAAGCTGATTAGTAATTAAGCCAGGAAGTGTTTGCTGTTTGTGCACCTTTGAGCGTTCTCTCTGTGTGTTGAGTGTGGACTCACATAATGATTCCTTCTTTCACAGACTCGGTTTGTCGCGGCCACCTGGGGGGTGTTGGCGGGGTCCTTGTGTCCGAATTGGTTCTGGCTCCGGACCGTTGGCGCTGCTGGGAGCGCACCGCAAAACCACCATGCCAGACCGCGCACTTTTATATTTTTTCACAGCACTGTTATGTTCATTAAACTCTGTTATCTTTTGTACCGTGCTCTGCTTATTTTATACTGGGTCCTTCAAACGCTGGTCGGTTCTCCGGGCTGCGTCCGACACATAACAATAATGTTAAATTACTCTGTTTCTGACGCGCACCACACCATGCAGTAACGACCTGAACCACTGGGTGGAAACAGGGCTGTCGGCATACGCTGGATAATCGTCAAGCTGTGACAGCTGCATTAATTTGTTAGACGTACAACAGCGTGTGCCAGCGTTTTTAATACAGCAGGCATATGCTGGCTAAATCATCAAGGTGTGACAGGGCCTTAAAGAAGAAGAGGAGAGTGAGAGCTCAACAAAGGATCAGATGATGGAAGCTGAAGGAGGAAGACTGTTGTGTGAAATTCAGTGAGCAGGTGAAGTTGAATAGTAAGGAAGGAGAAAAGGACTTGTCTTTTGGCTGGACAAAGGGACAGAGCTGGAAAGGATGTGCAGCAGGTTACAGTGGTAAAAGAATCAGATGGTAATCTGCTGACAAGTGGGGAGAGTGTGTTGAGAAGGTGGAGGGAATATTTGGAAGAGCTGATGAATGAAGAAAATATGAGAGAAAAAAGGCTGGATGGTGTGGAGAGAGTAAATCGGGAAGTGCAATGGATTAAGGATGAAGTGAGAACAGCTATGAAGAGGATGATGAGTGGAAAGGCAGTTGGTCCATGACATTCCAGTGAAGCATGGAAATGTCTTGGAGAGATGGCAGTGGAGTTTCTATCCAGATTGTTTAATAAAATATTGGAAAGTGTGAGGATGAGTGAGGAGTGGAGACAAAGTGTGCTGGTTCCTTTTTTCAAGAAGAAGGGTGATGTGTAGAGCTGCAGTAACAACAAAGGCATGAAGCTGATCAGCCACAGCATGAAGTTATGGGAAAGAGTAGTAGAAGCTAGGCTTAGAAAACAGGTGAAGATCTGTGAGCAGCAATGTGGTTTCATGCAGAGAAAGAGCACTACAGATGGAATGTTTGCTCTGAGAATACTGCTGGAGAATATTGATGGAGAAGTATAGAGAAGGCCAGAAGGAGTTACATTTAGAGATTTAGAGAAAAGCTTATGACAGGGTGCCAAGAGAAGAGTCATGGTACTGTATGAGGAAGTCTGGAGTGGCAGACAAGTATGTGAAGGTAGTGCAGGACATGTACAAGGATAGTGTGACAGCGGTGAGATGCGCAGTAGGAATGAAATTCAAGGTGAAGTTGGGATTACACCAAGGATCAACTCTGAGTCCTTCCTTGTTTGCAATGGTGATGGACAGGTTGACTCATGAGATCAGACAGGAGTATCCATGGGCTATGATGATGTTTGGAGATGACATTGTGATCTGTAGTGAGATTAGAGAACAGTGGATCCTTGTCATTTGATTGGTGCTTGGTATGTCACATGACATAGATTAATTTGTCCCATTTGTGTTGCATCATTTAAAGTGCAATTTGGCTCCATTTAGAGTGCGCGCACACACACACACACACACATACACACAGAGTGCGCATGCATACACAAAACAAATCCACTGCGCCGTAAGCTGTCTGGAACAGTTAGCAGGACATTACAATGAAAAGCCTTACTTTTTTCACTGCACTGAGTCTTTTTTTTTTTTTTTTTGGTAGTACACACGCACAAAAGTGCTGACCCGGTTGTGTGAGCGCACACACGGGACAACGATTTAATTAGCTAGTTCTTGTAACACCACACACACATGCAAAATCCATTCTGCTGTATACCGTCTGGATGCATGAAGAGCTGTTCAGATGAAAAGCTGACGAGATTTTTGGCTGGACTGAGGAACGACACAGTCTTTTTTTATTTTTGGGAAGTAAGAAATCAGTGCACTGCATCACCGGACTACACGCCACAATTTGGACTCCTATTTAAAGATCGTGTTGGACTTCAGCAGCAGTGGAACACCAAAATGTAAGTCCCTCTTCTATTTATAAATTAATAAAATATCAAATGACAAGCATCTATTTTAGCCATTCTATAAAACAAATAATTCATGTTTTTACATTCTTTCATAAACATTCATTATTATTTGTATACTTTTCCTTGTAACCTTACTATTCCACTGGGTTTTCTCTCATTCACACACACACGTACTCAGTCTTGCTCCGACTGACTATATTCCCCTTCTCTGAAGTATATGTCCACCTCTGCAGGCCAGTCTTAACCTGCTCTCTACGCTAACAGATATCATCTCCAAACATCATAGTCCATGGAGACTCCTGTCTGATCTCATCCGTCAACCTGTCCATCACCACTGCGAACAAGAAAGGTCTCAAAGTCCATCTTTAATGTAATCCCACCTGCACCTTGTCTGTCTGTCATTCTTACTGCGCATTTCACCGCTGTCACACTGTCCTTGAACATATTCTGCACCACCCTCACATACTTCTCTGTCTCTCCAGACCTTCTCACACAATACCACTACTCTTCTCTTGATAACCTGTCATAAGATTTTTCTAAATCCACAAGCACACAATGTAACTCCTTCTGGCCTTCGCTATACTTCTCCATCAGCAGTCTCAGAGGAAACATTGCATTTGTAGTGCTCATTCTTTGCATGAAACCATACTGCTACTCAGCTGTGATTAGTGTAACTGCATGTGCAAATCACAGTAAGCATTTTTCCCCATCAACAGTCAAACACCAATGTCCAGCATCAAATGCAATTCATCCCAAACCTGGAAATCCAGTACATTTTACTAAGCTTTCATCAATGAATTAACTAAGAAGAAAAAAGTCAAATTTAAAAGTACATGTGTGTAGCTTACAGAACATTCTGGGGATGCTGCACATAAATGTGTGTTCTCCATTACCCAGAGTCACAAGAATTTACCTGTGCACCACCTTGTCCAGTAGCTGCCGGCTCAGTGACCTGAATGTGCTGCACCTGGATAGAGTGCTGGCTGTAGCCATGAGGGTCATGAAGCTGGCTCACATCTACTGTGGGATGCTGGGAATGTGGAGATGAAGCCTGTCAACCACAATGAGAAAATCAGCACTGCTTACATGTTTGTAAATTCACATGAAGCCATTCTGGCATAAATTTTCACACTGTCCAATAAGTGCAACATTTATAGCCACACTGACTGTACAGTATTTTACTGTGTAATGATTGACAAGAGCTGCAAAGTTACCATATTAAACACAGCTTAATTTGGGAATAAAATCTGCCAAGAAAATAAAGCATGGTTTACAATTTTTGTGTTCAGGAGGCCCACTGGAACTGTACAGTTCCAACCAGAGGGATGAGTTTGGCGACTACAGGTACTGTGAAGTTTAACTGAGATTGTGAGGTTGGACATAGCTTAATCAGCATTCTCCAAGTCCTTAATTAAAAAAAAAAAAAAAGGGAAAAAAGTTATTTTCCCCACTTGAACAGAATCAAACATCCTCTTGAAATAAACAGATGCAAATATGATACCATTTCTTTTCTCCCTTTATACTGTGCTATTAACAATGGAGTAGGTCTCAGCCTCATTACATCTAAATTCTGCGTGTGTTACTGACGCAAAGGGCTAGCTCCCAGTGACCACAATAGTACCCTCTCTGCTTCTCTGTTGGTTTACTACTGGGAACTAGTGCTTTAGGTGCTGTTAGCTTCAACTAACTGATTCTGCTCTTTTTTCCTCTGTGTATCTGCTGAACAACTTCCTAATTACAAATCACCTTATTTATGGATCTGTGCTTTCCTAATAGTTTATATGGCACCAAAATGCAGGACGTATAGCTTGATCTTAGACACAAACGACACAATTGTATTAATCTGTCCCATTCTGGTCTGCTGCATCCTGGATTAGATCAGATCAATATTGATGTTCAAATTTAGAATCCTGATGCAATTTGATTCAGTTTCTTGAAAATGGCACATATGATCTCACAGATCATATATGAAACATGGGAATAAAACCCATGGGAATGCAAAATTTCTGCCATTACTATGTACACCAGAAGATTGTTTTTTGTATATGTGAGTATTTCCATGTTAAGTAGTAGTGTAATGGATCACAGTTGATCAGTGATCCATACAGCACGCCCCACTACGGTTCGGCATGCATGTGAACCATGGCTTAACTGAAAAGTTTATACAAGTGTGACTTTGTGTCATGGTGACTTGTTTTTGAAATGACAACTGTGTTAATTTTGATGCAGCTGCAGTAAAATCACAGCCTGAGATGAGGTTAAAGCAACTGTGTGTGCATGTCGCTCAGTCATGAACACAGCCTGTTAAAAACGCCCTCGTGCTCCAATAGAGACCACTTGCTACAGGCTTCTGGATCCAAAAACAGAAAGAACTCTTCCCTTTACAGTCTTGGGATCACTGAACCGAGGATCACGGTTCAAACATGGGTGTAGCCAAGCTAGCTGGAAGTCCACAGCTCCGGCAAATAAGAAGTGTTCATGACTACAAGGATTTGAACCACTAATCTAAATAAATTCTGATTCATGGGCAGGACTAATGCATTTTTCCTGAAAGGGAAATTAATTAAGTTATTATTGTTCTCCTCTCACCAGACAATGCAGACATCCTCAACGTTTTGAAAAAAAATATGAAGTCTTAAACTTACATCAGCATATTTATTTATTTACTTACAGTTCCTAATACAGTTTAATATAACACATACTTTAAAATATGTAAAACGTTGAACACTATGGTTTCATTTAAGCCACAGGTAAAAGTTCCTTGTTTTTATTGTTCATTAAGCTCTTTATAAAATGCAAACCAAAGTAGTACATCTTTTTTATTTTTGGCTGATCTGAAAATGATCAGATCCCTGACTACCAAAAAAAGTATCCAATGTGTACTGTGGGCTTTATGATCCGTGACACCTCTAGAGTTATAGTGTAAACGCACATCTAGATGTAGGGAAGGCGGCTCTTCCTTAATCTCAAAAGTGAGGAATCAATTAACATAATTTCATAATTATTTAACTACCCATACACATACGAGTACAATCAAATAGATCTAACTGAATACTTTTTCACTTTTTAATGCAAAGACTGCGACTGCAGAGCTGTAATTTCTGGTAGCATGAAATTAATAAACCGAAACAAGCTGAAAATAAAACATTTAGAAAACAAAGACATTTTATAATACACCCAATAATTCCTAAAACAAACTATGTTGATCTTAATTGCTAAAAGACTGGTACAGGCTAAAAAGATGGTGGATCTTACCGGAGCCACCTGCACCACCTGGAGCTGAATGTGTTGTGGTTGAGACAGGCTGCCTCCTGCCTGGGTCACAGGGATGTACTGGATCCTCTGGTAGTCTCCCTGTGCTGTGCGATAGTCTGTGGTCAGTGTTTGGGAGAGCTCTGTCATGGCCTGAGTCAGCAGGTCTGTGGTCTGCAGAAATAAACCAAGCAGTGAAACCTCACGTTTCAAACTTCATTGTTGTTTGATCTACAGAAGGATCAACAATTTTTTCCCCCCATATTATAAGATGAAAATCAAGAAGCTGTTATAATAAATAGTTTAGTTCTGGGATGCGTTCGTAATATTAGACTGAGTACCTGAGATGCCGCAAAGGAAACATTTGCTGAGGTCTTAAATGGACTGCATTTATATAGCACTTTTCCATCTGCATCAGACGCTCAAAGCGCTTTACACATCAATGCCTCACATTCACCCCGATGTGAGGCTGCTGCCATGCAAGGCGCTCACTACACACCGGGAGCAAATAGGGGATTAAGGACCTTGCCCAAGGGCCCTTAGTGGTTTTCCGGTCAGTCTGGGATTTGAACTGAGGATCCTCTGGTCCCAAGCCCAACGCTTTAACCACTAGACACTCACCTCCCACTAAAGCCAACGTACCATGTTGACACAGGAGCATACTCAATGCTGCGAGCATGAGAACAAAGCGAGGTCATAGTGTTACAACTCCTGCAACGTCAAAGTCAGGCTCATAACATGACTGGTGCAGAGGCCGGTTTTTGCACAGTTTAAATAATTCTGTCATATTTAACCTCCTAGCTGGCTTGTTAACACCAGAGAATCCCCCAGGAAGAGTTAGAGGACTTGGTCAAGGATAGGGAAGTGTGGGATAAGCTGCTTGGATCTATTTCCACCACAAGTAGCAGAAATGAATGAAGGAAGGAAGTCAGGGGATGAAGACATGAACATTTCCATGTCACTAAATATGTCTTGGAATTCATTTACATAAAGCATTATGAAATACAAACAGTATGGTAAATCTGTGTAAAGTAGGCAGCTTTTAAAAACTGACTGGCAATGCTGGAAGGAGACTAGTGAGGGAAGCCACCAAGTAGCCATCATTCTTACCACTACAGCGTCTGTTGTAGTCCCATCCGCACTGATGACTGCAGGTGTACTGCTGATAACTGCTGTAGCCAGAGGAGCCTGGATGGTGTTTGCAAGCTGAGCAAACTCTGGATGCTTCTTCCTGATGTGCTGTACCATTTTAGTCTGAGGAGCACAATCAAAGAGACAATTATTTCAATTATTATTATAATTTATTTGACAATGTAAACCAAGCATAAAAATGTTTTGGGGATTTTTTTTGTCTATATTTCAAAAATTAGACTCACCAAGAACATCACTTCAGAGCTTTATGGCGGCAAATGTAGCTAAAGGACATCATACATACAAACATGTCTGCCTGTTGGGGATGTGTCCCGTTATTATATCATCCATGATATACTGGCAGAATTTCTCTCCATACTAAGAATGTCATTCTATGATATTAACAATGTGAAGAGAAACCATCATCAAGTAAGAAAATTCCTATAGCTCAGAAGAGAATTGCTGCGTGCTTGCCATCAGCATTCCTTATGATACACAAAGCCAACTTTGGAACCACAGGTTTGGAACACCCCGGCTTCAGTGAGAAAAAGACCTACCACCACATATTTGTTCCAGCTACACACTAAACCAATTCAATTCAATTTATTTCATTTTATACAGCACCAAATCACGACATAAAGCTGCCTCAAGGCACTTCACATGAGTAAGGTCTAACCTTACCAACCCCTAGAGCAAGCACACAGGAGACAGTGGTAATAATGTGGGAGCTAGCTAAGATTTAATTCACATCTCAAGTACAAAAGGTTTGGGGTATGGAATTGTTAGGATGACGGCTGGGGACCAAAAAAATGCAACTCTTAAGTGACACTTTTGGGGACACCACCAGGGGGAGCTGCTGACAGACCCTTCAGAAATTGGGTTTTTAACACATCTCTGAGTACATTCTGTTTTAAATGACTCCCTGATAGGGAAGGAACAACATGATATACTTCTTTAGCGGTTGCCATGGGGACAAGTCCATTTCTGAGTGACCAGTAGAGGGCGCCCCTGCAACATTTAAATCACATCTTGAGTACATCCATAAAACCTGTTTTAAAATGTTCCTTGGGTCTAACTGCATCCATAACAATCCATCTGAGTTGTCACTTTTGGGGATTAACCCATTTCTGAGGGGGTCAAATGTGATCGTGGAGCGACCACGCCCACATCTCATTTTAAAGCACACACCATGTACATCCTCAAAACGTACTAAACTGTTCTCTGGGGTGTCCTTAACCAATATGTAGACTTCTGAGTTGTCACTTTTGGGAGATAAACACATTTCTGAGGGGGTCAAATGAGACAAAGACCTGCATTGCTTAGCTATAATACACAGTAGTGACCTCAAAGTCTTCTATGGTTTGTTTACCTTTGGTTTGTTTGGACAAGTAGCCAGTGAATGGTATTAGTGTTGTTTAGATAAGTAGCCAATGAATGAGGTCAGTATGCTACATTACAAAGTATTTGCTAATCTGAATCTGTGTACGTACATGTGGAGGCCCATCCCATGTGGTCTGGCATCAATTGGATTTCTCATATGATCCAATGTGCTCAGTTCGAGGATTTGTGCTTCATGGAGTATTTTGTTTGACGATTCCTTTTGCCATGGATATACTAATATTTGTTACAAGTTTCTGACAGTGGTTAGTGTTGGGACTTTTTACCAAGTCAGCTTACAAGTACTGGACAATAACAGTGGATGCAAGTGGAATACCTCCATGTGAATTAGAGTGCAACATGCACATCAACCGTGTGGCATTTGTAGCCCAAATGTGGGCCAATGCAGACCAGCTAGAAATCAAAAGGATCCAAAGGAAAGGCATGGCTGGCAGCTTGTAGATGGCAGCTATGTCCCAATATGGTTTGAAGGTGAAGAAATGCCAGCAAGTTTGGTGCCCGAAGAATGTCAAGATTTGGATGAGGAACAGGACTCTGATGACATAATGGAAATTGCATCATCAGATGAAGAAGGCAGTGAAAGCTTGGATGAGGATGAGTAAACCAACTAAATTAATACGGGCTAAAAAGATTGCCTTCTTCAGTTATTTCATGCAATGCTGAAGTGTGGTACTGTCTCAATTTCTTACCTACAGTAAACTGAACATTTGGGCATTAATCGGTTATCATCTCTGTGTGAAAAAAAACTTTTTAATCAATATACCTTCTCTGACCAGGACCCCTTGTCCCAAGTCCCAAGTTCTTTTATTTATGATTATGTGCCCACATGTCACATTAAATTCCTGATATTTTGGAAACCGAAACTGCATATTTTGAATGAGGTTGCTTAACGAACAGGTGTCTATAGATGAGAAATGTTCATATTCATGTTTATTGGGATAGAATATAACTGTGACATTTGTATGAACAATGTCAAATGAATGTTTCTACTGGTAGGCGGAAACCACCTTGCCTCAGCCTAAGATATATCTACTTTGGAGTGGTACATGTGTTTGATTAGAATTTGGATTTTGTTTTTTTTTCCTATTTGGGGAATAGATGTATGTTACTGCACTCACATTGTAAACCCTTCCGGTTTGTTTATAGTAGGGGTGTTCTTGTTGATGAAGGTACAATTGTTAATTTCATGGTCCATATGTCTTTCATAATGTTGAACCCTTGAACTGAAAAACAAAGTGTGTATTTCCTATCAAAGTTGTTCGCTGCATCACACTGGTGATTTAATTGATAAAGTCCATTACAGGCACACCTGAATATTTTGTCAGTGCCTAAAATCAAGGGATGAAAGGTAGTCAGTCTATTTCACACAAGCACCTAACACCCTCTAATCCTGGATTCAACAAAAGATTTTGGCCCATATAATGCTTTATTAATTGAATCGCCAGCATGTGCATTAGCAAGCCCAATGCAGATTTGAATTTCCAAAGTCACCTGCTGATATATGGACTCTATGAGGAAGCATACTTGTAAAATTAGGGGTTTTCTTTTGCTTCAGTTCGAAAAGTAATTAGAATAAAAAAAGAAAAGTCATTGCCTTGCCAGCAAGGTTTGCAGCAACCTACCTTTAGTACAGCAGAAATTTGACAAAACACATTTAACGGTCATTTACCCCTAAGCATGTTAAGTACATGTATCTTTGCATAATAAATTGTCTAAAAGTCAAAACAATCAGTTGTTTCGTTCAGAAAATTCATGATAAATGATTAATGATTAACCATAACCATGGATTCTGCTCTCAGATTGACAATTCTGAGTTTTTACCAATTCCACTTAAGATGAAGGACCCCCGAGCGTATTATATAACAGTAAATACATATGGTTGGTTAAGGTGGGGCATACCTTTTACCCCCTCAGAAATGTGTTTATCCCCAAAAGTGACAACTCAGAAGTCTACATATTGGTTAAGGACACCCCAGAGAACAGTTTAGCACGTTTTGAAGATGTACATGGGGTGTGCTTTAAAATGAGATGTGGGCGTGGTCGCTCCACGATCACATTTGACCCCCTCAGAAATGGGTTAATCCCCAAAAGTGACAACTCAGATGGATTGTTATGGATGCAGTTGGACCCAAGGAACATTTTACAACAGGTTTTATGGATGTACTCAAGATGTGATTTAAATGTTGCAGGGGTGCCCCCTACTGGTCACTCAGAAATGGACTTGTCCCAATGGCGACCGCTAAAGAAGTATATCATGTTGTTCCTTCCCTATCAGGGAGTCATTTAAAACAGGATTGATGAATGTACTCAGAGATGTGTTTAAAAACCCAATTTCTATTGGGTCTAAAAGCTATTATGTTCAAACTGCTTTTTTAGCAATCCTGTGAATCACTAAACTAGTACTTAGTTGTATAACCACAGTTTTTCATGATTTCTTCACATCTGCGAGGCATTAATTTTGTTGGTTTGGAACCAAGATTTTGCTCATTTACTAGTGTGCTTGGGGTCATTGTCTTGTTGAAACACCCATTTCAAGGGCATGTCCTCTTCAGCATAAGGCAACATGACCTCTTCAAGTATTCTGATATATCCAAACTGATCCATGATACCTAGTATGCGATATATAGGCCCAACACCATAGTAGGAGAAACATGCCCATATCATGATGCTTGCACCACCATGCTTCACTGTCTTCACTGTGAACTGTGGCTTGAATTCAGAGTTTGGGGGTCATCTCACAAACTGTCTGCGGCCCTTAGACCCAAAAAGAACAATTTTACTCTCATCAGTCCACAAAATATTCCTCCATTTCTCTTTAGGCCAGTTGATGTGTTCTTTGGCAAATTGTAACCTCTTCTGCACATGTCTTTTATTTAACAGAGGGACTATGCGGGGGATTCTTGCAAATAAATTAGTTTCACACAGGTGTCTTCTAACTGTCACAGCACTTACAGGTAACTCCAGACTGTCTCTGATCATCCTGGAGCTGATCAATGGGTGAGCCTTTGCCATTCTGGTTATTCTTCTATCCATTTTGATGGTTGTTTTCCGTTTTCTTCCACGTGTCTGTTTTTTTGTCCATTTTAAAGCATTGGAGATCATTGTAGCTGAACAGCCTATAATTTTTTGCACCTGCGTATAAGTTTTCCCCTCTCCAATCAACTTTTTAATCAAACTACACTGTTCTTCTGAACAGTGTCTTGAATGTCCCATTTTCCTCAGGCTTTAAAAGAGAAAAGCATGTTCAACAGGTGCTGGCTTCATCCTTAAATAGGGGACACCTGATTCACACCTGTTTGTTCCACAAAATTGACGAACTCACTGACCGAATGCCAGACTACTATTATTGTGAACACCCCATTTTCTACTTTTTTTTTTTACTAATAGCTCAATTTCATAGCCTTAAGAGTGTGCATATCATGAATGCTTGGTCTTGTTGGATTTGTGAGAATCTACTGGTATCTTGTTTCCCATGTAACAATAAGAAATATACTCAAAACTTGGATTAATCTTTTTAGTCACATAGCACTACTATTCTGAACACTACTGTACATCGAGATACAGTACCAGCAGCCTTGTTTGCTGATGTGCATTCAGTCACTGATACAAACCTTGCTGCTGTACTGCTTGGCACAATGTGGGCAGCATACAGGAGCGGTGGCGATGGTCCCAGTCAGCTGGGTATGTGTGCTCAGCATGGGATCCGGCTCACCAGGACCAGCTGGGCGTAATGTACGGATACTGGGAGGCAACTCTGCCCCAGGATGATTCTTCAGTATGTGGGCTTTCCTCTTACTGGCACTCTTATACACCTGCACAGTGATCAATTCATCACATCATTTAAACATTGGTAACAAAAAAAAATCTACCACAGAGCTGGAAATAATGTCAGAAATATCAGGGAAGGTATGTTAGACTAAACAAAACAGGATGGACATGAAGAAAATCCTACCTTCTCACAGTACTGGCAGAAGTAGTCTCTGTTGGGCTTGATTATTGGCAGTGTCAATTCAGGCACATCATCAACACGCATCTCTGGGTGACGCTTCGACAAATGATTAACCTGCAATCAAAAAATTATTCATTTATTAGCTGTCAAATTAAAAGTACTATATTCAAATCTTTCTATTCGTTGTTGCTTACCAGCATCCCTCTGCGTCTAAATCCCATCATGCACAATCTGCATTTGAACATGAAACTCTCAAAGTCAGTTGTGGGCATCTTCAGTTTGAGACTTTTGGAGCGCTGAGCTCGATCTGCCTTCTTGGCTTCTCTGTCGGGGTTGTGCATGCGCTGCATGTGTTCCCGCAACTTATCTTTCCTCTTAAAGTTACAGTAAAAATAAATACATTGTTACACATAATTGTAAAGTCCTCCATATGGTCATATTAACAACTCCATCTTCAATCTGTATTTTCAATGATTCACACATTCATCACCTCACTGTTAATTAGAGGTGGTCAACATGTCCACAATAATCTGTAATAGTGCCACCATCTTGTGAGGGAGTCGCCACAGCAAGACACAGTGCATCCAGACAGTATTCACAGCACTGAACTTTTTCCACATTTTTTATGTTACAGCTTTATTCCAAAATGGATGAAATTCATTTTTCCCCTCAAAAGTCTACACACAATACCCCATAACAATGTGAAAAATGTTTTTTTTTTTTAAGAAGCTCAAAATTGAGCTCAGGTGCAAACCTTTTCCACTGATCATCATTGAGATGTTTTTACAGCTTAATTGGAGTCCACCTGGAGTAAATTCAGCTGATTTGGAAAGGCACACACCTGTCTGCATATAAGGTCCCACAGTTAACAGTGCATGTCAGAGTACAAACCAAGCATGAAGTCAAAGGAATTGTCTGTAGACCTCTGAGACAGGATTGTCTCGAGGCACAAATCTGGGGAAGGGTACAGAAACATTTCTGCTGCTTTGAAAGTCCCAATGAGCACAGCGGCCTCCATCATCCGCAAATGGGAGAAGTTCAGATCCACCAGGACTCTTTCGAGAGCTGGCCACCTGTCTAAACTGAGCAACCAGCGGAGAAAGGCCTTAGTCAGGGAGGTGACCAAGAACCCAATGGTCACTCTGTCAGAGCTCCAGCATTCCTCTGTGGAGAGAGGAGAACCTTCCAGAAGGACAACCATCTGCAGCAATCCACCAATCTGGGCTGTATGGCAGAGCAGCCGGACAGAAACCACTCCTTAGAAAAAGGCACATGGCAGCCCACCGTTTGCAAAAAAGCACCTGAAGGACTCTCAGACCACAAGAAACGAAATTCTCTTGTCTGATGAGACAAAGATTGAACTCTCTGGCATGAATGCCTGGCGTCATATTTGGAGGAAACCAGGTACCATCCCTACAATGAAGCATGGTGGTGGCAGCATCATGCTGTGGAGATGTTTTTCAGTGGCAGAAACTGGGAGACTAGTCAGGATTGAGGGAAAGATGAATGCAACAATGTACAGAGACATCCTGGATGAAAACCTGCTCCAGAGCGCTCTTGACCTCAGACTGGGGAGACAGTTTATCTTTCAGCAGGACAATGACCCTAAGCACACAGCCAAGATATCAAAGGAGTGGACAACTCTGTGAATGTCCTTGAGTGTCCCATCCAGAGCCCAGAGCTGAATCTGATTGAACATCTCTGGAGAGATCTGAAAATGTCTGTGCACCGACGCTCCCCATCCAACCTGCTGGAGCTTGAGAGGTGCTGCAAAGTGGAATGGGCAAAACTGCCCAAAAATAGGTGCACCAAGCTTGTGCCATCATATTCAAGAAGACTTGGGGCTGTAATTTCTGCCAAAGGTGCATCAGCAAAGTATTGAGCAAAGGGTGTGAATACTTATGTACCGTATATGTGATTTTTTTTTTTTATACATTTACAAAAAAAACAAAAAATCATCAAAACATTTTTCAGGAAGGTAATGCATGTACCACCTGCTGTACAGTCCTTATGGGCTCATGACACCAAAGCCTGCCGTACAGTGCACCGTCATACAATAGGTTCCTGATATAGCATAAATGTATTTACATAATGCAGTGGATAATTTTAGAAGAACATAAGAATAAAAGTGTACATGTGACAGTAACCATAGTCAGCAAAGGTTGAGAACCCAGGAAATGGCAAATGTACTCCACTTCTCATGCACCTTTCCATCTGAAGCAGATGATCAAAGAGTTTGACAGTAATGCCTAACATTCATCCATTCACATACACTCACACACAGATGTCAGCTGCACACTGGGAGCAACTTAGGGATTAAAGACTTTGCTCAAGGTAGTTTTCTGGTCTGATGGAGAATTAAACTAACGATCCACAAGCCCACCACTCTAAAACTGTATCAGAGAACTGCATGCACATGTGGTCCCTTATGACTTATGAATGGCCTCTATGATGGCAAGGAATAAATGTTTATTGAGCCCACATGTACATGTGATTTCTTAGTATTTTATGTTTAATAAATTTGCATAAATCTCAAGAAACCTTTTTTCAAGTTTTCATTACGGGATGTTGTGAGTAGTCGTTTGAGGGGAAAAAAAATGTATTTAGTCCATTTTGGAATAAGGCTGTAATAAAATGTGGAAAAAAGTGAAGCGCTGTGAATACTTTCTGGATGTACAGTACCTACATAGTGTGTGGGAATTATATACAGTTGTGCTCATAGGTTTTTGGCCATTTTTCAGAGAATATGAATGATAACACAAAAACGTTTTTCCACTCATGGTTATTGGTTGGGTGAAGCCTTTTATTGTCAAACTGTGTTTCCTCTTTTTAAATCAATAATGACAACAGAAACTATCCAAATAAATGTTAATGTGTGAATTACATACACACAATTACATTACAATTTAATGTTCATTCATTTTCTATGCCTGATTATTGCAATCAAGGGTCTAGCCTATACTAGCAGTCATAGGGCGACAGGCGGGGTACACCCTGGACAGGATGCCAGTCTATTTCAGGGCCACATATACACAGACAAACTCATGCATACTAGGACGCACACCAACAGTCAATTTTTGTGTCCAATTCACCTAACCTGTATGTCTTTGGAAGTAGGAGGAAGCCAAAGCACCCGTAGGGAACCCACGCAAACACATGGAGAACATGCAAAGTCCACACAGAAAGGTCCAGGTGGGAAGTGATTCCAGGACTTTCTTGCTGTGAGGTAACAGTGCTAACCACTAAGACACTAAAAAAAAAAAAAAAAAAAAAAAAAAAAAAACCCTCCTGCTTAATCTTTTAATTTATTAATTTACAGAGTATTTGTCAGTTGTGGCCCCCACATTGCACATTTGAGTTTTTGAATGTAGCCACTGTTCAACAATCAGAAAACAACCGTTTTCTTCCTTGATTTAGTACATTTGTCTGCAGAAAACGTGTTTCTGGCAGGTGAGCACACCTGCCACTTATATCACTAATCCAACATCCACGAACCATCCAGCCGGCGACGGTCTTCATCTACCAGACATTAGACAGGTGCCTTTTCAAATTATCAACATGTGAAAGAGCTCGTCTTCACGATATGTTCTTTTAATCTGGTGAGTTCCAAGACGATAGCATATAGTTTTAAATATTTCTTGAATAAAGATGTGTCTTATCTATTACATGCATTCACAATTACGTGTGTACAACACAATGGATTCCCTCACAGTATGGCTGCCAACTTACACACAAGAACCAATACAGTGAAGAGTGTCAGGAGCTCGCTTAGCGCACCTTGAACTGTTTGCCACATGTTGAGCAGAGGAAATCCTTTCTGTCAGAGTGGCGCAGCATGTGCAGCCGCAGCTTGTCAGGTCGGCAGAAAGCCTTTTCACAGTCTGAGCACTGGAAAAGCTTTTCTGAATGGAAGCAGCGAATATGCTTCTTCACCTGAGGAAGAGAACATTTTGTGTTTTCAAAACTGGATAAAGGTGCAAATTCAACATCATTAAAGGCTTCATGAGCAAATGAAACCACAGGGTAAACTAGAAGTACTCGGAGCGCAAACCTCCGCCAAGGCCATAGGGTCACTGACATCACATGGAATACCCTTTGGCAAAGAGACTTATTCCACATCGTTTCACACATCTACCGTCATGTTTCAGATTCATTGGTTAACCCTCTGGGGTCCGAGGGCATTTTTTGGACAGTTCACTTGCCTGGCATAAATGTTTTATTATTGCTGTTAACAGCTCTCCCTCCATCCCACAATCAAGTTTTATGTCTCTTTTTTTCAGGACAACCTGTACTTTCAAAAGATATATGCTATAATTGTGTTTTATAAGTGTAATAAAGGTTTACAATCAGAAATAAGAAAGGAAAAAGTAAAGCAGAAAATAATTTTCCACACACATTTATTCAAAACACACAGCAAACTATATTAAACTAGTAACACATCACTCCTAAAAACAATCTTTGGTGTGTCACATGAGGTGAATCTGCCCTACGATTGGATTTTGGAAAACCATGTGACGGTGAACCAATTCCGATTGGACACTCACATTGCTCATGTCATCACACAGCTTCTATGAGGAGTACAAAGTGGACAGTGGCTTGAAAGTCCGCCGAGTTAACTTTTCAGCAAAAAAAAAAAAAAAGTACGTTTCTATCTCATATCATTAAAAAGTTATTTATTTAGTAAGGCTTGGCCTCAGCCGTCGTATCCGACGACATCGGCCCCAGAGGCTTAAACCCTTAGATCTTCAGCATATGTATTTATAAAGAGAAACTGCATGAACTACACAAGTTTTTTTTATTTTCTAATAACAAGTTTACTCAATGAGGAGAAACAAATGCTAAACTTAATTTTTGTTCAGCCTTTGTGACCCGTCTTCATGAAGTTAGATGCAAAAATGTTGAAACTGGCCCTATCCTGCAATGATAAAGAATCCTTAACCTTTTACTGGATCCGGATCGTGTTCCGGATCATTACCAAAATTTAATGACTTCTAAGGTAGGCCAAGATACACCACTGGTAAAAATTTCATTGAAATCCGTTGAGGATTTTTTGAGTAATCCTGCTAACAAACAAACCAACACGACCGAAAAAATAACCTCCTTGGCGGAGATAATAAAAACTGCTTTAAGAAAACAATCCCCACCCCTCAGATGGATACTGCTTATTGCTCCAGTGCTATGCTCATCCTTGTGGTGAAAGACATCATGTCTTACAACTCCTGTTCACCTTTCAACAAAAACAGCTACAGTCTGTGGTGCTGACCTGGATGAAGTCAGGAAATGTCTTCTCACAGGAGGGACAAGAGAAGGAGCCATCCACAGCATGCACGCCCACGTGTTCTTTCAGCAGGTCCAGCTTTTCAAAGCTTTCTGGACACAACAGACAAGAATAGGTGCGCAGCTCCGAGTGCAACAAAAGATGGTCCTCTAAAGCCGAGTCACTGCTGAAGCCCTTTCCACACATGTGGCAGGAAAACGCGTAGGCCTCTCGGCTGTGGACCAGAAGGTGCTGATCTAGCTTGTCTTTTTCCCGGAAGGCCTTGCCGCAGTGGGTGCATTTAAAAGGACGGAAAGGCTTCCTGATGAAAAGGTGCTGCAGCGCTGCATTCTGGGATGCAAGACAGAAAATGAGAGAAACAACTAGCATGACAAGCAAGACATGCAACAGAGAAGCCATGCAAGGAACTCACAAAAGAACAAGCTTGCATTTATATCTGTAGCTTTCCAGCATCAACAAGAAACCAATGGAGGATGTCTGGACTCAGTTGCTGTTGCATAACTAAAACAGGTATTTAAAAAACACAAAGATTTCCTTGCCAATCATGACTGAAGTGTTGGCAACTGGATTTAAACTGTCCTAAGAAGAAAAAGGTTTTCATCCACCCTGCCTAATTATGGGTAAGTTACAGTCATAAAGACAATAATTATTCCACACCCAGAACCCACTGACATTAAAGTGGCATGAAGTAATAAGCTTTGACCCTGTCACCAATTTGGCAAACATTTCTGACACTTGCGTCTAAAAATTTGGGGAACCCATTGTGCAGTCTGGTGTCTTACCCGTATCCTCTTGGCACGGTGCATGTCTTGAGATGTTAGCTGGGTTTCTCCTTGGCTACTCTGGATGGGGTCCTCTTTTACGGCAATGGGCAAGTCCATTTTGGAGGGCTGGGTGACTGATTCTGGGACCGGTTCTTCTGCAGAAGGAATGAGCTGGCCCTCTGCTTCAGATCCTTGCTCTCTTTCCGGTTCTAGCTCAATCACCTTCAGTCCATTGTGAGTTCCCTCTGCTCGCTCTTCATGTGGCAGCTTCCCTGAAGCTTCAAGCATTTCCTGTTTAGAGAAAATTCAACTCAACTGAAGCAGCACAAGTCCCATTGTTTCAAATTGCATATGTACATTACAACAGAGGGACAGACATGACAGCATCCTTACTTCAAGAGACCAGCACAAATAAATATCTTGATCTTTTCTTACTAATGTCTTATGTCCACCAGGGTCCACTGATGGATCTAAACGTAAAAATTTAGGTGGACGTCCAGGTCTTCTTCCTGTTCCAAATCTCTTTCTGCCTCTTCCCCGACCACGCCCTCTAGATCTAAAAGAAAACAATGTCTATGTTGAAGTGGCTTCAAAAGTAGTTTTCCACACAGTGTGATATTCAATGTATGGTAGGGTGACCAGATTTATGGGAGACAACCATCCTCCGATACTGACAACACCTGGTCCAGAGGAGCAGATGTTTCAGCAAGACACTAAAACTCAACAACATTGGCTACTTATGTTTAAGTTGTGCAGAAGAATTTTTTTCACCTCTGTGTTGGGTTAAAGTGTTTTCTACAAGGTTGAGAAATTTAGCAGTTTAGGTTTGCACAGACATTATCAAACCAAACAACCTTTCAGAGCGCCGCTTCAAACAGCGCCATTTTGGGGGAGGGAAAAACAGCAGATTAGTGTGCATGAATAAGCAAAATAGTTCGCTAATACTTTTTTCTTGTGAAAAAGTAGTATTGTGTACACACCCTCAATTAACGGACAAACCGTTTTAATGTCTGGACTAAAGTCATTTGTGTTGAATCCAAATAGCAGCGGTCTTTGTTACTTCTATCATGGTTGAAAAGCACAGAACAGATCTCCATTGCGACTGCAGGTATATAAGTAATAATGGTGCATTCCACTTGTACGTGGCTGTTGTAATTCCAAGTCCTACAACCCCCCCCCCCCCCGCCCCCCCCCCCGGAACTCCCCCTAAAGTTGCAATTCCAACTTATCAACTCATATAAATTCCACATACTCAGACTTCACAATCCAACATTACTCCCCCCCCCCCCCCAAGACAGTAGTTGAAAGTTGTAGTTTTAAAGTTTTGGGTTTTTTTTAACGCCGCTGTCTTTTTGTGCCTAATTTAATAAATCTTTCACATAGCGCTGTTCTACTACTGTCCATGGACATGGTGCAATCACATTTTTAGTCAATACTGACTTCAGTACTGAATCAGTATTGACTTCAGTACACGGCAGCTACTGACACAACAACGAGTCAGCGCTTCTGTCTCAGACTGGCCGTCTCTCAGCAAAAGTGACCTGGTAATCAGAGAGAAAGGAGAGAGAGAGAGAGAAAAAAGAGATAATTTCTCTTCACACTGTACAGATGTGCTGGTCATTTCACTGCTGCTGGAGACAGTTTTGACTTATGGTTATAGTTTTAAACAAAACTAATTGCGGACTAGTTATTGAAATTAACATCACGTCTGTCGTTTTACAAAGTTAAAATATCAGGTATATGATTTAGTTTTAAATTAATGCACTAATTTTGAAGGTTTTAGCGTTTAAACACAGATGCAACACTGCATTATGGGTACATTAGTTTTCTGACGTCGGTGGTTGACTGGTCAGTATAACACAGTTACTGAAACATGTGGTGGGTTTTACAAATAAATCTGTATTTGTAAATATGTCATTTTTTTCATTTGTAAAAATAAGGCAATTTGAAAACTGAAAATTCTGTTTGTTAAGTCCTTCATCACTTTTAGTGAATGTGTGGCTGCTCACACTGCCATGAACACTGCCAGTATATGGCCATCTACTGGCAGTGTTCGAGAAAAGATTCAAGAAACTGGACACCTCAGATCTTCATTGGTTACTACATTCTGCGAGTGCAAGGATGGAGCTGAGTGTGCTGGAAGAAAGGACAGGGGCCAAGCTGTCAGCTGGGCTGGCCACAAAATTATTTTTCTCAAATAAGATCACCATTCTGAGCCATGCCTTGCTTTGCTTTCTGATTGGCTAGAATGTAATACAGCATGCCAAAATGCCCAACTAGCCTAACAGAATGCAGAATTTGTAGCTGGTATTTGAGGTTTTAGTAATGTAACTGGAGCAAAGTTTAAGAACAAAGTGTAAGAGTAGCTATGTGGGTTTGGTTATCGAAGTAAGTCCCTTCAGCTGCTCCCTTGTTTTGCACTTGGGGTTAGTACAGCAAATCCAAAGTGGATCTGCATGTCGAATTGGCACAGGTTTTACGGGCGGATGCCCTTTCTGACGCAACTCCACAAGAGCCATAAATGAATAAACTGCATTTCGCCATCCACAGTATATATAGGTTTTCTTATCTAAGAGCTATGAATGATAAAATGGAAATTTGCCATTGTCAGCATGCAGTATTACTATAATGGAAGAGACGCTTAAGGTGGGGTTTCCCCATGGCATCATACAAGCTAGAAATGCCTTTCCCACTGCAAGCGTCGGACGTGGCAGACAACACCTCCCAATGTGTTGTGTCCAATGTGGAAGACAGCGCCTCCCAATGCATCGCATCAGATGTGGCGGGGGGGGGGGGGAGCGGAGATTTCTATGTCACACTATGACTTTTTCCAAAGCCGAAAAAGCTGAGCAGTCGCCATCTTGGATTTACATCTGTTAGAACCACAAAAAAGCTTTAAAAAAAAAAAAAACAGCGGTAGAACAAGTCTCCCATCATCTTGCTGGGAGAAGCTTTTTTTCCAGCTAATTTTCAGAGTGACGTCGAGCTGAGGGAGGACTGATGACTTGGTAGTACTGATCGAACCGCGACAGAATGCAGAGCCGCATGGAGGAGACTGAATTCAGGTCTTGTTCCAGGGCACAGTGAGACACAGAGCCGGGGTAATGGAGCAGATGCACTCGATCCAAAATTCCTCACTTTTAGATATATACAAACACCCAGTTTGACCAACGGGGCTTAGTTCTGCAGCTTAGTCTGAGGTGAGATTAATTTAAAAATAAAACGTTACTGCACTGCTGAACGTTTAATGCTCGACTATTGTCGGCTTTGCCTTTTAGCACAGTCGAGCTGAGTGAACGTTTTAATTTGTAAATGGTTCAGTCTGTTTTTATTTTTACCAAATAAAGGTACAGCTTTGTTACTCCTGAGACCACAAAAAACTCAACTTTAAATAACAGATCTTTTGGGGCATTTTTTTATTCAGTTTAGTGTTTCTTTATATTTTAAGAATTTTTTCAGGAACATTAAACATTTTGATTCAGGAACATGTTGATCACAACATTAAAGGTAATCACATATTCTGATGTAATTACAAGTTGAAATGACTTAATTAAAAAATGATTTCATCATGAGGTTTATGTCATATTAAAAAATCCTACTTTACCATCAGACTGCAGTCATTGTTGCATTTATAATCAACATTTGTATTTATTTACAGTGTCTCTTTTTCTGGTTGAAATGCAGATAATAATCTATCAGGCTTAAAATGTACTAATTTCCATGCTATTTTATTTGTCTAAAAATAAATGTCCAAGGTTCCTTATGTTAATAAAAAATATCATCTAATCTGAAACAACAGGTAAGTATGGTTTTAATTTACAGATGAAGAAAGGTTTCTAAATAATCTTTTATTTTTTACTATTTTAATTACAAGTGTTCTAAGAAACTTTTTTTTACAGTAATCAGACATTAATTCTGAGGTAAAAAAAAAATTGCAAGGATTTTCTTCAGAAAACTGCTGTGTATAAATGAGCAGTTCTGTGACATGTTTCTGCACTGTCGTCTTCTGTGTTTTGGACTGATGCCTCATTTCTACTGGACAGCACAAAGCTATGTCACAGCGCACAGCGGCGAAAGTTGGATTGGGTTGAACTTTGACCGTGGCACCTTTACGACAAGGGGCAATGCATGCTCCCGGCAGAGCATCGCTTTAGCTCGGCTTTTGACGCGATGCTTCACTTTGCTTCATTGAATATAATGCTTTTTAGAGCAATCCGCAATGTATCTGTCATCAATACCTGCCGTCTGAAAGCCCATAACAGTTGTGTCAGGTCCAACTGTTTAAACTGCATTAACTTTATAGTCACTGAGCTTTATTGACACTGCAGTATATGCAAACTTGGCTACGGTCTAACAGCACACAAAATCTTTTGCAGTCAAAGCTGTGTTTCTGTCTAAGACTCTGCTGAACCTTTTGGCCAAGTACAGTGTGTCACTCGTACAACAACAGGTAGCTGCAGAGCTTGCACTTGTACACATATGCTTGAAGGATATTATACCATATATAATGCCTCTGAAATACGTAAATGACAAATCTATATTTCTGAAAATAATGCGGGAAACTTAAGAAGAGCTAAAAATCACTGGACTATCTCAGCAAAAACAGAACATCTCATCACCTCAAAATATGGATATACATATATTCTGAAAAACCTTTACCTGGTAACAGAGTGAAAGCTATCATCATGCATGTTGAGATGTTGTTGCAGTTGTTCAGAACTCACAAACCGGCGATTACACTCATAACATGGCCAGTTCCTCTCCTGTTCCCGCAGCACTGAGAGAACAATGGAAGGTAACCACTGCTTCATTACAGTTTATGATACCTTTCCCATCATAAACAGCAGGACTCGTATTGTCAAATTTAATCAGAGTACAAATGGTCTGCATTCTGACCTTTTCTTTCTTCTTCTGTGACATCATGGATCTTCTGATTGACAAAGTCTGCATACGATGCTGCATACCACACCTGTGAAAGGAAATAGGACACACAATCACTCAGTGTCAGCTGTGCGCTATGAACAACACTTACATTAACATTAAAAGGCTTAGAGCACATACTGTACCTCCACCGAGTGCAAATGGCCTCGTCTAAATTCACACTGAACATTCTTCATACTCGGAATCAGAAGTGAGAGGACTTGAGTTATGTCACTTGGACCAGAATTAATTTGAGTCAACCTTCAACTTTACTGACTGCAGACTTGTTGCAGAATTATACATGTTTGGTGAAGCGCCATATTTTGTTTCTGTTCTGCTGCACACCTGCGTGTGTGCATCAAACATCTCCGGGTAGTTTTTCTCATAGATGGACACTGCTATATAGGTCAATCAATCAATCAACTTTTTTCTTGTATAGCGCCAAATCACAACAAACAGTTGCCCCAAGGCGCTCCACATTGCAAGGCAAGGCCATACAATAATTATGAAACACAGTCTACGTCTAAAGCAACATAACCAAGGGATGGTCCAGGGTCACCCGATCCAGCCCTAACTATAAGCCTTAGCGAAAAGGAAAGTTTTAAGCCTAATCTTAAAAGTAGAGAGGGTATCTGTCTCCCTGATCTGAATTGGGAGCTGGTTCCACAGGAGAGGAGCCTGAAAGCTGAAGGCTCTGCCTCCCATTCTACTCTTACAAACCCTAGGAACTACAAGTAAGCCCGCAATCTGAGAGCGAAGCGCTCTAATGGGGTAATATGGTACTACGAGGTCCCTAAGATAAGATGGGACCTGATTATTCAAAACCTTATAAGTAAGAAGAAGAATTTTAAATTCTATTCTAGCATTAACAGGAAGCCAATGAAGGGAGGCCAACACGGGTGAGATATGCTCTCTCCTGCTAGTCCCCGTCAGTACTCTAGCTGCAGCATTCTGAACCAACTGAAGGCTTTTTAGGGAACTTTTAGGACAACCTGATAATAATGAATTACAATAGTCCAGCCTAGAGGAAATAAATGCATGAATTAGTTTTTCAGCATCACTCTGAGACAAGACCTTTCTGATTTTAGAGATATTGCGTAAATGCAAAAAGGCAGTCCTACATATTTGTTTAATATGCGCTTTGAATGACATATCCTGATCAAAAATAACTCCAAGATTTCTCACAGTATTACTAGAGATCAGGGAAATGCCATCCAGAGTAACGATCTGGTTAGACACCATGCTTCTAAGATTTGTGGGGCCAAGTACAATAACTTCAGTTTTATCTGAGTTTAAAAGCAGGAAATTAGAGGTCATCCATGTCTTTATGTCTGTAAGACAATCCTGCAGTTTAGCTAATTGGTGCGTATCCTCTGGCTTCATGGATAGATAAAGCTGGGTATCATCTGCGTAACAATGAAAATTTAAGCAATACCGTCTAATAATACTGCCCAAGGGAAGCATGTATAAAGTGAATAAAATTGGTCCTAGCACAGAACCTTGTGGAACTCCATAATTAACTTTAGTCTGTGAAGAAGATTCCCCATTTACATGAACAAACTGTAATCTATTAGACAAATATGATTCAAACCACTGCAGCGCAATGCCTTTAATACCTATGACATGCTCTAATCTCTGTAATAAAATTTTATGGTCAACAGTATCAAAAGCAGCACTGAGGTCCAACAGAACAAGCACAGAGATAAGTCCACTGTCCGAAGCCATAAGAAGATCATTTGTAACCTTCACTAATGCTGTTTCTGTACTATGATGAATTCTAAAACCTGACTGAAACTCTTCAAATAGACCATTCCTCTGCAGGTGATCAGTTAGCTGTTTTACAACTACCCTCTCAAGAATCTTTGAGAGAAAAGGAAGGTTGGAGATTGGCCTATAATTAGCTAAGATAGCTGGGTCAAGTGATGGCTTTTTAAGTAATGGTTTAATTACTGCCACCTTAAAGGCCTGTGGTACATAACCAACTAACAAAGATAGATTGATCATATTTAAGATTGAAGCATTAAATAATGGTAGGACTTCCTTGAGCAGCCTGGCAGGAATGGGGTCTAATAAGCATGTTGATGGTTTGGATGAAGTAACTAATGAAAATAACTCAGAACAATCGGAGAGAAAGAGTCTAACCAAATACCGGCATCACTGAAAGCAGCCAAAGATAACGATACATCTTTGGGATGGTTATGAGTAATTTTTTCTCTAATAGTCAAAATTTTGTTAGCAAAGAAAGTCATGAAGTCATTACTAGTTAAAGTTAATGGAATACTCAGCTCAATAGAGCTCTGACTCTTTGTCAGCCTGGCTACAGTGCTGAAAAGAAACCTGGGGTTGTTCTTATTTTCTTCAATTAGTGATGAGTAGAAAGATGTCCTAGCTTCACGAAGGGCTTTCTTATAGAGCAACAAACTCTTTTTCCAGGCTAAGTGAAGATCTTCTAAATTAGTGAGACGCCATTTCCTCTCCAACTTACGGGTTATCTGCTTTAAGCTACGAGTTTGTGAGTTATACCACGGAGTCAGACACTTCTGATTTAAAGCTCTCTTTTTCAGAGGAGCTACAGCATCCAAAGTTGTCTTCAATGAGGATGTAAAACTATTGACAAGATACTCTAACTCCCTTACAGAGTTTAGGTAGCTACTCTGCTCTGTGTTGGTATATGACATTAGAGAACATAAAGAAGGAATCATATCCTTAAACCTAGTTACAGCGCTTTCTGAAAGACTTCTAGTGTAATGAAACTTATTCCCCACTGCAGGGTAGTCCATCAGGGTAAATGTAAATGTTATTAAAAAATGATCAGACAAAAGGGAGTTTTCAGGGAATACTGTTAAGTCTTCTATTTCCATACCATAAGTCAGAACAAGATCTAAAATATGATTAAAGTGGTGGGTGGACTCATTTACTTTTTGAGCAAAGCCGATAGAGTCTAATAATAGATTAAATGCAGTGTTGAGGCTGTCATTCTCAGCATCTGTGTGGATGTTAAAATCGCCCACTATAATTATCTTATCTGAGCTAAGCACTAAGTCAGACAAAAGGTCTGAAAATTCACAGAGAAACTCACAGTAACGACCAGGTGGACGATAGATAATAACAAATAAAACTGGTTTTTGGGACTTCCAATTTGGATGGACAAGACTAAGAGACAAGCTTTCAAATGAATTAAAGCTCTGTCTAGGTTTTTGATTAATTAATAAGCTGGAATGGAAGATTGCTGCTAATCCTCCGCCCCGGCCCGTGCTACGAGCATTCTGACAGTTAGTGTGACTCGGGGGTGTTGACTCATTTAAACTAACATATTCATCCTGCTGTAACCAAGTTTCTGTTAGGCAGAATAAATCAATACGTTGATCAATTATTATATCATTTACCAACAGGGACTTAGAAGAAAGAGACCTAATGTTTAATAGACCACATTTAACTGTGTATAGGTGAGTACCATTCTGTCACCTTAAGTAAAAAAGTACATTTCAGGAAAATACGAAGTGCATACATCATTTCTTTTGGCTACTCGATTTTTTGCTTTGGGTCACCACAGTGGATCCAGTAGGGAACAAGTTTTTACTCCGAATGTCTTTCGGATGCAACTTCAGATGTACATGGAGAACGGGACAGCAGTGGCCCTTAACTTGGGGCCTTCTGTTTAGGTGGTCAGCACACTAACTGCTTGTGACACTCTGCTGCCATTCAATGTTAAGTTAAACATTTTAATGTTTTGAGCAGGAAAACACCACAAGCAACATACAACTCTTTTTCATCCTAAAGTTCATCACTTGGAAGACAAACAACGCTAAAGCAACAACTGCTACACCTATCATGGGGTTACGGCAACATCAACCACAAATACAACTACAATAAGCCTAGTTTCCCCATCCATGACTTTAGCTGCCTTTCCAGTGTGCAAGTAAATTAGTTTATTCACATGACACAGCAAGAACACATGCCTATTAGCACTGTGCCATGGTACTGCACTGTCAGTGCTCGTCTCTGTACTACTGTATTTTCAATAAATATAGAGTTTAAATAATTTGCAAATCATCACAATCTGTTTTAAATTTACGCTTCACACTGTGTGCCAGCATCTTTTGAAACGGCGTTGCAAGAATAGAAAAGTGCATAAAACTAAATAAAATGCACTCCACTGTGTTGATAGCACTAAACATTTGTGCAACAAAAAAACAGTATCATTTTACACCGAACTACACAAACTGTATTATATAACGGCTGAGTGGATCCTTGTCATTTGATTGGTGTTTTGTATGTCACGTGACATGGATTATTCGTACCATTTGCCACTGTGTTTCATTTACTGTGCAATAGTGTTTTTTAGCGTGCAATTTTGGTTCTATATGAAATGTGCTATTTTAAGCTGCGACCACTGTGCGCGCTACACTACCGGGGATGACATTCAGCTAAACATGGCAGAGTTTGTTTTGCTGACGGACAACAATCTGAACAAGCTAACTGACTGTGCTAATTCTTGTAACACAAAAAAATGAAAAGAAATCCACCAAACCGTAAGACATCTGGAGGCATGAAGAGCTGTTAGGATGAAAAGCTGGGCAAATTTCTGATGCTGTTTTTCGCTGGGCTGAGCATATTTCAGTCTATACATGGCATCACGGACTACATCGTCAGAATTGTTTTTGAACTATCTGACTGTTTTTGCAAGTTGACTGAGAACAATTTTGGACTCCTATTCAACTCAAAGCACCAGTGATATACACCAAAATGTAAGTCCTTTTTTCTGTTGTTTATAAATTAATAAAATATCATATGACAAGGATCTATTTTAACGGTTATATACAACAAATAATCAATGTTTTTTCATTCATTCAATGGAACAAATATTTCATGCGGTGAAAGATGGAACATTCCATCTTTTATTTTATGAAATATTCGTACCATTGAACTCATAAACATTTATTATTTGTATACTATAAGGTTGTTACCTTGAGCTCTTGCTTAGGTTGGATGTTCTTGATGGTTGTATAGAATATCTCTGAGCCGTACTGATAGGCTATGAGATTCTGCTCAAGGTGGTTCTGGGCAGGTCTGACAAACATCATCCAGTTACAGCTGTCCTCATCAGACAGTTCAAACCACATGTCTCCTTTGTCTCCGTCCTTCTCTGAATCCAACATGCACAGCTGAGTGAAAAAGAACAAGAGTTTCAATTTTATTTTTTGCCAAAGTGTGCACCTGGTTACACAATCACAACAATTCTCTTTGTTTCATAATTTATTGAGCTTCACCTATCAGCGAGTCTCGTTCTACATTTGGAACGTTTTTAATCAAAACACTTAACTCTGATATTTTGAAAGCACTAGTTTACTTTAAAAATGTAGCATCATACGCGTACATCCAAAAATGAGAAAAAAATTGCCAATTACTTAAATAGTTTAGGTTGTGCCCTCCCAAATTCTTTAACCTATCCTACACGGACCATACTAAAATATGAAATGGTGTGAAATGGGGACTGATAATCATGAAATGGGGTACAATGTAACGAAATGGAGCAGAGTGAACCAGATTGACTCCAAATAAGTACTTTTTATGCAATTGTTTGCCGTTTGTTTTTCAAGAGATGAAACTTTGGTCAATGGATCAGTCTGATCATTCTTTCGTTACGTTTTACCCCCATTTTGTTATTATCAGTCCCCATTTCCCTAAAAAAATAAATAAATAAAAGTACTTAATTGAATCATATTTGGAGTCAGTCTGCTCCATTTCGCTATGTTTTACCTCCGTTTCATTATTATCAGTCCCCATTTTGCTTAAGAATAATTAACTGAATCATATTTAATCATATTTGGAGTCAGTCTGGGTCAGTCTGCTCCATTTCGTAACATTTTACCCCATTTCGTGATTATTAGGCTCCATTTCATATTTTAGTATAGTCGATGCTACACTGTTACACTGTGAAATTTAGCTGATATCACTGATAATAAGACCTAAAATGTCTGGTGTCAATCTGCTGTGATGTGGAAGTCTATATGTCAGGGGGGCCCTGTCCAACCCCCAGGACAGGGGCCCTCCAGGACCAGGATGGGCACAGTTGCTGTATGTAGAGTCCAGCTGAATCTGTGAAGCACATGTGAGGAACTGGACTTCACTTTGTGTGACATACCCACATGGCATCTTGGAGACTGACGGAGTGGGGGTGGGGGCGGAAAGCAACATCTGATTTCTATTTAAAACAAATGGCACACAAACAAGCTAAGGAAAAGTGATCATGGTGACTGGAGGAACATGACATTCAGTGGTGATTCAAGAATCTGCATTTGACAGGAACACTTTGATGGAACTTTTATGTGGTGTTGTTGTAACAGAGCATGTTAAAAAAGGATGACAATTTAAATAATAATAATAATAAAAAAAAACTAGTTTCCACAGTCATCTATGATATGGGGTCAGGGAGGGCAAAGAGCGACAGCATCATTTACTTCAACCATGACACCAGGCATAAAACTTGAGCTAAATCAACAACTACATCCATACCAGGTCCACTATGGTGACTACTAAATGTCAGCAACCAACAGAGTTGGGCGCATGCACACACACACACTGAACGGGAAGCCAAAAGAAGCCAATGAGGCACTGTCCCCATTTTGTGGAAATAGAATCTGACAATTTCATTTACAGTGTAAGAACTGCCAAATATCATGGCAACAGAACAATAATTTTAACACAAAAAGTTGTGTTTAGTCTTCATTTATATATATATTCTATACATGTATTTACCAATGCCTCAGGCACAGCTGCCTCAGTGGCCAAGCTTACAGCCCTGATGAACGCATTTAATTTTTCTAGGTTAGTTAAAAATGGCCAAAAAAAAAAAAAACCTTTTCTCTCCACTACTGATTATTTATCACAATATATAATTTAATAATTCTGCAAGTTTAAGGGCTACAATGATCAAAGCCTGAAGAAACATGTGGGCTCAATAAACATTTATTCCTTGCCATCATAGAGGCCATTCATAAGTCATAAGGGACCACATGTGCATGCAGTTCCCTGATACAGTTTGAGTGGTGGGCTTGTGGATCCTTAGTTTAATTCCCCATCAGACCAGAAAACTACCTTGAGCAAGGTCTTTAATCCCCAAGTTGCTCCCAGTGTGCAGCTGAGCCCCTTTCATGGCAGCACCTTGACATCTGCACCTTGACATCTTAGAATGTTAGGCATTACTGTCAAACTCTTTGATCATCTGCTTCAGATGGAAAGGTGCATGAGAAATAGAGTACATTTCCCATTTCCTGGATTGTCAACCTTTGCTGACTATGGTTACTGTCACATGTACACTTTTATTCTTATGTTCTTCTAAAATTATCCACTGCATTATGTAAATACATTTATGATATATCAGGAACCTATTGTATGACGGTGCACTGTACGGCAGGCTTTGGTGTCATGAGCCCATAAGGACTGTACAGCAGGTGGTACATGCATTATCTTCCTGAAAAATGTTTTAGATTAAGCCTTTAGGAGATACCTAAAGGTGACAAGAAAAGGCCTGTCCAGACAGATCATACAGTGCATCCAGAAAGTATTCACAGCATTTCACTTTTTCCACATTTTGTTATGTTACAGCCTTATTCCAAAATGGAGTAAATTAATTTATCCCCTCAAAATTCTACTCACATGATTTTTTTTTTTTGTTAAATGTATTAAAAATAAAATAAAAACTTTTTTTTGTAAATGTATTAAAAATAATAATAATTAAAAAAAAAACTAACAAATCAAATTGTACGAGGGCTGTCCATAAAGTATAGGTCCTTTTTATTTTTTTCAAAAACTATATGGATTTCATTCATATGTTTTTACGTCAGACATGCTTGAACCCTCGTGCGCATGCGTGAGTTTTTCCACGCCTGTCGGTGACGTCATTCGCCTGTGAGCACTCCTTGTGGGAGGAGTCGTCCAGCCCCTCGTCGGAATTCCTTTGTCTGAGAAGTTGCTGAGAGACTGGCGCTTTGTTTGATCAAAATTTTTTCTAAACAGGAAAAACACCTCCGTGTTGATAACCATTTGTAAAATCCAGGCGGCTTTTGATGGCTTTCAGTGGAGTGAGTATATGAGAAATTGTTTAACAGCTGGACATGTTCCAACTTGTCCTTAAGGCTTCCAATGGAGGTGTTTTTCCTGTGGTGGAGCGTCGCGGCGGCTGCGAGCCAACGCTGCAATCTGCCCGCACGTCTTTCATTAAAAAAAATCTCCTTTAACAGTGGAATATCCAGATAAAATGCTGAAACCGACTTCTTCTGAAACTTCTCTGTTCTCTCACGACGTCCTGGATCAGTAGAGCCTGAAATGTGGAGGTTTTCAGCTTGAAACAGGCTGACGACGGCGCCTGGGAGTGCTGCACGACGTCTCGCTCCGTGGGAAGTCCTTAAAGCGACAGTATCACCTCAAAATCTCTCATCAGCCGTTAAAATTTTCACCGAAAACCAGCTAAATTTTTCGAACCGTGTCCACTTCGATGTGTCTCACAGGTTTAGAAAAAATTTTGATCAAACAAAGCGCCAGTCTCTCAGCAACTTCTCAGACAAAGGAATTCCGACGAGGGGCTGGACGACTCCTCCCACAAGGAGTGCTCACAGGCGAATGACGTCACCAACAGGCGTGGAAAAACTCACGCATGCGCACGAGGGTTCAAGCATGTCTGACGTAAAAACATATGAATGAAATCCATATAGTTTTTGAAAAAAATAAAAAGGACCTATACTTTATGGACAGCCCTCGTACATAAGTATTCACACCCTTTGCTCAATACTTTGTTGATGCACCTTTGGCAGAAATTACAGCTTCAAGTCTTCTTGAATTTGATGCCACAAGCTTGGTGCACCTATCTTTGGGCAGTTTTGCCCATTCCTCTTTGCAGCACCTCTCAAGCTCCAGCAGGATGGATGGGGAGCGTCGGTGTACAGCTATTTTCAGATCTCTCCAGTGATGTTCAATCAGATTCAGCTCTGGGCTCTGGATGGGACACTCAAGGACATTCAGAGAGTTGTCCTGAAGCCACTCCTTTGATATCTTGGCTGTGTGCTTAGGGTCATTGTCCTGCTGAAAGATGGACCATCACCCAGTCTGAGGTCAAGAGCACTCTGGAGCAGGTTTTCATCCAGGATGTCTCTGTACATTGCTGCATTCATCTTTCCCTCAATCCTGACTAGTCTCCCAGTTCCTGCCACTGAAAAACATCCCCACAGCATGATGCTGCCACCACTATGCTTCTCTGTAACAATGGTGCCTGGTTTCCTCCAAACATAATGCCTGACATGTACACCAAAGAGTTCAATCTTTGTCTCATCAGACCAGAAAATTTTGTTTCTCATGGTCTAAGAGTCCTTCAGGTGCCTTTTAGCAAACTCCAGGTGGGCTGCCATGTGCCTTTAACTAAGGAATGGCTTCCGTCTGACCACTTTACCATACAGGTCTGCCGGTGGATTGCTGCAGAGATGGTTGTCCTTCTGGAAGGTTCTCCTCTCTCCACAGGGGAATGCTCGAGCTCTGACAGAGTGACCATCTGACTCTTTGTCACCTACCTGACTAAGGCCCTTCTGCCCCGATCGCTCAGTTTCAACGGGCGGCCAGCTCTAGGAAGAGTCCTGGTGGATCTGAACTTCTTCCATTTATAGATGATGGAGGCCACTGTGTTCAATGGGTCCTTCAAAGCACTTAACTGTGGGACCTTATATGTAGACAGGTGTGTGCCTTTCCAAATCATGTCCAATCAACTGAATTTACCCCAGGTGGACTCCAATTAAGCTGTAGAAACATCTCAAGGGTGATCAGTGGAAACAAGATGCACCAGAGCCCAATTTTGAGCTTCATGGCAAAGGGTGTGAATATTTATGTACATGCAATTTGTTAGATTTTTTTTTTAAATTTATAATAAATTTGCAAAAATCTAAAACAAACAAAACAAAACTTTTTTTTCCACATTGTCATTATGGGATATTGTGTGTAGAATTTTGGGGAATAAATGAATTTAATCCATTTTGGAATAAGGCTGTAACATAAAAAAAAAAAATGGAAAAGTACAGCACTGTGAATACTTTCTGGATGCACCGTATGTTCTTGCTTTTTTCAAGTGCCACTTCTAGCAGGCAAACAGAAACACTTCTTCAAAACAATTCAGTCTGTATTTGTGGTTTGAGGTCTGTTTTATGTGGTGGCTATTAGCCCATCTTTCTCCCAAAATGTAGTCTTAATTTTATTACAAAAATCGTGGCTGATTTTATTATTATTATTTTTTCAGGCAATCAAACAGAATTTGGTAGTGCTTAGTGGTGACTTACTTTAAGGTGAACGTAGTGGTCCTGAAGTTCACTATGAAGAACAAGTGGACCCTCCACCGGTCCAAACTGTGTTCTTTTCGGGATGCGTCTCTTGGAGAAAACTCCACCCAGGAAACGATCTATGTAGAGGATGAGAGGAAGACTGGCTCGGGCCTTTGACATCACCGGCCGATTGGGAATGGGGTGTAGAGGACCATGTTTCAGACACACGGAGGGGTTGTCATCATTACACTCCTCACACCCTGAGAGGCCACAAAAATAAGAAATCCATAAAACAAAGTAAACACACTGCAGATACAAAGGATCCTATCACTCACCCGATGCAAAGGAACACACAGTGCAACGCAAGCATCACTTGTATTTTCTACCTGAGGCACTTGTGGTTTTCACACCCAGTGCTCACGTTGTCTAAATACTTAGTATTAACAACCTCAATTGTGCATTCATGGGCATGTTTGTCTACAAATGAAACAGAGTCAGGTGTAGTAGTGATGCATTGGTATGTTCTGGTAGCAAAACACAACTGCACAATACACCAGCAAAAACCTGGTGGACAGTTCAGTGCAGGCTATTTCTGCTGTAGAAAGTTAGGCACATAGCACCCTATAGTTTGTGCTTGGATTTCACACAATGCAGTCTAAAATGCAGCAAATAGATCTGTGCTATACACAGTAAATTGTGTCCTATAGAGCAACAAGATAATGCCTAAATGGGAACTGCTGAGCAGTGTTATCCGAAAGTCCATTAAAGATGTAAACATCATTTTAAGTACAACACAGTAGCCACTCAACAGGATGATATGGTGCTATAGTTGCTTCTTCTGCCTTGGAGAAGGTCAAGATGTAAAGTGATGGCTGTCTAAAGTCTTTAGACATTGACTGGGCATCTTCTAAAATGTGTTTGTTCCAAGGGTTGCATGCTCCATCGGTATCACCATTATTAATGCCAATAATGACATTATTTTTGGGCATCTGCATCATCAAATTGCAACCAACGTAAAGCGGCAGATCTGTGAGCAGCTGCAATCAGGTAAATAGACCTCCCATTTGATTCTTTTCTAACTTTCAGAATTTAGTAAATTAGCATATGGTCCACTGATACTTATGAAGGCATCCTTATGAAGGCAATAAACGAAGCGTTTGTCCCAGTGAAGAAGAGCCAACCAGTTAAGTTTGTGAGAGCCGGGGAACAGGTGAGAGGTCGGAAGCAGAAGAGGACAGGCACTGGTCCAAAAAGAAAGTGGACTGTGTTAGAAGACAAGACTTTGCCAGTAGATGTGGTGGTGTCTGATTTGCGGCCTGATGTTACGCTGATTGACAGGGAGGAAAGGAGGGTAATACTTGGAGAGCTGACAGTCCCATGGGAGGAGGGTATTGATGGAGCATGACAGAGGAAGCTCATCCGCTATGAAGATCTGAGGGTGGAGATAGGAGAGCGAGGCTGGAAGGTGGAGGTCATTCCTTTTGAGGTGGGATGGGGGTTTCCCCGCAGCATCGGTGGGTCGATTCCTGAGGGCAGCTGGTGTTGATGGATGTCGTAGGGTGGTGAAGGAAATGGGAGAAAGAGCAGAAGAAGGCAGCACCTGGATTTTATGGGCCTGGGCACAACAGGAAACAGCTGTTGCGGACCCACTATCATGAGGGATACTGAGCTTAATGGGTTGAAATCCAGAGGAGTGATAGCGCTCAGCTGACGACCCAGGCCCTAGGAAATAGCGCTTTTTGGCATACTTTTCTCTATTTCCGCTGGTTACCAGTGCCAACCGTGAAGAGAGCGGTGACCGGGCAGAGTTCCAAAAAGGGCGTGAGCTGTCCGCCCTGTTGCTCTTTGAGTGGCGAAGAGAAGCAGCAGCTGCAGGCGACCCAGTTATAACAGGTCTAGACAGCCAAATAGGACCTGGCTAGGCGTTTGTAGTGATGGTAGGAAGGCGATTTGCCTTTTGGGGGTCACGCCTGCCCAAGTCCGGCAGTGCCGGACCAATAAGTAACCCTCCGGCTCATCTGCGGTCAGGAAAAGCCGCCTAGACCAGGAGCAGATGTAAAACAGTGGCTCACGAGTTCAACAAATGGTGCAACAACGGAATTTCATGATAATGATACTGGAAATGTTTCAAATGGACAATCTAGTAACCAGTGACAATGCCAAGGTTGTGGACGTGTGTTTAAATACGAAAAAGGGCGGAAGATCCACCAGACAAAGATGAAGTGCGGTTGCATTGTGACAGACATTCAACGCTCAGTGCAAACTGATAAGTCGGCGGTTAATGAGGGCCTGGAGCTCAACCACAGTGCCTTTACAGGACCTGTAGTGGATGAAGCAAAGGACCGCATGAAGATTAAGTGGCCGAGTTCGCAGAACAAGGCAGATTGGAAAAGTATGGAGGAGGACCTAGTTCCAGCCACTGGCATGCTTAGAGGAAAGCCTGTGAGAAGAATGGAGAACTTCTCCAAGATGGTGTGCGAGTATGGAAGATCAAGATTTGGTGTAATTGAGCAGAAGGTGCAGAAGATGATGGAAGAAAAGGATCAGATCAATAGGCGAAGGAGGAAAATCAAAGGGTTAAGGAAAGAAGTACAGCGGTTACGGAGGGCGAAGAGAGAGGCGAGTGGGGAAGAGGTGGCAGCAATCGATGAGTTGGTAAAGCTGGCAAGAAATGGTATTTGCAAGTTGGCGAAGGCAGAGAGGAAAGCAGTGAGGCGTAGAGAATCTAGGAAGGCCCGAAAGGACTTCACAGAGGACCCCTTCAAGTTTACAAAGAAGGTTTTTGCAGAGAAGACAAGTGGGACCCTGAAGATACCAAGAGAGCAGCTTGAGGAAGCCTTGATGATGACCTATGCTGATCCAAACAGGAATATCCAAGTAGAGAGTATAGATGGCCTTAACAGACCACAAGAACCTGAAGTGCCTTTCGACCTGTGTAGAATACGGCTATGTGAAGTACAGACGGTCGTTAGGAAAGCCAGAGCAAAGGCAGCCGGAGGCCCAAATGGGATCACGTATGCAGTGTACAAGAACTGTCCGGAGCTGACAAAGTGTCTCTGGAAACTGCTTGCGAGTGTTTGGGAGTCTGGTGAGATACCCGACAGCTGGTGCATTGCTGATGGAATTTACATACCAAAGGAGAAGGACGCTGTGTCTCTTGGTCAGTTCAGACCAATATCTTTGTTAAATGTTGAGGGCAAGATCTTCTTCACGGTGCTTGCAAAGAGACTAACCCAATTTCTGCTGGCTAATAGCCTTATCAATACCAGCATCCAGAAAGCGGGTATTCCTGGTTTTCCAGGTTGCCTTGAGCATGTGTCTATGATCTGGAATAGGATAATGCAAGAAAAGAATGTAAAGAAGGAGCTCCATGTGATATGGTTGGACTTGGCCAACGCCTATGGTTCTGTCCCACATAGAATGATTTGGTTCGCTTTGGATTTCTTCCACATCCCAGGGAAATTGCAGCAGGCAATTGAGAAGTACTTCGGGAAATTTAAGTTCCGGTTTACGACGGAGGAGTTCACGACTAAATTCATGCTACTGGAGAAAGGTATCGCAATGGGATGTGCGATATCACCTGTCTTGTTCATTTTGGTGATGGAAGTGATTATAAGAAGCTGTGGTGGTGATGAGTACCAGCTAAAGGCCTTTATGGACGACCTGACAGTTCTAGAAGCGGAGGAATGGAGGGCCAAGAAGTTGGTGGAGCGGTTACAAGAGTTAGTGACATGGTCAGACATGGTGTTTAAAGCTAAGAAGAGCAGGTATCTTACGCTACGGGCTGGGAAAGTTGTTGACGAAGTTTTCATGGTTGAAGGTGAACGAATTCCATCAGTGAAAGAAAAGGGCATGAAGAGCCTAGGTACTCCTTTCCAATCACAGACCGACATCGAGGGGTTGAAGTCCAGCAGCAAGCTGAAGATGGACTGAAGATGGAGAGCAATTGCAAAGACGAAGCTACCTGGGAAGTTTAAGGTCTGGATGGTTCAGTTTGGGCTACTACCAAGGTTGATGTGGCCGTTGACAGTTTGAGGTGGCACTGACAAGAGTTGAGAGTATTGAAGGGAAGATCACTAAGATGGTAGGAAAGTGGCTAGGAGTTCCTAAGATGCTGACAAATGTAGCACTCTACAGTCGGTCAACGAAGCTCCAGTTTCCCTTATCATCAGTGGTGGAAGAATATAAAGTTGCGAAGGTTAGACTACAGTCAATGCTAAATGATTCCAATGACCAAGTGATAAGTAATAACCCACCGGCCCTGCAAGTTGGACGGAAGTGGAATGTTGGTGGTATGGTGAAAGAAGTTGAGGCCGTAGCACGTCAACGTGAAATTGTTGGAGTGGTGCATGAAAAGGGAGTTTGCCTTGGCATAGTAAGAAGGCAACAATTTTGGTCAAAGGCCGGAGCTGGGGAACGAAGAAAGATCAGAGAGCAGGAGACTCATCATTTGGTAGAGGCTGAAAGGGTGTCGAGAGCAGCACAGCAGGGTCAGCAAGGTCGATGGATGACGTGGAATGTAGAGGAGAGAAAGGTGACTTGGAAGGACATTTGGGGAAGAAGTTTTGGGAGTCTGAAGCGGCTACTCCAGATGACGTACGATGTGTTTCCATCACCAGCGAACCTGAGAAGATGGGGTACTGGCAAGAGTGCGAACTGTCATCTGTGTGAAAAGTATGCTACTCTTCACCATATCTTGTCAGCGTGTCATGTTGCTCTGAGTAGAGGATGGTATACATTTAGGCACAACTTAGTTCTGAAGGTGGCTGTGAAGGCAGTAAACGAAGCGTTTGTCCCAGTGAAGAAGAGCCAACCAGTTAAGTTTGTGAGAGCCGGTGAACAGGTGAGAGGTCGGAAGCAGAAGAGGACAGGCACTGGTCCAAAAAGAAAGTGGACTGTGTTAGAAGACAAGACTTTGCCAGCTGATGTGGTGGTGTCTGATTTGTGGCCTGATACTGAGCTTAATGGGTCGAAATCCCGAGGAGTGATAGCGCTCAGCTGACGACCCAGGCCCTGGGAAATAGCGCTTTTTGGCGTACTTTTCTCTAGACACTAGTCCCTAGAGGCAACTATTTTTGGTTTCAAATCTGGGCAAACGCAGTCCCAGAAAATTCTGAATGTGACAAACAATAAACAGGTGCTGTAAACAAGTCAATGCTGCTAAAAATACAAACTTGCAGAAACAAAGATACTATTCGGACATAGTTTTGCACATAAGACTGACATGGTTTGCACATAAGACTGGCATAGCATGTTTCAAGTACACACATATATGTCAGAAGGTGGGGGGGGGAGCATACCATATTCTGCCCCCCCCCGGTTGAAAAGGTGGGGGGGGGGGAGGATGTCCCCCCTATCCCCCACCAAACTGCGCCCATGCCGCCAAACCAGAGTTGTGCACAGCTACCGCTGATACCTGCACATATCTTGAATGTGTAAAAACATGATTTGAAGGCAGGTCACAGAATTCTTTAAGAAATGCCTCTTGTCTCTATCAGGAACCTGCAAATCTATATAAAAAAATATATAAATATCCTACATTGTATAAAACCTGTTGGGCTCAATAAAAATAAAAAAAAGAAATGCCTCTTGTCTCAACCCATTTTCTCAGCACAGCATTTCTACCAAGCAGTACAACTCCAACTCCTCAAAGATGAAAGGTCCACTCTTGTGAATACTGGTGACTCCAACGTAATCTTTGGCTGATTACAGGGTCTTGTCTCAAAAGCACTCCCACACTCCATTTACATAATTTGTTGTGTCCATATTTGGAAGACTCCCATCCAGATTACATGCAAACCCAAGTGAAAACAGTCTGACATTTTTTTGTGTGACCAGACGACGTAACTAAACAACTAAATCCTAAGGGAAGCGATAAGAATACTGTGCCACAATCCATAAAGTGAATCATTCTATAGATCCAACAGTTATACGGGAGTCTCCATCTCATTCCCATGAGAACGTGATCAGTTTTCTTCATAACACAACTGGTATTAAAATACCACATCCAGCAGTGCTGCTCTACTACAATCAAGAAGCATACACACAACACACAGGGCACGCAAAGAATGCCCAAGTCTAATCCTCCTAATACCTTCTTAGACGAGGGTGATATACGACACATCAGAAGGAGGCGCTCCACCACAACTGCTGCTTTCTGGGTACGCCAACCACTGCAGTGTGTGTGTGTGTGTGTTTCTGTGTATAGATCACAAACAAGTGCAAAACTCACAAAGGTTATGTGGATTGAATGTCTGAAGGTGACGGGGTTCCCAGTCATCCATCTCAGAATCTTCATCTTCATCATCTTCAGCAGAATCATCTGTGGAGTCTGTGGCCCCAAGGGGACTTGTGGAGGGTTCTGCTATGTCAGCCATGGAGTTGAGTGAATTTGACACAGACAGCTGTTCCTGTGTGTCATCAAATGCATTCAGTGAAAAATTATTTTGACTAATATTTTTCAGAGCATGCCAAATCAGAATTGTTACAGGTAAGTTAAAAAAAACGGAAGTCTATCAATACAGTAATGTGTAAGTCTGAAGTACTCAAGTGATTTGAGGATTGTGGTCAATTATTTTTACCATCTGTCAGTAAAAGATGAATTGTCAAACTTCCAATTGATCATTTTTGATTTAGTTCAATCACAAGGTTCATAGACGTCCATAGAAGTTAGAAAATCAACATGAACAAATATAACAAGAAATAAAAGATCATAGAGAGAGAGAGCAATAATGCTATTTAAAATAAGCACCACAAGAGGTCACTAGCACCTCATATGGGCAACAAAAACAAAAGGCTAACACCACATTTGTATGTAATATATTGACAGAACAAACTAAAATATAACCATCATACATAGAAAATCTTATGCCACCATTGTGATCCAGCACATTGGAATTAACAATACTTTCAACAAATACATTTTTACTCTTTAACAATTTGGTTTTAAAGTTATATACATTCTTTCTCATCAATTCACCAAAAGATGTTACTGACAAATTAAGAAACATTTCACTTGCACTTGATTATTTTTCAGACTCAATAACAAATCTTGCAGCGAATTACTGCAAGCAACTCGTACTGTATTCATAACAGTAACAGAAGTCTTGAACCAAAGAGGAGAACAATATATCGAGGTACAATGTGACCTGAACAACATACACTTAACATCACAGGAACACTTAGTAAATTTCTTGAGTAATAAATTTGTTTGGGTATAAATTTTCCTTAGGTGTTTCGTACAATCACTATTCATAAATTCATCAACTTTGAGCCGGAGAACAAGGTATTTAGTTTTCAATACAAACTGTAGTTGGTGGCCAGATAACAAAAGTGGATCCAGTGTTTTGACACTTTTTGGCTTCAGAGCTAGTCACATAGATTTAGTGCAATTAAAGACAATACCGTGTGTGTCTGTGCAATTTGGACAAATGTCTTCAGTTTATTTGTGGTTTTAATACTGACAGTACATTGCACATGGATGTTTGTTATAGATTTATGTGACTATATTACTGAAATTAATTGTGATATATGTACCAACACTGGGAATGTGAAAATGAAATGAAGTGCAGACAACGAAATACATCTCAGATTCCATGATCCATAGCAAAAAAACAAACAAACGTGCTCTTGTGCGCTAATATTTTAGGATTTGTAAATGGACATACAACAGCAAGAAAATGTGCTATTTACATGGCTATATTACAGTACAGTGCCCTTGTACTGCATGCTCATATTTTCACAATTTGATCCAAAAATGCAAAAGTCATTGTTTCAACAGGGTGAATACTGTATTTTCCGGCGTATAAGTCGCACCTGTCAAAAATGCCACTTGAAGAGGAAAAAAAAAAACATATATAAGTCGCACCGGAGTACAAGTCGCAGTGCCTCCCAAATGTGACTTATACTCAGGAAAATCGGGTAACTGCACAAACAACGTGTTGTCACCTGGGGAACTGGTTCTAGGATGGCTTGCGGGGCCTCAGCTACATTGCTGAGAACATGCAGATTGGCAGTGTTCATGTTCTGTCCACTGGGCAGTAAAACTGTGACCTAGTAATGAGATGCGATTATTAAAAAAGAAAGAAGAACAAAGAAATACACACGAAGACAATGACGCGTCCATAACCTGGGAAACTTACCTGTTGCGTCGTACCATCCTGTTGAATGTAAGCTACTTGCGGCTGATCACCAAATACAGTCTGAAAACATGCATTTGTCAATACATTTTTTTCTGGTTGCTATTGTGGTCCAAGTACTGCTCAACTAAGAACACTTTCAGTTCAGTTTAATAAGAAAATTTAAATCTTACAAGGGATTTTGCCATTTAGTTTTTAATAATCACAATCACAGAAACATGCTTTCCAAACAGCATGACTATGTTTTCAGTCCAGGCATCTTCAAATAAAACAACAACTACAAATTACCATGAGAGCATATGTTACCTAAAAATGTAAGCTAAACGTTTTTCTAAAAATAAAAATGATCTGTTCATACCTGAGCTCCATTTGCAGGATGGATGTAGACGAGTGTATGTTCAGCAGACTCCACTGAGGTATAGGAGTTCCCATCAGCTGTATAAACCACCTGCTGTTGTGGCCGGTCACTCTGCTCTCCACTGTACACTATCTGGGCCACTGTGCCACCTTCAAAATGCACCTGCAATATGTGCACACAAATCCTTTGAACCCTCTGTAGAATGTTTACAATCTTTTTAATGTGAATCATACTGACAGAATCCTTCACTACATTGTTAAAGTTTCACAAATAACATTAACTGGTGTGTTAAAGGCATTTGTCCTTGAACTAGAGGGAGATCTGTTCCATGTCGGAATTATAAGCAATGACAATGGATAAGTTAGTAGCAATCATTTGAAGCCTCAGAATACTTCATGCAGACTGGAAAAAGAAGTTTAGTGCTTTATAACGTACACTGAGGTCCATAAGTATGGGACAGTGACAATTTTAGTAATTTTGCCTCTGTACTGTACAATGTAGTTGAAATTAAACAATCAAGGTGTGCTTGTAGTGCAGATGTTCTGTTTTAATTTGAGAAGTCCTATATAAGCCCATTAGTCTTTGGACTGGGACAACGTAGATTAAGTGTGCTATCCAAGGACACATACAGGCAGTCAGACCAGAAACTTCACCTAAGCTGCATATTAGTAGCCCAAACACTGCATCATCCATTTAAGAATGACAGCCATTTTCACAGACATTCATACCATTTTCACAGGCCACAAGTAATTGGACAAACTAAATCTAAGGTTTATTTTTCATACAGTTAAACACTTTTACAGCCAGTTTTCTTTGGACAAGTCAGAGGATGGATGCATGAACATTTCCAAGTTACTGAATGTCTTTGATATACTTTACATGAGGTCAAGGTCAGGTCAGGCCCGGAGGTAAGCACAGTACTGTATCCATCATAGCATGGAAGCACTTTTAATCCTGAATGGCAACTACCCAGGTAGACAAATGGAAGGTGGATAAAAAGGGAGAAGCCCAAAGAATTTAGTATGAAATACAAAACGTATGGTACTGTAAATCTCCATGGAGCACATAGCTTTCAAAAACTGACTGACCATGCAAGAAAGACTCCTGAAGGAAGCCACTGAGACACCCTTGACAACTGTGAAAAATTTTTAGGCTTCTGTGACTGTGATTGGAGAAACTACGTATTGTAAACCTTTCTTAAACATTTGAGAACAGAAATTTTACTCATAAAAATAAGGCTACAGTAAGAAAGAGTTTTCACACACCAAGACAAATCATACTTTACAGCTTTCAAACAACTCTGAAGGTCTTACAGGCTTCTGTGGCTGTAGAAAGTATGAATAGCGCAACTTTTGTCTGTTGCACTTCCACTTACACAGCTTCATGGCAGAGTGGCACAGAGAAGGATTTTCTCACGTGTATAAAAGTATTCACAGCCTTTGCAACCAAGCTCAAAATTGAGCTCAGGTACATCCTGTTTCCACTGATCATCCTCGAGAGGTCCCACAGTTGACAGTGCATGTCAGAGCACAAACCAAGCATGAAGTCAAAGGAATCGTCTGTAGACCTCAGAGACAGGATTGTCTTGAGGCACAATACTGGGGAAGGTTATAGACCCATTTCTGCTGCTTTAATGGTCCCAATGAGCAGAGGACTCTTCCTAAAGGTGGCCACCCATCTAGACTGACCAATCGTGGCAGAAGGGCCTTAGTCAGGGAGGTGACCAAGAACCTAATGCTCACTCTATCAGAGCTCCAGCATTACTCTGTTGAGAGAGGAGAACCTTCCAGAAGGACAATCATCTCTGCAACAATCCACCAATCAGACCTGTATGGTAGAGTGGCCAGACGGAAGCCACTCCTTAGTGAAAGGCACATGTCAGCCCACCTGGAGTTTGCCAAAAGGCACCTAAAGGATTCTCAGACCATGACAAACAAAATTCTCTGGTCTGATAAGACAAAGATTGAACTCTTTGGTGTGAATACCAGGCGTCATGTTTGGAGGAAACCAGGCACCATCCTTACAGTTAAGCATGGTGGTGGAAGCATCATGCTGTGGGGATGTTTTTCAGCTGCAGGAACTGGGAGACTAGTCAGGATTGAGGTGAAAGATGAATGTAGCAATGTACAAAGACATCCTGGATGAAAACCTGCTCCAGAGCGCTCTTGACCTCAGACTGGGCAACGGGTCATCTTTCAGCAGGACAATCACCCTAAGCCTACAGCCAAGCTATCAAAGGAGTGGCTTCAGGACAACTCTGTGAATGTCCTTGAGTGGCCCAGCCAGAGCCCAGACCTGAATCCAATTGAACATCTCCGGAGAGATCTGAAAATGACTGTACACCGACGCTCCCCATCCTGATGGAACTTCAGAGGTGCTGCAAAGAGGAATGGGCAACTTAATAGCACATGATAACGTGTCTCCTGTGACAGCTTCACTGTCAGTGTAGAAATCATCGCTTGCAAGATTTGGATAACTAAAGGTATAAAAGTATTTTCCCAAATTGTAAAGAACAATCAACTGGAAAATTCTGACACATTACAGAATAAATTCAATTTGGAGAAAAAAGATTTTTTATAGGTATAGGTGACAAACAAGGAATTACTATAATCAGGATATTAAGCAAAACACAGATCAGAATAACCCATTGACTGTACTTTTTACAAAAGAATACAAATCAAAACAAACATGAGGAATAATCTCAAAACTAAAAATTATTTAGTTTTATTACTAATTGTACCTTGATATATTCGATCAGTGGGTTTCAAACTGTGTGCTCCCACTAAGGTTGCAAAAACTAACTGTAAATACTGTTAACCAACAAAAGAAGGAGAAAAAGGAAAAAGAAAACATTGTTAGGTAACATGCCAGGAGAAAAATGAATGAAATTTTAGTGCTTAAATCGACCAGTGAAAAGACAGTGTTTGGGGCAACCAAAAAAAGAAGAAAGTCGAGGACGATCTTGGTTTGTATCTCTCCACAGTACATCCCCACATCAGCAGCCTGTGCGCGTCAAAGACCCAGACTCATTGCTCACACTAAACAACAGGTGAGACTCGATGAGAGACTATATACATATAAAAGTTGAATTAATATTGTTTATGCTAAAAGGTGTTAGTTATGTCAAAGACATTTAAAAATGCACAGAAATGTTTAAATGTTAAAAAAAACAATGTTTAAAATACGACAAAAGGTAAAAATAGAAGACTAGAAAGTTTTGAAAAACACGTTTAAAATGTTTGAAAAGGGTGTAAAATGTGTGAAAGAATAGAAAGTTCTTTAAAAACATGTTTAAAATGTTTACAAAGGCTGTAAAATGTGTAAATGTATAGACAGTTACTTAAAACACATAAATATTTAAAATGTGTTTAACATGTGTAAAAGAATAAAAAGAATCACACAAAGATGTTGAAATTGTGTGTATGTGTGTCGGTTGGGGGGGGGGTGTGGGGCGCTATTCATTTGTTCTCGGGGGGGCTCACTCTCCCACACTTTGAAAACCCATGTATTAGATTATTACTAATTTTAATAGTCATTCAACAAAATACATTAAAAAAGCAGGGATTGTTTTAACAGAGGATTCAACCTACCTCTCTGTGTCCTCAGATAACACTTCATCTGCATTATTACAGTCCAACCTGCTGTAAATGGGTGTGAACTTTAGCTGGGAAATGACCTGTGAATGTCAGGGGAAGCTGTGAACTCATCCACTTCACGCTTCTGTATTCAGGGACAACCACGGGACAGACAGGCCTCAAAGCCTGTACAAGACTCATTTAAAGCTGTGTGGTGTCTGGGTTTTTAAGATTTCAGTCATAAAAAGAAATAGCTTATTTCTGTATAAATCTAATATATTTCTCACATATTTTGTAAAAGTTAGTGAGAAACAAACACTTTGAAATTTAAAAGTGCCACATTTGTAACCAGACAACACATGAAGTGATTTACAATACATCTTATAGAGGGCATGCCGAGGGAACGTGCATCAAGCAAATGGGTCAGGTCACAGGTAAACTCAAAATCTCACCCAAGTGCAGAGTTCATCTGTGTGTTGGCGTTACTTGGAAAAGACAATATTCACCATGGAATCCCCCCAGATAAATATACTATAGTCATTAAAAATGGAGCTGTAAGCTAATTTTGTCCAAAAAATAAATAAATAAAATAAAATAAATAATATTTGGATTTTAGTAGAAACTAAATTTTGTCAGTTTTGTAAAATCTGAAAGGCTATACAGCTTTAAGGATAATAAATATTAAAGCTGGATCACCATCAAAATTTTATCACAAGGTATGTCAATTAATTTGTGAGATATCCTGAATATAATCAAATGAACATAACCTAGGCATTCGGTTAGCTGGCAAATGCAACATTTAGAGTAGGAGGTAGCAAATGTGTTCAGGTGGGGGGCATCAGACCTGTGCAGCATTGCCTGAATCTGTGTTAGCAGTCTGATTCCACACAGCAGAAGGTTCCTCTTTGGTCTCCATGGCAGCACGATGAGCATGGAGTCAGGCCTGTGGACACATCACCAGTTCACTCCAAAAACAGTCACTGCAATGTGCACAGATCACAGCATCTACATTATTTATAAAAAATGCAACATGATGACAAAAAACCAAAAGACCTCATTTGATTGGTGGACTGTACGTTATGTGGCATCATTTGTCCCATTGTACAGAAAAATAGCTCACTGTGTGAGTCAACATTCAAGAAAACTTTATTTTTCTGAGAAAAGTGTATTATCCCCAAGGGGCAATTCAGTTCTCATACAATAGAAAGAGCAATAAAAATGATACGTCAGTGCAGTGAACATTAGTAACAGTGCAGCTTAAAACACTTTTTTCTTTTACTTCTTCCTTTCCTTCTCCCTTCCTCTTTCAATAGACAGTTAAATTTAAATTTAAAAACAAGTTAAAACAGGAGAGCATCAGAATGAGCCAGGTAAATGTTTAAAAAAAACAAACAGCTGTGCGAAACGGTGCATCGGGAAAATATTCACAACGCTTCACTTTTTCCACTTTTTATGTTACAGCCTTCTTCCAAATGGATGAAGTTAATTTCTTTTCCTCAAAATTCTACACACAATACCCCATAATAACAATGTGAAAAATATATATTTTTTTGCAATTAAAAAAAAGAAATAAATAAAAAAATCACATGTACATAAGTATTCACACATTTTTCCATGAAGCTCAAAATTGAGCTCAGGTGCATCCTGTTTTCACTGATCATCCTTAAGATGTTTCTACAGCTTAATTGAAGTCCACCTGGGGTAAATTCAATTGATTGAACATGATTTGGAAAAGCAAACACCTGTCTACATATAAGGTCCCACAGTTGACAGTGCATGTCAGAGCACAAACCAAGCATGAAGTCAAATGAATTGTCTATAGACCTCTGAAACAGGACTGTCTCGAGGCACAAATCTGGGGAAGGGTACAGAAACATTTCTGCTGCTTTGAAGGTCCCAATGAGCACAGTAGCCTCCATCATCCGTAAATGGAAGCAATTCGGATCATCCGTAAATGGAAGCAATTCGGATCCACCAGGACTCTTCCTACAGCTGGCCACCCATCTGAACTGAGTAATTGGGGAGAAGGGCCTTAGTCAGGGAGGTGACCAAGAACCTGATGGTCACTCTGTTGGTGCTCCAGCATTCCTTTGGAGAAAGGAGAACCTTTCAAAAGGACAACCATCTCTGCAGCAATCCACCAATCAAGCCTGTATGATAAAGTGGCCAGATATAAGCCATTCCTTCGTAAAAGGCACATGGAAGCCCACCTGAAGTTTGCCAAAAGGCACCTGAAGGACTCTCAGACCATGACAAACAAAATTCTCTGGTCTGATAAGACAAAGATTGAACTCTTTGGTGTGAATAACAGGCGTCACGTTTGGAGGAAACCAGGCACCATCCTTACAGCTAAGCATGATGGTGGCAGCATCATTCTGTGGGGATGTTTTTCAGCTGCAGGAACTGAGAGACTAGTCAGGATTGAGGGAAAGATGAATGTAGCAATGTCAACTCTGTGAATGTCCTTGAGTGGCCCAGCCTGTCACAGACATGGACCCAAAAAAGCTGGACACAAATGCGAGACTCACTTAGGTGCTTTGTGTGTAAAAAGAGTTTTACTGCAGAACCAGGCAAGGGTCGGTACACGGATAAGCAAGCCAAAATCAGCAATGGTATCCAAAACATGAGACAGGATTGAAGTCAAAAACAGGCAACAGGTTCAGTACACAGCAAGGCAAAAAAAAAAAAAAAGTCAAGCTCAAGAATAACGTACAGAGCTGGAAGGAAGACACAAGGAACAATGAACTGTCAAAGGCATGGGGAAAAACAGAAGATTTAAATAACAAGAGTGATTATGATAAATGAGATACAGGTGTGGGAGAAAAACCAGGAAGAGGGTGTGGCAAACAAAGGGACAAGACACACCCAGATCCCAACCACCGACAAGAGAGTGCAGTCAGACAAACACCAAACAGACCAAAACAGAACACCAAGAAAGACCACAACATGAACACAGTTGTTGTTCATTCGGCTGCTCCCGGTTTTGTTCGGGGTCGCCACAGCGGATACAACCAGATCCGCATTGGTAATTGGCACAAGTTTTACGCCGGATGCCCTTCCTGACGCAACTCCTGTTTTACCTGGAGAAACACACACAGCCGTTGGTGTTCCAAAGCGGCCTCCCATCCAAGTACTAACCAGATCCTGCTCTGCTTAGCTTCTGAGATCTGACGGGATCAGGCTGACAGAGAGCAGACCGGCTGCCACAACATGAACACAATGAAAAGACATAAATCCCGTTTTGTTTTTTTTCCCAAGATGGCGCTGTTGAAGCAGCAGCCTGTTACTTCAGCTCTGCTCCCTCTTTTCCTACTTTCGCTATTTTTAATACTTTTTAATGGTGCTTATTTATTTTTATTTGCAGTGGGTGGTACGCTGTGCAAGTATGCACATGGGAAACCCACTTTTGTTACTCTTGTGATTATTTTTATGATGCTCTCTGCACTTTTCAAGGAAGCACGGGGAAGTCCCTTTGTCTGCAGCTCCGGACGTCCCATTGTTTATAGCCGGGATCAGCTGCTTGGACTATGAGACTCAATGCACAGTGGGCCGGGTCCCCACTACGCTGAGCACCCGGACGCACCTGCAGACATTCGGAAGAAACATAGGGACTGCAGGGGCGGCTGGACAAAGTGGAGAAGGACTTATATTCCGTCTGTGGTCATGGGGAATGTAAGATCTCTCCACAACAAGGCCGAAGAGCTATCAGCGCTAACCCATTTCCAGAGGCTGTATAAAGGCTGCAGTCTCATGTGCTTCACGGAGACGTGGTTGGATGAACATGTACCGGACTCTTTAATTAACATGGACGGCTTCACACTCATCCGCGCTAACAGGACACTAGCAGAGAGCGGAAAAAAGAGAGGAGGGGAGCTCGCTGTTTATGTGAACGAGAAATGGTGCAGCGGGTCTCATATTCACGTGAAGGATCAGATCTGCTCCTAGGACGTGGAGCTACTCGCAGTGAGCATGAGGCCGTACTATCTCCCACGGGAGTTTGGAAGTGTGATTACTCTCTGCGCGTATATTCCTCCCTCTGTGGACGCCGCCGCTGCTGCCTGTGAGCGGATTCACAGCACAGTCACGCGGCTGCTGACGTAACACCCACGCGCGCTCTTTCTCATCACCGGAGACTTTAATCACGCCTCCCTCTCCGCCACCCTCCCCACATTCACCCAGTACGTCACGTGTAAAACCAGGGACAATAGAATACTGGACCTTTTTTACGCTAATGTGGAGGACGCTTACACCTCCGCCCCCCTCCCCCGCTGGGGCGCTCTGATCACAACCTCATCTATCTGCTCCCCCAATACACACCCAGAGTGAGAAGAGAACCAATACACAAAAGGTCAGTGAAAGTCTGGACTGAAGAGGCCACTGAGAGGCTGAAAGACTGCTGCAGAACCACAGGCTAGAGCATGTTTCAAAACTTTTATGGTGAAGACATCAATGGCCTGACCCAGTGTGTCACTGACTACGTGAACTTCTGTGTGGAGAGCACTGTGCCCACCCGGAGGATACGGTGCTTTCCCAACAACCACCCCTGGGTGACCCCCGAGCTGAAGGCCCTGATGAACCAGAAGAAGAGGGCTTTCAACTTGGGAGACAGAGAGGAGCAGTGTAGAGTCCAACAGGAGCTCCAGTGGAAGATCCGTGCAGCCAAGAAGGTGTATGGAGGGAAGATGGAGGAGCAGCTGGCCCAGAACAATGTCAGAGACGTGTGGAGATGCCTCAAGACCATCTCCGGATTTGTGCATGGTGCCAGCAGGACTGCAGATGGGATTCTCGGTTCGCAGAGGAGCTAAAAAGCTACTTTAACCGTTTTGGCTCCTCCACACCTGCCCCCCGCCTGCTCCCGGCTCCCCACGTCTTCAGCAGCCAGCCCTCCAGTCCCTCTGACCCACTACCTTCTACCCCCTGGTCACCTTCACTGCACCCCGGACCTCCTCCCACCCGCGACTGTAGCACCAGCCCACCTCAGCTCCTCTCCTCCTCTCCAGTAGGTAGATGACAGCATCATCTACCTACTGCAACGAGTGCTCACCCACCTGGAGACCAACGGGAGCACTGTGAGAGTCATGTTCTTTGATTTCTCCAGCGCTTTTAACACTATCAGACCGGCACTGCTGAGGGGGAAGCTGGAGGAGGCAGGTGTGGATGGACACCTTGCTGCCTGGACCATCAACTACCTCACTGACCGCCCACAGTATGTACAGCTGCGCGGCTGTCAGTCTGAGGTGGTAAGGTGCAGCACCGGGGCCCCCCAGGACACCGTCCTCTCACCTTTCCTCTTCACCCTCTACACCTAGGACTTCACCTACAACATAGACAGCTGCCACCTCCAGAAGTTCTCTGATGACTCCGTCATTGTGGGTCGCATGTCTGAGGGGAACGAGCTGGAGTACTGGTCGGTCATCACAGACTTCGTGGACTGGTGTGAGCGCAACCACTTGTGTCTCAACATCAGTAAGATGAAGGAGATGGTGATCGACTTCAGGAGGAAACCACCACCTCACCCACCGGTGAACATCCAGGGGGAAGACATAAAGACTGTGGACAGTCTCAAATACCTGGGTGTTCACCTCAACAGCAAACTGGACTGGACTCACAACACCGACACCCTGTACAAAAAAGGTCAGAGTTGCCTCCACCTCCTGAGGAGACTGAGATCCTTTGGAGTGAGCAGGCCTCTGCTTAAGACCTTCTACAACTCTGTTGTAGCCTCAGCTCTCCTCTATGCTGTCGTCTGTTGGGCCCCGGGCAGCACACAGCGGGAGAGAAAGAGTCTGAACAAGCTGGTCAGGAAGTCCAGCTCTGTCCTGGGCTGTCCTCTGGACTCTCTGGAAGAGGTGGCTGAGAGGAGGGTGTTAACCAAGCTCAAAACCATCATGAACAACTCCACTCACCCTCTGCACCGGACTGTAGTGGAGCTGACGAGCTCGTTCAGTGACAGGATGAGGCACCCTCAGTGCAAGAAGGAACGATACTGCAGGTCGTTCCTCCCTGCTGCTGTCAGGCTGTACAATAACACTGTGAAATAACCACATGCAATAATATGTTCACAAATCATGTGCAATAAAAACTCGTTTACAAATCCCAGCACTGATGTCACCTTACCACATCTAAACTCCACTTCACATATTGTAAAGATGTTCCTATCTCCCTTTCAATCCCAATCATGTTTATATATATATATGCATAGTATATGTGTATAGGTATGTGTGTGCATATGGATATGCGTGTATGGGTGTATGTGTATATGCATATGTATACATATATACACATGTATATATGTATACAGGTATGTACGTGGGTGTATATGTATATATATATATATACACACACATACGCACGTGAGTGCGTGTGTATATATATATACATACATATTCTATTTCTACCTCATTTCTTATGTCTTGTACTGTTACAAGTATTATTATTGCTTATCTTTGCACACGCTGTTCGATGAACATTTTCCTCTACTTGCATCCACCTTGTGTGTTTTCTTAAGAGCTGACGTAACGTGACTGTGAGATCAATAAAGTTTATCTATCCATCTATCTTCTACAACCACCCACATGGCACAGCCAGAGCCCAGACCTGAATCCAATTGAACATCCGTGTAAAAATTTGAAAATGACTGTAAACCAACGCTCCCCATCCAACCTGATGGAGCTTGAGAGGTGCTGCAAAGAGGAATAGGCAAAACTGCCTAAAGATAGGTGCACCAAGCTTGTGGCATCAAGACTTGAGGCTTTAATTGCTGCCAAAGGTGCATCGATAAAGTATTGAGCAAAGGGTGTGAATATTTATATGCATGTAATTTCTTCATTTTTTATTTTTAATAAATTTGCAAAAATTAACAAAAAAATCATGTTGTCATTGTGGGGTGTTGTGAGTAGAATTTTGAGGGAAAAAATTTATTTAATCCATTTTGAATAAGGCTGCAGCATAACAAAATATGGAAAAAGTTAAGTGCTGTGAATACTTTTGGGGTACACGGTACTTATACATTGAAATAAACAGGGGTGCAAATAAGTGGTACTTACTCATTGTGCTCGTGTGTGCTAAACATCATTGATGTGTGTGTGTGTGAGAGAGAGAGAGAGACTGGGTGAATGTTAGGCATCATTCTAAAGCACTTTGTGCTTCTGATTCAGATAAAAAAGTGCTATATAAATGCAGTCCATTTACCATTCCATGTTACAACCTATGTAAATAGTATGACTGCACTCATAAAAAAACATTTTTGTATATATATATATATATATATATATATATATATATATATACACACACACACACACACACACAGAGGTCTGTCCATAAAGTATCGTACCTTTTTATTTTTTAAAACTATATGGATTTGATTCATATGTTTTCACGTCAGACAAGCTTGAACCCTTGTGCGCATGCGTGAGTTTTTCCACACCTGTCGGTGACGTCATTCGCCTGTGAGCACGCCTTGTGGAAGGAGTGGTCCCGCCCCATTGTCGGATTTTCATTGTCTGGAAATGGCGGAATGATTTGGGGTTTTTTTCCATCAGAATTTTTTCAGAAGCTGTTAGAGACTGGCATCTGGAAACTATTCGAAAAATGTATCTGGCTTTCGGTGAAAATTTACGGGCTTCACAGAGAATAAGGTCTGGTAGTACAGCTTTAAGGACCCCTTTAAGGACGCTCAGCGCGCCGCGCTGCGAGCTGCGATGACACGGCACAAGCCACTGGACCATTTCTGAGCTGATGGCTCTGTGGATACGAGACCGTCGTGTGCTCTTTCTCTGGTTATCACAAGAGCTGGACATCAGCCATTTTCCGGCAGATTTCACTTTTAACAAGAGATTTTGTCATGGAAAGCCGCGCGGAGGCTTCGCGCGTCACGACCGATTCGCTTTGGAAGCGAGACAAAGGAACACCTCCGTTTCGGCGTGTAAGAGGACAAGTTTGGCCGAGATAGACATGTCCAATCTTGTCCTCTGTAGGCCTATAGAATAGATTCGTGATTTTGGGTGCAATTTTGTTATTTAAGCTATTTGTTTGTTTGCCTACACACTTAATATTGTAAATAAAGTGTTAAATTATTCAGCATTATGTCGTCATATGTTATGTATTATGCTGTACTTGTGCGTCTAATGATATGAGTGGGTTAGGGGGTGATGGTGGTGAGCAGGGGAGCCGGGGGGGTGTGGTATTGTCCCTACCAAAGCTGAGACCAAACCTACGCCCTTGTATATATATATATATATATATATACACACACACACACACACACATATATATAAATCCACTTATTCTCAATGCTAATATTCATTAAGCCTGCAAGAATGATTGATTTCAAAATTGATAAAGTGTTGATTATTTTCTTGATCAGTTGTTAGGTTTTCAAATTTCTTGTTTTTCTCACTGCCCAAAGATAATTCAGTTTACTGCCAGACAGGACCAAAGCAGGAATACAAAAAAAAAAATCTGCAATCAAAGAATTTAGATATAAAAAAGACTCAAATCTTTTAATCAGTTATAAAAAAAAAAAGTTGTAGATTAATTTAATAGTCGATTAATCGTTGCAGCTCGAACATTAACTCAGGAGATGGTCATACCAGGACAATGCAGATACATTATCTCACAGGTCATGTAAATAAGTAACTGACGATAAATCTGTCGTTTTTGTGACCATCGAGAGCGATTTGATGTTATTTTGATGCGTGAATGATGGAGCATAAAATGTCACAGCTTCATCAGACCAACACATGAAAAAACCTGAATAATGAACAGCTTATGGGACTTTGATTTTGGAACCTTCACGCATGCAGGCAGGACAGCAGAGATTAAAAAAGGCGTCCTGTCGGTCAGGCACCGACACTCGGCGGGGGGAAGAAGGAGAACCACGCGGCCGGACTCCACTTCAAACAGCGGCCGGGAAACACAACCCAAACTGCCGCCTGTCGGCACAAAAACCCCGCCGAAATCACGCCGCGTCGCCAAGTTGCCGGGAATTCTAGTTGGTATATTCAATATTAAAGCAAATCCCCCCCATTTTAACCCCGCGAGTTCTCGGTCCCAAAACGGACCATACCACAAAAAGCGACGCTATAGGAACTCGGGCATTCCGCGCGCCGCTACATTAGCGCCGCGGTCACACCGCCGCAGCGCAAGGCCGCCGTGGACACAAGCAACAACAGCACAACACACGGACGACGACTCGACCGTGTGGTGTTTAACAGGAACGTTTTTAATGCGGTAAATGTCCGAATTGTGCGAGTAGACCCACCCGTGCCCCGAGTCTACTTGAGCCCAGCCTGAATGTCTGGTGCAGAACAAGGAAGACTCGGCTCCATTTTGGGTGGGACTAAACAACAACAACCATATCGGAAGAGACCGCACGAAAAAAGAAATCTTCTACGGGTAAAAATGCAATGAAACGATCCGTACGTTTGATTTATACTGAGAGAAAGACTACAGAATAGTCGAGCTGCAGAAGCGGGCCGTGAAGTAATCCCCAGTTTTCTTAGATTTCGTGTAAAAAGATCGAGGGTTCTTACCTCAGAATGGTAGCTGCAGAGATGGCTGCATTGCATATATTAACATAATCTGCCTAGCAACGCCGGAAGAGCGTAGCCTCCGATTGGTAGTTGTTTAGCAGGTGGCAAAACTATTTGAAAATATTTTGTGTACGTACAAAACATAATTGTTAAAAAAATTAATACATACGCCAGCATGATCAATAAAATACCATGATTGTAACTTTTTTGTAACATTCTCAAAAAGGAACAGCAACAACATACACCTGGTTTTCAGTTTTCCCCCAATCAAAATCTTCCCAAATACATAAAACAAATCACACACTACTTTGTAAACTGACATCCTACAGTGTGAACCTAAAACACAAGAACTAAAACGAAGGCACAGAGGAGTGTTTTGGGAAAAAAAGAGACAACGATCAGAGTATTGCACGATTAGAGCCCAAGTGAGTTTAAATTTCTCAGGGTGTATTCTTAGTGAAAATTAGATTTTCTCAAATTTAGGAAAAATACTAAATCCCTCATCCACAGAGAAGGATTTGGAGCATGGGGAGATTTCCAGTCTATTAGACTGTTTTTCAGAATTGAAATGGCAATTACAGTTTTTTGCTTACTTCTTAAAATTCTATCTTTTTCATCCTGGACAGAGAAAATGCACAGCCAAGCAGTGGGTTATCAATCAGTTTTTTGTTTTTTTTTTGTTTTGTTTTTTTTTTTCAGTTTACAAAACTATTGGCCTGGATTTAGCTGCATAGATTTGTGTGTGGATTGCGAACAAAATTGGCTCATATTCACTTAGCATCTGCAATATGCATGAAACATGGTTGTATGAGTCGGCTGACACCCGCACACGTCCGCAATTATCCGCAGAGGCACGTTTCCAGGTTTTTCCATTTCCAGGATTTTTGAGCTGCACAAAATTTTGGCTGTGGATGTCATCCGCCTTACATACTCCATACATACACAATACATACACAAACATACTCAATCTATGCGCTGTATATTCGCCGTCATCTGCTGATATCCGCAACTAACAGGGATTTGCGGCTTGGCAGCGGACTGAGACAGTGTGTAAAACGGATATTTTGCATGTCTGTCATGTACACATCATGAACTAAAATAAGTTGTAGCGACTGCATACAGACTGGCCACGAATAAAGCGTTTTTATTATGTCTGCTTTGCATCTGATTTGCGGCGGATGCAAATCAGATCAAATCAAATCAATTTTATTATATAGCGCCAAATCACAACAAACAGTTGCCCCAAGGTGCTTTATATTGTAAGGCAAAGCCATACAATAATTACGGAAAAACCCCAACGGTCAAAACGACCCCCTGTGAGCAAGCACTTGGCGACAGTGGGAAGGAAAAACTCCCTTTTAACAGGAAGAAACCTCCAGCAGAACCAGACTTAGGGAGGGGCAGTCTTCTGCTGGGACTGGTTGGGGCTGAGGGGAGAGAATCAGAAAAAAGACATGCTGTGGAAGAGAGCAGAGATCAATCACTAATGATTAAATGCAGAGTGGTGCATACAGAGCAAAAAGAGAAAGAAACCCTAACTATAAGCTTTAGCAAAAAGGAAAGTTTTAAGCCTAATCTTAAAAGTACAGAGGGTGTCTGTCTCCCTGATCTGAACTGGGAGCTGGTTCCACAGGAGAGGAGCCTGAAAGCTGAAGGCTCTGCCTCCCATTCTACTCTTACAAACCCTAGGAACTACAGTCTGCAGTCTGAGAGCGAAGCACTCTATTGGGGTGATATGGTACTATGAGGTCCCTAAGATAAGATGGGACCTGATTATTCAAAACCTTATAAGTAAGAAGAAGAATTTTAAATTCTATTCTAGAATTAACAGGAAGCCAATGAAGAGAGGCCAATATGGGTGACATATGCTCTCTCCTTCTAGTCCCTGTCAGTACTCTAGCTGCAGCATTTTGAATTAACTGAAGGCTTTTTAGGGAACTTTTAGGACAACCTGATAATAATGAATTACAATAGCCCAGCCTAGAGGAAATAAATGCATGAATTAGTTTTTCAGCATCACTCTGAGACAAGACCTTTCTAATTTTAGAGATATTGCGCAAATGCAAAAAAGCAGTCCTACATATTTGTTTAATATGCGCATTGAATGACATATCCTGATCAAAAATGACTCCAAGATTTCTCACAGTATTACTAGAGGTCAGGGTAATGCCATCCAGAGTAAGGATCTGGTTAGACACCATGTTTCTAAGATTTGTGGGGCCAAGTACAATAACTTCAGTTTTATCTGACTTTAAAAGCAGGAAATTAGAGGACATCCATGTCTTTATGTCTGTAAGACAATCCTGCAGTTTAGCTAATTGGTGTGTGTCCTCTGGCTTCATGGATAGATAAAGCTGGGTATCATCTGCGTAACAATGAAAATTTAAGCAATGCTGTCTAATAATACTGCCTAACGGAAGCATGTATAAAGTGAATAAAATTGGTCCTAGCACAGAACCTTGTGGAACTCCATAATTAACCTTAGTCTGTGAAGAAGATTCCCCATTTACATGAACAAATTGTAATCTATTAGATAAATATGATTCAAACCACCGCAGCGCAGTGCCTTTAATACCTATGGCATGCTTTAATCTCTGTAATAAAATTTTATGGTCAGCAGTATCAAAAGCAGCACTGAGGTCTAACAGAACAAGCACAGAGATGAGTCCACTGTCTGAGGCCTAAGAAGATCATTTGTAATCTTCACTAATGTTGTTTCTGTACTATGATGAATTCTAAACCCTGACTGAAACTCTTCAAATAGACCATTCCTCTGCAGATGATCAGTTAGCTGTTTTACAACTACCCTTTCAAGAATTTTTGAGAGAAAAGGAAGGTTGGAGATTGGCCTATAATTAGCTAAGATAGTTGGGTCAAGTGATGGCTTTTTAAGTAATGGTTTAATTACTGCCACCTTAAAAGCCTGTGGTACATAGCCAACTAATAAAGACAGATTGATCATATTTAAGATCGAAGCATTAATTAATGGTAGGGCTTCCTTGAGCAGCCTGGTAGGAATGGGGTCTAATAGACATGTTGATGGTTTGGAGGAAGTAACTAATGAAAATAACTCAGAACAATCGGAGAGAAAGCGTCTAACCAAATACCGGCATCACTGAAAGCAGCCAAAGAGAACGATACGTCTTTGGGATAGTTATGAGTAATTTTTTCTCTAATAGTTAAAATTTTATTAGCAAAGAAAGTCATGAAGTCATTACTAGTTAAAGTTAAAGGAATACTCGGCTCAATAGAACAACACTCAATAAGCGTTTGGGAACTAAGGACACTAATTGTGAGTGTCATGATTGGGTTTAAAAGGAGCATCCCCAAAAGTCTCAGACATTCACAAGCAAAGCTGGGGTGAAGATCACCACTTTGTGAACAACTGCGTGAAAAATACTCCAACAGTCTAAGAACAATGTTTCTCGATGTTCAATTGCAAGGGATTTAGGGAGTCCATCATCTACAGTCCATAATATAATCAGAAGATTCAGAGAATCTGGAGAACTTTCTACACATAAGCAGCAAGGCCGAAAACCAACATTGAATGTCCGTGACTGTCGATCCCTCAAGCGGCACTGCATTAAAAACCGACATCATTGTGTAAAGGATCTTACCATGTGGGCTCAGGAACACTTCAGAAAACCATTGTCAGTTAGTGAAAAGTGAAAGCCATACATCAACAACATCCAGAAATGCCACCGCCTTCTCTGGGCCTGAGCTCATTTGAAATGGACAGACGCAAAGTGGAAAAGTGTGCTGTGGTCTGATGAGTCCACATTTTAAATTGTTTTTGGAAATCATGGACGTCGTGTCCTCCAGACAAAAGAGGAAAAAGACCATCCAGATTGTTGCCAGCGCAAAGTTCAAAAGCCAGCATCTGTGATGGTATGGGGGGGGGGGTGTTAGTGCCCATTGCATGGACAACTTACACATCTGTGATGGCACCATCAATGCTGAAAGGTACATCCAGGTTTTGGAGCAACACACGCTGTCATCCAAGCAACGTCTTTTTCATATCACCCCAATAGAGCGCTTCGCTCTCAGACTGCAGGCTTACTTGTAGTTCCTAGGGTTTGTAAGAGTAGAATGGGAGGCAGAGCCTTCAGCTTTCAGGCTCCTCTCCTGTGGAACCAGCTCCCAATTCGGATCAGGGAGACAGACACCCTCTCTACTTTTAAGATTAGGCTTAAAACTTTCCTTTTTGCTAAAGCTTATAGTTAGGGTTGGATCAGGTGACCCTGAACCATCCCTTAGTTATGCTACTATAGACTTAGACTGCTGGGGGGTTCCCATGATGCACTGAGTGTTTCTTTCTCTTTTTGCTCTGTATGCACCACTCTGCATTTAATCATTAGTGATTGATCTCTGCTCTCTTCCACAGCATGTCTTTTTCCTGATTCTCTCCCCTCAGCCCCAACCAGTCCCAGCAGAAGACTGCCCCTCCCTGAGCCTGGTTCTGCTGGAGGTTTCTTCCTGTTAAAAGGGAGTTTTTCATTCCCGCTGTCGCCAAGTGCTTGCTCATAGGGGGTCGTTTTGACCGTTGGGGTTTTTCTGTAATTATTGTATGGCTTTTGCCTTGCAATATAAAGTGCCTTGGGGCAACTGTTTGTTGTGATTTGGCGCTATATAAATAAAATTGATTTGATTTGATTTGATTCACGGACGTCCCTGCTTATTTCACCAAGACAATGCCAAGCCACATTCTGCACGTGTTACAACAGCGTGGCTTCGTAGTAAAAGAGTGCAGATACTAGACTGGCCTGTGATATTTCAAAACTCACTCCTCAGCACCTCAGTCAGGCTACAAAGAATGTTCATGAGACTACAAAAGTATAGTTTACAGGTCAAGTACAAGTCAGGCAAGGAGATGCATATAGCTGATTCGCTAAGTAGAGCATTTCTGAAAGAGCACCATGAGGAACTCCTTGATGAAGAACTTGAGGTCAACCTTGTCACTCACCAACCCCCAGTATCAGTGCTAACGCTGCAGGAGTTCAAAGAGGCAACGTAGGAGGATGCTGAGTTAAGACCAGATGCAAATGCGATTCAGAGAGGTTGGCCAGATAAACAAAGACAACTTCCAGATAAAACCAAACAGCACTGGACATTTAGGGGAGAGTTGTCATATGAATGAGAGGCCAGTTCAGACCATAAAGAACCTGCTGAGGAAAGCACAGACAACAAAAACAGAAACAATACTTTGACCAAGGAGCCAGAACACTCTGTCAGACCTACAAGAGGGTGAAAATGTGAGGATTAGACAAGACAAGTGGGAGCCAGCCACTGTGATAAAGAAACACGACCAGTCGAGATCCTACATAGTTAAAACCCAAGTGGACAAGTGTACAGGAGGAATCACAAACACCAGAGAGACTTCAGTTCCAGTGACACCACATCTGGGCACCCATATCATGTGCAACAAGACACTCCGCCAAGCGCTGATCCTCTCAGCCACACTCCAGACTGTGCTACGTCCAAGAGTAGTGGCAGACCATACTGTATCCATGACCAGCACCATAAAAACAACACGCTGTGGAAGGCCTGTGAAAGTGTCACAGGGTTATCAGGACTAATTAGAAAAACAGGTTCATGGATAATAATAATTGTCAGACTGTCTTGGATGGAGTCCAAGGCTTGGTTAAAGTTTTGTGAAGAAAAAAAAACAAATCTGTTTTGGTTTAAATGTTGTGAAGTGACGCCTGTTGTGCACTTACGGCGATGCTTTCAACTAATAGCGAGCATAAGGTGGCGAATGAAATTGTTATGGTAAGTTAGTCTCGCAGGAAGTGTAAGAGGTTGTTCACACGGTGCTGTCATGTTCAAATCTGGTTTGGTTCAACCTGTCATGTACATATTCAAATTAATGTAACACTATTCGTGGGGAAGAGAGATGTGGTGTATTGCAATGTTAAAAGTGCATTACTTAGTTGTCCACTGGGGTCTTGTGTCATTACTGTGTGTTTGGTTTGCACTTGTTGGAACGGCCCTTTTTACCACAGTATGACACAACTGTGAACCCAAAACATCAACGTGTAAATATCAAACAATTTTCCTCGGTCATTCCTGCGCATTCGTTTATTGAGAAGAAAAGACTCGGACTCAGACCATTGCTCAGTTTGACCTTGTCACAGTTTTAATTAACAGGCTGAGTCAAATTGTAATAACAGAAGTTCTGGTGGGTTCAATACAGACCTGACAGAGTAAAGCTATAGCCCAGTAAAGAACCTCGCTTATTGCTTCTACCTTTCTTTTGTACAATTCTTGATCCCTCCCTAAACTGACATTGCATGACTATCTTAGACGTTGTCCTGTCGGATTGGTCTTCAGGGCTGCCTTCTTGACAAGCGCCTTCTAACACTTTTCTCCGGCATTACCTAAGAAAAAAGTTATGTGTGCACTCAACAGATATTCACATGACTCGCGGTTTTATCTGACCTTGCTAACTAAAACCAACAATTTTCTCATCTACTCTCCCGCACCTGAGTTTCACATTCCTGTAACACAAACATATTTTTACACAATGAACTGTTCTTTCAGCATATCTACTTAGCAACAGCATAGCAACCGCATGGCAACAGCAATAAAGGTCAAATCAGGTCACAGCACTTAAACAATGGTCACATAGAAAAATGAGAAAAACATAACAAAACTAGTTCAAACAGCATATCATGAAAATAAACAGCTAGCCTTAGCACAAACAAGTATGATCATATCTTCACACTGCAGAATAAAAGTTGTGAGACCTCGATGTTGCACAATAAAGAAGCAGTTGTTTGTTTACATCTTTGTTTACAAACATTAATGTTCAAATGCTTCTTAAATAATTTTATTTTAACTGACTTATATTAACTTGTTACATTTAATTATGATTTTCATGTAAAAAAAAACAAACATTCAAATATTTGTTGTATATTGGGGCATGTTATCACTATTTTTCTGGGGATAGTTTCACACATATTAAAGTATAATATTTCACACATAGTGTGACTAAACACTGCAAACATGGCCAAACAATAACAGATGAAAGGGTCAGTGGCTGTTCTCTCCTCTGTGCAGCTTACAGACTGCATGTTAGTGTTGCCAAATCTCATAAGAGAAACAAGCAACCACTTCTATGAAAAATTCCTGTGTGTGTGTGTGTGTGTGTGTGTGTGTGTGTGTGTGTGTGTGTGTGTGTGCATGTATGTGAGCAAACGAGCTTGCATCACAGCAATCTGAGTCATATCAAAACACTGAGGAAAGAAAGTGTTCTTTACAATCATTCAATTTGAAAAAAAAAAATACAGAATAGACTGTGGTGTATTGAAACAGACTTATTGTTTGATAGTCTGTAGGTGTGATGAACCATCTACACCTACATAGGGCTCTCAGGCGCCAGGATGTCTGCCTGACAGAAGTGAGCGAGACAAGATGAGCGAGACAGCAGAGTGTAAAAGCCTGTTGGTTGTTCCCAAAATGTAATCATGTTGCTATTTCCTGTGAAATCTTCGTTGTTCTTCAACCAGGATGAACCACACATTTATTTCTGTGATACACAACAGAATTTGGTGACAAGGATGGGAACATTCCTGGCGGAGAAAAGTCCAGCTGAACACTGAATTCCATTGAGATGAAGACGCACGTGGTAATGGTGGCGGCATTTGCTTTCGGGGTCACCAAAGACCTCAGGGTTGACAAGGTGGAGATAGACTCTGAGGCATATGTGGAATGACTGGAACAGTTCTTCCTGACAAAGAATGTTTGGAGAAGAAAAGTCCAAGGCTGTGGTTTTGACAGTTGTTGGAATAAAACACCATGCACTGTTGAGAGACTTATGCGTTAGACAAAGAAGCATGACATTTTTTGCACATCTTCTCAGGCTAAGTCTGTCTTTGATCATCCTGGAGCTGATCAATAGGTGAGCCTTTGCCATTCTGGTTATTCTTCTATCCATTTTGATGGTTGTTTTCTGTTTTCTTCCACGCGTCTCTGGATTTTTTTGTCCATTGTATGGCATTGGAGATCATTGTAGATGAACAGCCTATAATTTTTTTTGCACCTGTGTATAGGTTTTCCCCTCTCCAATCAACTTTTTAATCAAACTACGCTGTTCTTCCGAACAATGTCTTGAATGTCCCACTTGCCTCAGGCTTTCAAAGAGAAAAGCATGTTCAACAGGTGCTGGCTTCATCCTTAAATAGGGGACACCTGAATCACACCTGTTTGTTCCACAAAATTGACGAACTCACTGACTGAATGCCACACTACTACAACCCCTGGCAATAATTATGGAATCACCGGCCTCGGAGGATGTTCATTCAGTTGTTTAATTTTGTAGAAAAAAGCAGATCACAGACATGACACAAAACTAAAGTCATTTAAAATGGCAAATTTCTGGCTTTAAGAAACACTATAAGAAATCAGGAAAAAAAAAATTGTGGCAGTCAGTAACGGTTACTTTTTTAGAGCAAGCAGAGGGAAAAAATATGGACTCACTCAATTCTGAGGAATAAATTATGGAATCACCCTGTAAATTTTCATCCCCAAAACTAACACCTGCATCAAATCAGATCTGCTCATTAGTCTGCATCTAAAAAGGAGTGATCACACCTTGGAGAGCTGTTGCACCAAGTGGACTGACATGAATCATGGTTCCAACACGAGAGATGTCAATTGAAACAAAGGAGAGGATTATCAAACTCTTAAGAGGGTAAATCATCACGCAATGTTGTAAAAGATGTTGGTTGTTCACAGACAAACTCTGGACCAAATACAAACAACATGGGAAGGTTGTTAAAGGCAAACATACTGGTAGACCAAGGAAGACATCAAAGCGTCAAGACAGAAAACTTAAAGCAATATGTCTCAAAAATCGAAAATGCACAACAAAACAAATGAGGAACGAATGGGAGGAAACTGGAGTCAACGTCTGTGACCGAACTGTAAGAAACCGCCTAAAGGAAAGGGGATTTACAAACAGAAAAGCTAAACGAAAGCCATCATTAACACCTAAACAGAAAAAAACAAGGTTACAATGGGCTAAGGAAAAGCAATCGTGGACTGTGGATGACTTCAGTGATGAATCTCGAATTTGCATTGGGCAAGGTGATGATGCTGGAACTTTTGTTTGGTGCCGTTCCAATGAGATTTATAAAGATGACTGCCTGAAGAGAACATGTAAATTTCCACAGTCATTGATGATATGGGGCTGCATGTCAGGTAAAAGCACTGGGGAGATGGCTGTCATTACATCATCAATAAATGCACAAGTTTACGTTGATATTTTGGACACTTTTCTTATCCCATCAATTGAAAGGATGTTTGGGGATGATGAAATCATTTTTCAAGCTGATAATGCATCTTGCCATAGAGCGAAAACTGTGAAAACATTCCTTGCAAAAAGACACATAGGGTCAATGTCATGGCCTGCAAATAGTCCGGATCTTAATCCAATTGAAAATCTTTGATGGAAGTTGAAGAAAATGGTCCATGACAAGGCTCCAACCTGCAAAACTGATCTGGCAACAGCAATCAGAGAAAGTTGGAGCCAGATTGATGAAGAGTACTGTTTGTCACTCATTACGTCCATGCCTCAGAGACTGCAAGCTGTTATAAAAGCCAGAGGTGGTGCAACAAAATACTAGTGATGTGTTGGAGTGCTCTTTTGTTTTTCATGATGCCATAATTTTTTCCTCAGAATTGATTTTTTTTTCTCTCTCTCTGCTTGGTCTAAAAAAGTAACCATTACTGACTGCCACATTTTTTTTTCCTGATTTCTTATAGTGTTTCTTAAAGCCAGAAAGTTGCCATTTGAAATGACTTTTTTGTGTCATGTCTGTGACCTGCTTTTTTTATACAAAATTACACAACTGAATGAACAGCCACCGAGGCCGGTGATTACATAATTTTTGCCAGGGGTTGTATTATTGTGAACACCCCATTTACTTTTTTTTTTTTTACTAATAGCCCAATTTCATAGCCTTAAGAGTGTGCATATCATGAATGCTTGGTCTTGTTGGATTTGTGAGAATCTGATACCTTGTTTCCCATGTAACTAAGAAATATACTCAAAACCTGGATTAATCCTTTTAGTCACACAGCACTACTATTATTCTGAACACTACTGTAAATGGATGCCTGCCTCAGAGAGAGGACCTGTTGGTTGTTCCCAAAATGTAAAAGTTGCTGGTTCCTATGAAATCTTCATTGTTCTTCAACCAGGACGAGCCACAAATTTGTTGAACACATCAAACAAATGACACATCATATTTGGGAAAAAGTTTAATAAAGCAGAAGGCAAAGCACAGCTCAAACTTACTTCTACAGAACAGCAATCGAGAGACGCCTCCAGTCAATCGCTAAAACTTCCACAAGAATAACATCCATCATCTGCCTTCAAATATTTAAACAGCCACTCAGATATACTGATTATAGATTTAATCTGCAGATCTTTGTAATACGAGCATTTATGGGAGGAACAGCTTCATGTTCATGCATTCATTGGCATTATACCGCCATCTAGTGTTCAGTGGCCACATACAGTTACAGTATGAGTACAATCAGAAATACAGCAGTCTGGTGAGGAGTTCAAATGACGGGGCAAACTTTGCACAGTTCACAATCTTTAATACAATCTTTGATAAAGTCATTAAAGGGGAACACCATCCATTTTAACAATGTATATGCAGTCAGTCACCCAGAGGTTCAGAACCACAACCATTCTGGTGTCCAATATCACATGAGAAGTTCAAGTAAAAGCACTGCATTGGGATTATAGAAGTAAACATGTTTTAATTTATTACAATTCAAAGCTGTCATTTGTGAAACTCAGACAGGGTTTCTTTTTTTAAACTATTATCAGCTTTTTCATTTATTTCTGCACAACAGCTGAAATAAAAAGAAAAGTGGAATAAACTAGAAGGTCATTTCACCATAGTGCAGTCATTCCATTTTTGTGATTATGGCAGCAAGAGATGACAAAATGTACTGCTGTTTTTCTGAAGTAAAATGTATTATGCTGCGGTGTAATGTGTGTTTTAACAGTGATACAATAGCAAGAACAAAATGGGATATATTAAAAAAAAATAAAAAAAGTAAATACCTTTCTAATGTTACATTTTTTCAGTAAGCCTTCCCTGGATGTGTCCAGCCAGCATTTAATTCTAAAATTAAATTAAAATTCACGACAAAGATGCAGATAAATACATAAACACAAGGAATTTAATCTGAACTCAAAAACCAAACTAAAACATTGTGAACACACACAAGCTCTCAGCTGTTTAGATTAATTTTGTTTGTTATTCAAGTGTAGAAGAAAAAAATAAGAAAAACTTTTGAACAAAAATATCTAAATATTTAGTACGATAAGCTGTCAAACCTTCCGTGTTGCAGTCAGCATGTGAAGCACAAAGTCTCATCTAACATTGAAACCAGATCAGCTGATTTATTTGAATGAGCAAACTGTAAACAAGTTATATCGTACTTTTGTTGTTACAGTTGTGACCATTTGTTACTGTCTCATGTAAGTCTCTGTGTGTAAGAACAGTGTTTCAATGCAAACTGTGAAAGTAGTTGATGTGTTTGTGTGGAGACTTTCACAAGCTAAATAAAGGAGCAGGTTTGTAATCCTGACTTATTGCTGGAGGAATTGCAGGTCAACTACAGATGGATATTGAATGTCTGAGAAAGAATCAGTACTGAACCGTTCACTTCAGTCTTCACTGTGATGATGACGACACATCAGCTGTGAAGAGGTTCAAATGATTTCATATACTGAACAGAAACGGTCCCTGGCTGGAAACGTTGCGAGCACTAGAAAATGTTCAGCATGTAGAACACTCGTGTTGAGGTAAAAATAGGTGGAATTCCCATTAATGGGAGTTTTTATTATTACATTTTAAATGCTGTGCTCAGTTTCACTGCAGCAGCTCAAAATGATTTCTGACATTCAACATGTGCTTCACATTCGATTACAGACAGCAGAAACAATTTACACTCTCGTCCAGTGTGACTTTTTGTTGATCGAGTTGCATGGATTTTATTTTTTTCCCCAGTAGGCACAGAGAAGGTGCTGCCCCCTAGTGGGTAGGAGGGAAAACAGTGAAAAGGTGCCAGGTCAAGCACGAAGCTGTTGTATCCTCTTCATGGCAAAAAGCAAAAACTGTTGAATTGCGTTGCCTAGGCGACCACCCACTGCAGGATGCTGGTGTCTTTCCCACCAGTAGAGATCAGGCGACTGTTGTCATGAAGAAAGGCAACACTGGTCACGTGACTGCTGTGACCGCAGTACTCATAGCTCGGAGCCTGTGGAAGTGGAACTAGAGATCAGACCCAGAGCCGTGAATAATTAGTCACATACTTCATGCTGACAAGGGCATTATCATGCTGAAGCATTTGTCACTAATAACAATCCGTCAACATTTATTTTTATAGCCCTTTACAGCAGCCAAACAGTGCCCAAACTGCTTTGCAGTAAAATCAGGGAACAAAAATTTATGGGAATAAAAACAAGCATAGAACAGAATAAAAAAAAAAAGACACGTAAGAGCCAAACACGTCACAGTGCCAACAGGTATTCAAAGCTTAACAGTAAGTAAGTAAGTTCATTCAGCTTCTGTCTGTTTCCTCTGGGTCGTCACAGCAGATCATGGATAGATGAATTAATGTTGATTTGATACAAAATTTATTCCAAATGTCCTTCCTGACGGAACTCAACATTACATGGAGGGTCTTGACTGAGAACCTTCTACTCTGGAACCAATCGCACTAACTGCTTGGCCACCCACCACACTACACTGGTGACAGTCATTGTTTCAACAGCCAGCTCGCTCCGCTCTTTTCTGCTGGGGAAGGACTGAGCTCACAGACGTCTGACTATGTAAGACAGAAGCTCTGGCTAATTGTTCGTTTTTGGGTTTGTGATCGCTTTTGATTTTTCTTAGAAGCCTCAGCAGTGCATAAACTCCAAGCTGGCATATCAGTAGCATACAGTACTGAAAGTTAGCTGTTAGCTGTAACTTCCACTACATTTTTTTTGTGTGTTATCAGTTTAACATTATAACAGTTAACTTTTCAGTTAGCGGGTTACCAGTTATCGAAGTTAACTTTTTGGTTAGCTGTGCCCACCACTGGTACAGAGTGGCTAGACAAAGGGACAGAGCTGGAAAGGATGTGCAGCAGGTTAGTGTGATAAAGGATACAGATGGTAAAGTGCTGACAAGTGAGGAGAGTGTGTTGAGAAGGTGGAGGGATTATTTTGAGGAGCTGATGAATGAATAAAATGAGAGAGAAAAGGCTGGATGATGTGGAGATAATAAATCAAGAAGTGCAAGAGATTAGTAAGGATGAATTGAGGGCGGCTATGAAGAGGATGAAGAGCAGGGGAATGAAAGTCAGTAGAAGCAAGACTGAGCACGTGTGTAAATGACAGGGGGGCTCAGTGGAACTGTGCGGTTTCAAAGTGTTGAAAGTAGATGAGTTTAAACACTTGGGGTCAACTGTCCAAACTTGTACTGCGATGCATTTGTAGCCGTTTTCTCATCAACAATGACAAAGAAGATATTCTGCTGTCAGATGATGATTCAATGCTCCAAAAGAAAAAGTTTTTTTTCCCCCCAATATTAATTTGAATGAACAATAATTTTGCTCTGCACCTTTTATTCTGACATGAAAATTCCTGGAGACCATTACTTTGGTCACGTCAAGTCTGGGAGCATGTGCTGGTGTTGTGCATTGCTGTGTCCACCACATTACAGAACTACACTGAGTCTTGGATGGCAACCACTAACTTGTTTCACTTGTTATGGAACATCAGCTACAACATTTTGTTCATGTGATGCACTTGTCTTTACATGATCCGGCAAGCAGGTTCCTCAACACTGAAGATCCTTCTCCTGTTCCAGAGGAGGGGGAGGCTAAAATATCTGTCACTGTATTCTGTACATACATTCAGAAAACATAAAACACCATGGAATGCTCGAGTCTGAGTCTCACAACACGCTCACTGACAGCGGTAAAATCAGTCCCCCTCCATGTGTACCTGCTGCAAATACAGCTGATTATGCCTCGCTGTTGACTGGCTGAGCTCACCTGACTTAAGGCACCTTGACACTTGCACAAATTTGACCTTCACACTGGCACATCTTGTGTGCCAATGAGCAAACTTGTCGTAAACTGTGCACGGTTGCACAACTTATTTGAAAACACTGCGTTGTCACTGCGCACAACGCAACTGAACCTGAAATAACATTATGAAGAAATGTTACATCTATAATAAACATAATTTTACAGATACATAATCTAACTTATAAGGAATGAATGAAAATAACTCTTACCAATCCATTGCAATATATAATAATTACCTTTGGACAAGATGCGTTCACCGCACGATGCGGACAAGACAACCTGTAGCTGTAGATAATTTATCTGTGATTCTGGGATTGATGAGAGAATGGTTTCATCAGCCAAGTTCTGAGAGAAAATGAGTCATCGGCTGTGAAATGATTATTTTTATATAGCGTGGCATCAAGCAGGACAAAGTGTGGAGTCAAGTGGGGCAAAGCATGACGCACTGGCGTGACTAATTGCATGGCAGTGCGGGGATCAAATTCGTGCAAGTGTCAAGGTGGCTTTAGTTAGCAGTGGCTGGAACAGGGAGACATGGAAAACATGCAGGGCTGATGATCTTCAGGAAGAGGGCTGGCCCCTTCCCCACAGGAACTGCCACTCCCTCGGTACACTGACCCTTGGTGATACCAAACCAAAACTAGGTGTGTCTACCCACTGAGATCTTGCCACTTCCAAATGTCAGACAGTGCAGCCACCACAGCACTGTGCATGAACTAGTACAAAGTGTGTCCATCTGAGATTTGGCACATTACTCACACAACGTCTTTCACAATGTGTGTGTAGAAAGATGTAAGCACAGAGGAGAAAATACAACCAGAGCCACTGGTGCAGCCCCACAATCATAATGTGTGTGTCTATACAAACAAGTAAACAACGCTAATAGTGTGGATGTATTGAGAGTGACACTGACTGACCCTTGGTTGACAGCACGGGAAGGAGAACAAGTGCACTTTGCCAAAGTCATCAGCAGAAGCCAGCAACGAGCCATCATGTGACCTGCAAACGGCGTTGATGTCTGTGCCGTCTGCGCCCTCAGGCCATATTCCTGAAAGAGAGGCAGGTAAGCATTAAGGAAACATTCATGTTTTTCGACACTGGTATTCAGGGGTTTCATCAAACAGTGCTTTGGAAAACAGCTGGTCCTCAACTGTGTTTCAAAACAGCTGTCAAGATGGCTGCAAAACAAAATACAGCTGAGTTCTAAATTAAATCAATACAGTGAGATGGATACTGAAGATCTGGTGCTGGTGCTGAATTCATAAAAATTCTACAAATCCCTTCAGAGAGCTCCTAATTTAACTTAAACGTCTAGTAAGGACTCTTCGCTTCAGAGGGATTCAGGACCAATCTCAGAGCAACAAGGAGCTGGTCACTGACTTTGTGAAGTTCAGACCCAGACCAATTCTGATCAAGGGAGTTGAGGTGGAGACTGTGGATTCCTACATGTACGTCAGGCTGTGGCTGGACAGCAAACTGGACAACCCACACCAACCACCTGTACAGGAAGGAACAGAGCAGGATGTACTTCATGAGGAGGCTGCAGTCCTTTAACATCTGCAGGAAACTCATGTGGATGTTCAACCAGACTGTGGTAGCCAGTGTCCTCTTTCTTTTACACAGTGATTTGCTGGGGGGGGGGGGGGGGGCGCAGCACATCCAAGAAGGACATATCCAGGCTGGACAAACTAATCAGATGGCTAGCTCCATGGCTGGCATGAAGCTGGACTCTCTGGTGATGGTGGCAGAGAACACTGGACAAAGTGCTGGACATTATGGACGACACCAGTCACCCTCTGCACACAGTCATCAGCAACCAGAGGAGTCTCTTCAGCCACAGACTGCTCCTTCCCAAGTACAGGACCAACAGACTGAAAAACTCCTTTGTCCCTCAGGCAATCAAACTGTACAAACTGGAGTAACAGGAAGACAGAGGTCAGGAAAGAGAGGAACAGTAGTAGCCAGTAAACCAGTAGCGATCAGTATGTCTGGTATTTATATTTGCAATTATTTATTTTTTACTTTCATTCTTGATACTGTGTGTGCTTCTTACCCTGTGTGCTGCTAGACAATGCTGCTGGAACCTCAATTTACCTGAGGGAGTCTTTCCCAATGGATAAATAAAGTTATGTCTAATCTAACACTGAGTGAGGAAATGACAAAAAAAAAAAAACAAAAAAAAAAAAAACACCTTACTGAGGCGGTGGGGTTGACCCTATTATCAGGTATGACATTCTTTTGGAGACTGACTGGTTGTTCAAGGAAAAAAAACACTCGCACTTCTAAAGTGCTCTTGAATTTAAGCTTTTATTTAGAAATGACGCCTATTTTTGTCTATCGTATCCTAATCTCTCTCTCACTTTTTTTTTAAAACACATTTGACTGGCCATACTGTTAATTAGGTACTTAATGTATTTGATGCTGACAAGTATCTCTATTTACATAAGTACTGAATCTTCATCTTCTGACGGTGCAATAATTCGGTCATGAACTCCATCAATTTTTCCATTTTGTATATCTCAACAACCAAGAACCCTGTGTGATCATTTATAGCATATATTGATCAGTAAAATATGTGATTGAATGGTAGGAATGACTGCAAAATGAAGTAACACAGAAGCCCTATAATTAAATCATATTAAGTAAAAAAAAAAAAAAAAAAAAAAAAAAAGAAGCCACTACAGATGGGGCTACATTATATATCGTTTGAGCATTGCCAGTGTCACATGCACATTGCAACTGTTATATCACAGGGAGTTGCGATGTGGCATAATTAAATTAAGCATGCACATTTACAGAGCCAAGTAATAAGGATAAAAATCTGCTTTTCTTTTGCATTACTAACCAACTAAAGATGTCAAAGACGTTGAATTTACTCAAAGGATCCTGGTAATGCGAGTGTGTGACATGCACCTTCTCCCCATGCTGCATCAATCATTCTTTGAAGAGAGACACCCAAAAAAAGAGAAAAGGCAGTAGCTTCCTCACAACTTGTCTGGTTTTCTGTAGCTGAAAACAAAAATCTGAATCTGTGTTCCTGAAACGATGTCATAGCCCTGCCTCTGTAACCTCAGCCACTCATAATTAATGACACATTGTTCTTGTTGTTAATAGTCAGATGAAAAGTATGCCGCTTTGAAACGTCGACAGCCAACTGCTGCTACATTGAGTTCCTTACACCGATTATTCACATGCTTCAGTCTTCTCTGTTTATTCACATGCTTCAGTCTTCTCTGTTTTTTGTGGAAGCGCTACAGCACTACATACAGGCTTGGGATATGTAGTACAGCATTTCTGGATACAGAAAAGATGATCCTGCAAGATATTCATATATTGCAATATATATTGCTATGGGTGGGCAAAAAGAAAAGCAAAAATCCCAATGTCAATTTTTTCTGATATCGCACAGCCCTAATTACAGATGAATGCATATTTACTCGTACATTTAAATTGTGGTGTAGAGTGAGCAGGGTATGCAACAGCCCTCTGATGCCTTCCACTGTTTGTGTGATCCCTCTGCTTATAGCAACTTAAAAATCATCATGACTGCATAGCTGCATTTTCCCAGTTGACATACTTTAATGTAGTTATTGTTTTCATTTGTGGCATGATGTAATTTTTTGTTGTATTGGAACTGTACGTGCATCTCTAATGAGATCAGAAACAAGCATGATCCCTGCACAATCTGATCTTCTGTGTAATAATTCACAGCCATCCACCGTCTGGACCACAGCTCTTCACCCTCCATCTTTTGGCCGATTCCTCCTCTGTTAAGAGTAGGGAGGAGGACATTTAAGAGTTTCTTTTGCTGTTTGTCACCTATTATGGTTTAAGAATAACTTAATTTTACTCCTAAAAATTTTGAGGGGAAATGCCCACAATTCTATGAATTGTTAGAATAGTATTTAAAATCATGGAATTTTTAATTTAAATGCTGATTGTTGAGCCTACTGAGGGATTCAAATGCTGGCAGTGCGAGTATATGGAAGAACAGCTTTGTGACTTTAGATGGGCTCAGACGGATAAAAACTGAATCAATCAGTGGGGTATTTAGAGATGTACCAAAGGTGCTGAAGCTCAGGGTGCAGGTCGATGTTGACCACTCAAGGTTACGCACAACATCCACACTGGTCACATGTTTACCATTTGATGCCTCCCCTGGAAAAATAAAAATATGTAAAACACACTGATATTACTTTATATGATTGGCAGAAGGAAAAGGTGACAACAGTATCTATGTGACACATTGTTGGCTGCTGTGCGATGATCATTTATCAGGCTATGATCAATCATCCCCAGTTTGATATTTGAGCTGAACCACTCTGAAACAGACCTTGTAGAAGAATTGTTCTTTTAAGTGGTTTCAGTTCATGAAAGGTTTCTATGTAAAACATGTTAAAATCTTAAAGCACAGTTAATTTTGAGAAAGTGTCCTCACGGGAACTGCCATTTGAAATGACTATAAACATATGATTAAACAAAAAGAGAAACCAGTTCAAACCACGAACCAAACCACAGGATTATCCATAAAAAAGTTACAATAAGCTTTACAAGGTGCGAATGTCAACATGGTGTTTTTTGGAACTACCCACAGAAAACAAGTTTGGAATGTCTGGCTGCACTGGAACACTTGATCCTTTATACTCACACCTAGCAGCTGACTGTCTAATCTGACAGTCTAATTAAAACAAAGCATGCACAAGGCTTTTACAACCCCAATTCCACTGAAGTTGGGACGTTGTGTAAAATGTAAATAAAAACAGAATACAATGATTTGCAAATCCTTGTCAATCTATATTCAACTGAATACACCACAAAGACAAGATATTTAATGTTCAAACTGATAGACCATTGTTTTAGTGCAAATATCTGCTCATTTTGAAATAGATGCCTGCAACACATTTCAAAAAAGTTGGGACGGGTAAACAAAAGACTGGGAAAGTTGATGAATGCTCAAAGAACACCTGTTTGGAACATTCCATAGGTGAACAGGTTAATTGGTGTCAGAGTGTCATGATTGGGTATAAAAGGAGCATCCCCAAAAGGCTCAGCCATTCACAAGCAAAGATGGGGCGAGGATCACCACTTTGTGAACTGCAATTAAAAAAAAAAATGTCCAATAGCTTAAGAACAATGTTTCTCAACTTTCAGTTGCAAGGAATTTACTGATTCCCTAATCTACAGTCCATAATATAATCAGAAGATTCTAAGAATCTGGAGAACTTTCTACACGTAAGCGGCAAGGCCGAACACCAACACTGAATGCCCGTGACCTTTGATCCCTCAAGCAGCACTGCATTAAAAAACCAACATCATTGTGTAAAAGATCTTACTGCATGGGCTCAGGAACACTTCAGAAAACCATTGTCAGTTAATACAGTTCGTCGCTACATCTACAAGTGCAAGTTAAAACTCTACCATGCAAAAGTGAAAGCCATACATCAACAACATCCCGAAACGCCGCCAGCTTCTCTGGGCCCGAGCTCATTTGAAATAGACAGACGCAAAGTGGAAAAGTGTGCTGTGGTCTGATGAGTCCGCATTTCAATTTGTTTTTGGAAATCATGGACGCCGTGTCCTCCGGACCAAAGAGGAAAAAGACCATCCAGATTGTTACCAGCGCAAAGTTCAAAAGCCAGCATCTGTGATGGTATGGGGGTGTGTTAGTGCCCATGGGATGGGCAACTTACACATCTGTGATGGCACCATCAATGCTGAAAGGTACATCCAAGTTTTGGAGCAACACATGCTGCCATCCAAGCAACGTCTTTTTCAGGGACGTCCCTACTTATTTCACCAAGACAATGCCAAGCCACATTCTGCACGTGTTACAACAGTGTGGCTTCGTAGTAAAAGAGTGCAGGTACTAGACTGGCCTGCCTGCAGTCCAGACCTGTCGCCCATTGAAAAATGTGTGGTGCATTATGAAGCGCAGAATACGACAACGGAGACCCTGGACTGTTGAACAACTGAAATCATATATCAAGCAAGAATGGGAAAGAATTCCATCTACAAAGCTTCAACAATTAGTATTCTTAGTTCCCAAACATTTCAGTGTTGTTAGAAGGAGAGGTGATGTAACACAGTGGGTTAGGGTTAGGGTCCCAGCTTTTTTTGAAATGTGTTGCAGGCATCCATTTCAAAAAGAGCAAATATTTGCACAAAAACAATAAAGTTTATCAGTTTGAACATTAATTATCTTGTCTTTGTGGTGTATTCAACTGAATATAGGTTGAACAGGATTTGCAGATCATTGTATTCTATTTTTATTTACATTTTACACAACATCCCAACTTCATTGGAATTGGGGTTGTATAAAGCCTTGTGCATGCTTTGGGATAAAAAGGGAGTGAGAAGATGCAAAACAGAACACAGATGGAAGCACTTTTCCGAAAAGCTCTCATCATTGCTTTCCTGCTGAGAAGTGCTTTCCTTTCTGCTACACATCATTTCCTTTTAGCATGCACAACCACCTAAGCACCAGTTATGTGCATACGAGTATACTGTATTCTGCAGTTGTACACAATTGACCTTTCATAGCCTTCTGGAATTCGTCCCCTCGGTGGTTGATGGATATACTACTTGTCTCCTCACACTGGGGGCACATGAAAATCATGCTCCCAGACTTGACCTCACTTGAAGAGGTTTGGATTTGAGATCAGATCTGAGACAAAAGTTTAGAAAGTCAGCAATTTCATTTTTAATAAGATTTGTTAATTATAGCCACCCCCCCCCCCCCACACCCTTACAAAATTAAAACAAACTCAGACCAACCAAATTTTACAGTGAGCAAAAACACCTGAACATGTGACTGGCAGACCTTTCTCATATGGCAGATACTTCCTGTCTGATGAGATTGTTTACACATTGTGTGCAGAGCACCACACTGTCCAGCCAAGCGTCACTGGCTGTGGGTATGTTGGACTAAAAATGAGGTGTGACTGGGTGCACAGCTGGCACATTCCTATCTTCCATCACCAAAAAGTGCATTGAGACCAGTAAATAAAAAGGCTTAAAGTCCAGTGCTGTCTAGTAATACACAAAGAGTGCAACAGTCAGACTCACCTTCCATCTACTCTGTGTGAAGGTGGGTGAGAGGAGCTTTGGGGAGGAGTGTCTAAGGAGGGAAATGCAGTTTCGGTCCCAAGCAGCTGGAGCTTTTGTTACATTAAGTGGTTGAAATATCAATTGTTGCACCTTTAGGAACAGTGGACATAAGTCAGATGTTTCCTGTCGAATTAATGGATCTGCAGCAATGTGCCACAAACTGAGTGGACAGCAGCCACCAAAGGTCCCCGAGGTGAAAGTTTTTTTCTATTTTTGTTTATTTTTAGAGTAACTTTCAACTGAGTTACATTTTGTAGAGTTGTAGAGCATACACGCACCATTAACCGGCCTACGTAAAACATATATAAATATTGCGCTACAAACAAAATAGAAATACACTGTACTCGACTTGAGACCAGGTTTTTTTGGTGGGCTATTGCTTTCTAGTGCCTCACAATCGCATTGCTCTAGCACTGTGCCTGACTACACCTCATTTTAAGAGAAGCATGCCAATGGGTGCACAAATGAGTGCAAGTACATTTATAATTTAAATGCTTGTAATCTAAAACATACTGTACAAGCTTATCTGTGAAACATGGTGTCATGTCACTAAGGTATAGCTAAATATCTAAAAAAAAAAAAGGAAGAGTAGAGTAGAGCCATTTAGGTGCCTGGTCTTGAGAACCAGGGACGGTAGGTTGAAAAGCTTTTTTATCCCATGGGAACTCTCCCTACCCACCCAAGTGGCTCAAGAAATTTGACATCATGTATACAGTATAAGTGATATTTACACAATAAGGGTAATAAACAAAATATACAACAGCATATACAAGAAATGTAGTACTGCATAATATATAGGAATTAGCTTCTAAAACCTAAATATTCATACAGGAGAAGATTGTATTACAGTGGTCCCTCGCTATAACGCGGTTCACCTTTCACAGCCTTGCAGTTTTGCAGATTTTTTTTAGTGCAATTTTTTTTTTAACAGTGCATTGTATTCTGCGTCCTTATCAGGCAGGCTGGTTGCAGCACCGGTCGGCATCACCGCGACTGCTCTCACTGCCTCCGATGTGCTTACTGAGTCTGCGGGCTCAGTAAACGCAGCAGCGGGCCACTCACACCGCCCTCCTGTCTGCTGTGCCAAATCTGGCAACAGGTCCAGAGACTACGCTCGCTGTTTTGATGCGGATGCTGACTGCAGCCAGAGAGCTCCGTGGCCACTGAGAGAGGACTTGGATTCTTTGAGGGTCCCGCATCCATACCTCCGGAGGCAGTGAGTGAAGGGAGAGCACGCACACTATGTTCTGCGTGTGTCTGTTTATAATCGTCTCGCCCAGAAGAAAAAAAAAAAAAAAAAAAAAAAAAGTTTACACAGGAGAGAAAAGTGAGAAAATGTTAATGCCTGTTTGAGAAAAGTGTATAAAGTGTGTGGTGAGGGGTTTTACAGCCTTAAAACATCTATAATAATTGCAAAAAATAGCGCTGACTACTTCGCGGATTTCGCTTATCGCGGGTTATTTTTTGAACGTAACTCCCGCGATAAACGAGGGACCACTGTATATGAATACCTAGTCTACAGACTAGTATTATACCAGTAGTATGTCCTGGATTGGGTTTGGATGGCTGCTTCTGGAACAGGCTTAATGATCATTACTGATAATATATGACTCTTGATGTCAGCAGCATAATGAACTCTGACATCTTGACACTTTGGCAGCCAGTTTACAGATAGATACAGCCAAATAATCATGTAGAATAATGATCCAAAACAGAATGCCCCTTCAACAAAGAACATTATCAGGGTAAAAGTGAAAAATGGCCAAGCCTGTCACCAGAGCTTAAATGAAATGGACCTCCTGAAGAGGAGACGAAAGTGAGACACCCCTGGAACAATTAAACTGAAAAGGCTGCTGTCAAGACTGAAAACAAGAACAAAACAAGAAACCAACAATTTGGTGAAGACAATGAGTCACAGACTTGATGTGGTTCCTGCAACTAAGAAGAATGGTTGCAAATACTGTTTACTTTCAGACTTATTTTCAGTGTTTTTGTTCACCTAAAAATTAGGTTGGCTGATACATTACATGTTGTTTAACAAATAACTGTCTTTGTATTCATCTCCTGATCCCAAACCCAAATATCTTCACTGCAGAGCAAAGATACATGAATTGGCCTTGTTGTTCCAATACTTTCATAAGGGACTGTACTACTTTTATGGGATATTATCATCTCTGTAGACTTTGCCCCAAGAACTCTGGAGTTGCACCAGACTTACTGCTGTTTTCACACCTTCATGTATAGGGATAACAATGTGTTTTGTTAGTAAAAAGCACACAGTGATATCGTCAGAATACTGCATACAAAACCACAATACCACCATTAAATAACTTACAGAATAGGATTTCATAGTCTCCTGAGTTGGTGATGAGGTACTGGCTATCTGCTGACCAGTCCACATGGGTGACAAAGCTAGAGTGACCCTGGGAAGAGTGAGACAAATGAAAGCCATTTCAATAGAGACCATGTATGACAATAATTCCTACTTCTGAGCAGTGAGATAAATTTCTCATTCAGTTTTATATTTGTATCAGCTAAGTATCTGAAAGAAATGCTGTCAATTTTATATTTTCCACATATTTTCAAGTAGTGGCTGAGATTGAAGAACCTATGCTGCTACAATGAATTTTCTTTCAGTCTCTGAAATGTCAAAAAAGTTTTCAAATAGACTAGTTTAAAAGTGGGGGAAAAAAACAGTAAAGTAGAAGTGCACTACATAACTCTGTTACTAAATCAAATGGCTTTCAACCCAATGTGAGTACTTCAATGTAGATTTACTGCAAACATCCAATCATAAACATTGCAGAAGTGACTGTTCAGTTTGGATTCAGACAGCATGTGGAACATCCCAGTGAAGGCTACGGACATCTGGATCATATCACCGTTACGAGTGAAGAGCTTTTTAAGACCTTTTTATGATGTGCTGTGGAAAAAGTGGTTGTGATACCACACCAGGGAGAGAAAGTAATTCTGTACACTTACGATGCATTTTCCGACACGAGTGTACTTGCGGCCATTTTCGGTCACAGCATAGATGTAAACAAAGTTGTCATGAGATGCAACAGCAAGGAAGTTACCATCTGTGAGGACAAGGAGCTAAAAATTACTGAAAAGGCATAAAAGCTGCACTAAAAACAACTGTTGGACCTTGGTGTGGAATTTGTGTGTTTAATGTGACCGTTGTACCTGGAGAGTACTTCACGTTGGAAATGATCTCATTACCATCTGTGTGCATAGAAACAAGGTCTCTGGTGTCAGTGTCCAGCACCAACCACCTAGATTACATATACACACACACACACAAAACTGGTTTAACAGAATTGCAATAAAATCATTTTCCCTATAAAATTATCAAGATAGTGAATTGTGTTGAGCTCCCTCATCTGTGGTGTAGAAACAACAGAAATGGGTTCTCTGTCTGCCCATGTCTGTGTCTTCAGTCATCAAATCATCACAGACCCAAGATATTTACCCTGCACATCAACGAAGCAGCAGCAGCAGGGTATTGTGTATGTGTACCTGTGGACAAGATAAGCTAAAACGGCAGAATGAATTTCCTTCAAACTTGGTGGGAATATTAAGTGAATAGATATCTGGAGTTGATTCGATTTTGAACTAGACTGGTCAAAGGTCAAGGAAACAATGGCTCCCCGCCCAAAAAATGTTTTTTGTATAGCACAACAAACAGAGCAGAGGTGGATGATATAAAACATTTATTGATCTGCACAATATTTATGACTAATATGAATGACTTCAAAATGACGACTTGCCCACATCAAATGATGAAGTCACACGCAGTCAAAAAAAACATTACAGACATATTCATGTTAACTTGTGCATTCATGTCATGGTGTACAGAGTGTGCAGGCTGTGCATCAGCCCTCTGATGCCTTTCATTGGGATATATAGATCACAAGCTCAGAGGACAGCACATGCAATTCCACCGGAAGTCTCGCAGTCCGTGTTATTTTTTTGTTTTTGCAGTGACCGTGTTTGTGAAGCATCGCGTGTACAAAACTTGAAGTCCAGATGGAAGAAGAGGACATCTGTGCTCTTCAAAACATAAGGAAAGTGTCTCCAAAAGATCCACCCATAAGTCGAAGCTGCAAAGACATTCATCTGGTAAAATGTCCTGAGAGTCCAACTCACCTGTCGTCTCCGAAGATCAACACCTGATGCTACGCTTCTAAATAAAACAAAGGCTCTTTAAAGAGCAACTATTTTATTATTTGAAAAAGCTGTTTCCCTTTATATTTAACATTAAAGTAATGAATCATTAAACATGCCCATGAAGTCAAAGTTCAGTCAAAAAGACACCTGCACAAGTAGACAAAGCCCTGCCCCTCATTGTGCACAATTTCAAAGCATTCACAATCACTAGAATAGTCAAACTGATTAAAACATTAAAAGCAATCACATTGTTAATGAGGTTGTAATAATAAATGTCCAAGGTTCATTGTTATGTTGATCAAGGAATCATCTAATCTGAAACAGATAAATTATGGTTTTAATGTACAGATAAACATCAAAGATTTCTAAATAAGCTCCCACATCCTCCTACAGTACTGGCGCCTGCAGCGCTTGCCATGGGGCTATGCCACGCCAAGTTCTCCCCTATGCTGTAAAAAAATCCTTTTGAGAACCCCGTATAGTGTGCAAAAGGATTTTTGTTTTTAAAATCAGTGTGCAGATGATCAAAGATTTCCAAAGAATCTTTGATTTTTTACTTAAAGCTATTTTAATTACAAGTTTTCTAATGTAACAAATGTTTAACTTCAAAATGTACAGTAATCAGAAATTAATCTTGAAGTAAAAAAAAAAAAGACTGTACGGACTTTCTTTAGAAAACTGTTGTGTATAAATTAGCAGCTCTGATGTTCCTCTGACTCACATTTCTACACTCTTCTGTGTATTGGCCTGATGCCTTGTTCCTTTTGGCTTTAAAGTAAGGCTGTATCAAAGACAAAAATCTTGGGCTTTACTTTACAAAATATGGCTTTCAAAATGCAGGAACTACTGTTTCGGAGGATTATAAATTTCAATTTAATTTTCATGCCCCCAGATCCTCCTACAGTACTCGCACCGTGGGGCTATGTCTTACAGAGTTCTCCCCTATGCTGTGAAAAAATCCTGGTGAGAACTATTTAGTGTGCAAAAGAATTTTTTAAATCATTGTGCAGTAAGTTGTCCATCATGTACTCGAAGCAGTTCAGAGGCTTACCTTCCAGACATGGTCCCCACTGCCAGAACAGCCCCGCTGGGATGGAAACCTACAGAAATTCCAGGGTCCTGAAGCAAAGCAGAAAGCAACAGACTTTGATAGACTTTATTCAATGTAAGATTAGAGCACTACCATTATCACTGAGGATAGTGAGGAAGAAATCATTAGTAGATAATGTTTTAATCTTGTTACATGGTTTACAACCACAAGCCTCAATCACAATCCATCTTACTTCAATGGCCTTGCTCCAGAGAGGCTGATGTGAGTTGGCATCCCAAAGGTGAACCTGTCTGTCTTGGGAACAGCTGACAAATTGCTCCATGGAGGGATGAACATCCAGACCCCACAGTTCATCAGTGTGACCCTGTGACATTTCATACATGTGGAAGAGGACAGAGTTTAGTTTATGCTTCTCTGGCAGCAATCACCTGTGGTGTCGACACTTTTACACAAGGTGAAAAAGCTTTGATATGATACGCTATCTGTTGTGATATTCTCCAAAACAGTGGTTGGCACAGTGAGTTCCTGGATTACTTTGGGAAGAAAATAGAAGACATCAGGTTAATCATATCCTGGCATGCCTTAATCCAGCCACTACACCCTGCTATTGATGTGGGCGCCACTACTGAGGTATTACCTAGATTTACAGAATTTGACAGTATCTCACTAGGCATGCTGACAAAACTCGTAATGTCAACAAAAAGCACAACCTGTTTATTTGATCCTATACCAACAAAACTGTTTAAGGACCTGTGGCCCACTCTTGGGCCGACTGTGCTGGAAATTATTAATCTTTCTTTAACTTCTGGATCTGTTCCTAAATGTTTCAAATCTGCAGTGATTGAACCATTACTTAAGAAACCTAATCTTGACCCTAGTTGATTGACAAACTATCGGCCCATATCAAATCTATCATTTTTCGCTATAATTCTGGAAAAAGTAGTGTCACTGCAGCTTGTAGACTATCTTACTGAGAATAATCTCTTTGAGCCACTACAGTCTGCTTTTAGAAAATATCATTCCATGGATTCGGACACCACTACGGTTCTGTTGCTGTTAGATCTCAGTGCTGCATTTGATACAGTGGATCATCATATTCTACTTGATAGGCTGGAAAATCATTTTGGGATTACTGGGAGTGCCCTTGCATGGCTGATGTCATACTTGACCAGTCGTTCTCACTGTGTTTTGTACAGTAACACTACCTCTAACCTTAGTGACATGAAATTTGGGGTTCCACAGGGATCTGTCTTAGGCCCCCTGCTTTTCTCCCTTTATATAGCACCCCTTGGGCACATATTGCGGCGTTTTGGGATTACCTTTCACTGCTATGCAGATGATACTCAGTTATACATGCCAATAACTGCTGGTAATCTCGTTCACATAAAATCCTTAGAAGATTGCCTTGCAGCAGTGAGAAGTTGGATGTCTAGAAACTTCCTACTTTTAAACTCTGATAAGACTGAAATGATGGTTCTTGGTCCAGTGAGACATCGGCATCAATTTTACCAGTTAACGCTCAGCCTCGGCTCGTGTGTCATACATCAAACCGACATAGTGAGGAACCCTGGGTTAATTTTTGATCCTTCGTTGTCCTTTGGCCTCCACATTAGAAATATTACTAGGCCTGCTTTCTTCCACCTGCGAAATATAGCGAAGAGTCATCCCATCCTGTCTATGGCTGACGCTGAGACTCTTCTAGATTGGACTACTGCAATGTTCTATTTTCTGATTTACCGCAGTCTAGCATTAGGGGTCTCCAATTGGTTCAAAATGCTGCAGCCAGACTTTTGACACGAAGCAGAAAGTTCGACCACATTACACCCATTTTGGCATCCCTTGACTGGCTTCCTGTCCCAGTGAAATCAGATTTTATGGTTCTGCTACTAACCTATAAAACTGTTCACAGACATGGCACCCTCCTACCTAGCTGACCTAATTAAACCTTACATACCGGCCCGGGCTTTACGTTCTCAGGGTGCAGGACTACTTTGTGTCCCTAAGGTGAATAAGAAGTCTGCGGGTCACAGAGCTTTCTCTTATTGTGCCACTGTTCTGTGGAATGATCTCCCTGCATCAATAAAACAGTCAGATTCTGTGGAGACTTTCAAGTCCAGACTTAAGACGCACTTATTTTCCTTTTCATATGGCTAGCATACTGGTACAGTTTTGTTTTACGCTTTTTACTCTTAATTCATTTTATTAGTAATTGGAGCGTGCCGCGGCCTCAACTTTACCTAAATTCTGGGTCTTTTAGTGAAGTTTAGGGCTAGTGGCCGGCGATCACCTTAGTATTTCTCTGTTTTTCTTGTTGTTTAATGTTGACAAATTATACAGTATTTCTTTTCTTTCTGATGCCTGATTCTGTTTTTTCTCTCTGTTTAAGGTGCAGCTCCATCCAGAGATGGGAGTTGTGTTCGTGTTGGCGATCCTCCTGTCCTGTGCGGCAATAGCATTTCTTGTATATTCGTCCGTGAATTGTTCTGTAATTTATGTTTGTAGCATGGCTCAAGCAGAGGATCACCCCTTTGAGTCTGGTCTGCTTGAGGTTTCTTCCTCAGAGGGAGTTTTTCCTTACCACTGTTGCTCTGGGGGTTGGTAAGGTTAGACCTTACCTGTGTGAAGCGCTTTGAGGCAACTATGTTGTGATTTGGCACTATATAAGTGAAAATAAATTGAAAAAAAATTAACTGCTCACTGAAAGTAACTGACAGAGATTTGGGTGGGGGTTGTAGAAACTACTAAAGAGGACATCATCATTGGTAGAATGAGACGGTAAAGGGTAGCTGTGTACTGTACTATATGAGAGAGAGCGAGAGAGATCACATAAGCATTATAAGTCCCACCAGTGTGTGTGGACATGGATGCGATGACCAAACGGTGTGACATCAATCCAGATGAGTACCTTCAGCTATTATTGCCCATAAACTCAATATCGCAGTCCATACGTAGCATCACACCCTTTGCTCAATACTTTGATGATGCACCTTTAGCAGCAATTAAACCCTCAAGTCTCCATGAATAAGATGCCACAAGCTTGGAGCACCTATCTTTGGGCAGTTTTGCCCATTCATCTTTGCAGCACCTCTCAAATGCCATCAGGTTGGATAGCGAGCATCGGTGCACAGCCATTTTCAGATCTCGAGAGAGATATTCAGTTGGATTCAGGTCTGGGTTCTGGCTGGGCCACTCAAGGACATTCACAGAGTTGTCCTGAAGCCACTCTGATATCTTGGCTGTGTGCTTAAGATCATTGTCCTGCTGAAAGATGAACCATCGCCCCACTCTGAGGTCAAGAGTGCTCTGGAGCAGGTTTTCATCCAGGATGTCTTTGTACATTGCAGCAATCATCTTTCCCTAATCCTGACTAGACTTCTAGTTCCTGCCACTGAAACACATCCCCACAGCATGATGCTGCCACCACCATGCTTCATTGTGCCTGGTTTCCTCCAAACATGACACATGGAATTCACACCAATGACTTGAATCTTTGTTTCATCAGACAAGACAATTTTGTTTCTCATGGTCTGAGAGTCATTCAGGTGCCAACGCCTAGTGGCCTACCCTGTGCCTTCAACTAAGGAGTGGCTTCCGTCTGGCCACTCTACCATACAGGCCTGATTGGTTGATTGCTGCAGAGATGGTTGTCCTTCTGGAAGGTTCTCCTCTCTCCACAGAGGAATGCTAGAGGTCTGACAAAGTGACCATGAGGTTCTTGGTCACCTCCCTGACTAAGCCCCTTTCCCCCGATCACTCAGTTTAGACGGGGAGCCAGCTCTAGGAAAAGACCTAGTGGTGCCAATCCTCTTGTCCAATCAACTGAAATTACCCCAAGTGGACTCCAATTAAGCTGTAGAAACATGTTGAGGATGATCAGTGGAAACAGGATGCACCCGTGCTCAATTATGAGCTTCAAGGCAAAGGCTGTGAATATTTATGTATATGTGATTTCTTATTTTTTTTCATTTTTAATAAATGAGAAAAACCTAAAAAAAGAAGAGAAAAAAATTTTTTTCACACTAATTATGGAGTATTGTGTGTAGAATTCTGATAAAAAAAAAATAATTTTATCCATTTTGGAATAAGGCTGCAACATTACACAAAGGAGAAAGTGAAGCACTGCGAATACTTTCTGGATGCACTGTAAAACTAAAAAGGACATTTGCCACAAGACTAAGACTTAATCATAAAATAGGTGACAAAATTAACACTATTCTAAATGGGTCCCTAAGATATTTCCCAGCTAAGTACTTATCAGAACCTACTCTGCTTAATTTTAGGTATCTAAGAGGATCAGGTGTGGACAGAGCAGCAAAGCTGTGCTTTCATACAGTAAATATATTTGAAACAACACAGGGTACTCAAACAGACTTAAAATCTTACAGTTTTTCCAACTATAAAGAGCAACATGTACATTCCATTTTTACCTGAGGCCAAAATATGGACATCAGGTACTGTGAAGACTTTGTGTCCGTCCGTCTGTCTCTGCTCAGCATAAGTCCATTCCTATTACTGCTAGGGTCTTAAAAGTCACAGAGACCATGTGGCAGGGGTGCTGGCCAAGTGGTTAGTGCACTTGGTTTCACTGCAGAAGGTTCCCGGTTCAAACCCCATCCCCGCCACATTCCTCCATAATGTGGAGTTGGGTCAGGAAGGGCATCCATTGTAAAAGTTGTGCCAATTCAACATGCAGAGCCACCTCAGATTTGCTGTGGTGACCCCGAGTGTAAACAAGGGAGCAGCTGAAGTGACTTGCTTTTTTATATTTGTATATACCTGTACAATTGGAGTTAGTGTATCAGGGAATATGGCTTGGATGATTGCATTCTTCGTGGTTCCTACAAAGAGCTGTCCTTGTTTGCCTTCAGTCAGAGCTCGAACTGGACCAAAAGACTCTTCTACCTGTACAGATGCAGTATGTAGCACAGGTTCAAAGACAGTACATCATTTAATTTTTATTTATATTCTCCTCCAAGTGTATTTAAAACCAGCATTTGATGGTCTCAGAGAAAAAAAAATGTGTAAGTAGAGACCTGCAAGAAAGCTCACCAAATAAGCCCCCCTCCCTTCACCCCAATACTAGTTGTCTGTATGCGTTACAAGTCATTGGTAGGAAACCATTTGTGGTCAAACACCCAATTAACAAACTATGCCATCTCTGTATTGAAGAGGACAACAGGTCTGTTGACAAAAACATTTCACTTTGAAGACCAGAAGTATTTTCCTTCATGCACATCTGCATACAGTGCATCCAAAAATATTTTTCCCAGCAATTCTGATCTTTGGACAAACATTACGGTTTGATTTTCTCACCTCCATCTCAGTTTGTTTTTGATAGTCACGGTCCCACAGCACCACTTTGCGGTCTTTTCCTCCCCCAGACACCATGGTTCCATCCTTCAGGACACATACAGAAAAAATACCACCTTCATGAGCTCCTGAAACCACCTGGCTGATGCGGTTACCACCTGTCAATTAGAAGCAAGAAACAAACAGAGAATGAAAAGGATCAGCAATCACAGGCAAATTAGACAAAAGTTAAGGTTTTAGGCAACTGAAGTGCCTCATACAATTTATTATTTGTTCTGGTAAAGGAGAAAAGTAAGTGCCATACTGTTCGTATTTCTTCATAACTGATGTAAATAAAGTCCAAGACATATTCGATGACTTGGAAATGTTCATGTATCCATCCCCTGACTTCTCCGAAGAATACTGGCAATAAAAGTGATTTACAGGTATTATAACAATTACTAATGCAACCCATCATTTTGGCTTTTACATTTTTAATTAATTTAAATCAAGTTGTAGAGGTAGATTGTAGAGAACATCTTGAGTTTAAGGAAGATAACTTTTGAAATTTTTACAAGAAGCCTGATTTGATTTTTGTGTTTGAAATGGTATAAAGAAATTTAAATGTGTGAAATGCCAAGGGGCCAAATACTTTTGTAAGGCACTGTATATATTAAAAGCCAATTGGCCTCTGTGTATGTGCATGCGTGCATGTGTGATTTTATTTAGTAAGTTCAATGTAAGTACATAATATAACTCAGCCACATGGGGTGTGCAGCCAGTACATTCTGAGTGCCGGTCCCAAGCCCGGATAAATGAGGAGGGTTGCGTCAGGAAGGGCATCCGGCGTAAAACAATCCAACCCAACTATGCAGACTCAGAATCAAATTCCCATACCGGATCGGTCGCGGCCCGGGTTAACAACGTCCGCCACCGGTGCTATTGCCCAACAGGGTGCCGGTGGAAAGACGACGACAAAGAAGAGGAGGAAAACGTTGCCACGAACAGCAGGAGAAGAAGCAAACTAGAAGGGTGGAAATGAGAGTGGGGACTTTGAATGTTGGTAGTATGACTGGTAAAGGGAGAGAGCTGTCTGATATGATGGAGAGGAGAAAGGTAGACATATTGTGTGTGCAAGAGACCAAGTGGAAGGGAAGTAAGAGCAGCAGCATCGGCGGTGGGTACAAGTTGTTGTACCATGGTGAGGACAGAAAGAGAAATGGTGTTGGGGTCATTTTAAAGGAAGAGTATGTTAAAAGTGTGTTGGAGGTTAAGCGAGTGTCTGACAGGGTGATGAGTGTGAAGTTGGAAATTGAAGGGGTGATGATGAATATCATCAGTGCATATGCCTCACAGGTAGGTTGTGAGATGAAGGAGAAAGAAGATTTCTGGAGTGTGTTAGATGAGGTGGTGGAGAGTGTGCCCAAGCATGAAAGAGTGGTGATAGGAGCAGACTTCAATGGGCATGTTGGTGAAGGGAACAGAGGTGATGAGGAAGTAATGGGTAGATATGGTATCAAGGATAGGAATGGGGAAGGACAGATGGTAGTTGATTTTGCAAAAAGGATGGAAATGGCTGTGGTGAATACCTACTTTAAGAAAAGGGAGGAGCACAGAGTAACATATATAAGTGGAGGAAGGTGCACACAGGTGGACTACATTCTTTATAGGAGATGCAAGCTAAAAGAAATCAGACTGTAAGGTGGTAGCAGGAGAGAGCGTCACTAGACAGCATAGGATGGTTGTTTGTAGGATGACTTTAGAGGTAAAGAAGAAGAGAGTGAGAGCTCAACAAAGGATCAGATGGTGGAAGCTGAAGGAGGAAGACTTGTGTGAAATTTAGCGAGCAGGTGAGAGAAGCACTAGTTGGAGGGGAAGCAATTTTGGACAATTGGAAGAGTACTGCAGATGTGGTGAGGGAGACAGCTAGGGCAGTACTGGGTATGACATCTGGACAGTGGAAGGAAGACAAGGAGACTTGGTGGTGGAATGAAGAGGTCCAGGAAAGCATATGGAGAAAGAGGTTGGCGAAAAAGTTTTGGGATAGTCGGAGAGATGAAGAAAGTAGACAGGAGTACAAGGAGATGCGGCGTAAGGCGAGAAGAGAAGTGGCAAAAGCAAAGGAAAAGGCATATTGCGAGCTGTACTAGAAGTTGAATAGTAAGGAAGGAGAAAAGGACTTGTACCGATTGGCCAGACAAAGGGACAGAGCTGGAAAGGATGTGCAGCAGGTTAGGGTGGTAAAATATGCACATGGTAATGTGCTGACAAGTGAGGAGTGTGTGCTGAGAAGGTGGAGGGAATATTTAATGAGCGAGAGAAAAGGCTGGATGATGTGGTGAGAGTAAATCAGGAAGTAAAAGAGATTAGCAAGGAAGAAGTGAGGGCTGCTATGAAGAGGATGAAGAGTGGAAAGGCAGTTGGTCCAGATGACATTCCAATGGAGGCATGGAAATGTCTAGGAGAGATGGCAGTAGAGTTTCTAACCAGATTGTTTAATAAAATCTTGGAAAGTGAGAGGATGCCTGAGGAGTGGAGACGAAGTGTGCTGGTTCCTATTTTCAAGAACAAGGGTGATGTGCAGAGCTGCAGTAACTACAGAGGCATAAAGCTGATCAGCCACAGTATGAAGTTATGGGAAAGAGTAGTAGAAGCTAGGCTTAGAAAACAGGTGAAGATCTGTGAGCAGCAATATGGTTTCATGCCGAGAAAGAGCACTACAGATGCAATGTTTGCTCTGAGAATACTGTTGGAAAAGTACAGAGAAGGACAGAAAGAGTAACATTGTGTGTTTGTGGACTTAGAAAAAGCTTATGATAGGGTGCCAAGAGAAGAGTTGTGGCATTGTATGAGGAAGTCTGGAGTGGCAGAGAAGTATGTTAGGGTAGTACAGGACATGTACAAGAATAGTGTGACAGCGGTGAGATGCGCAGTCGGAATGACAGACTCATTCAAGGTGGAGGTGGGATTACACCAAGGATCAGCTCTGAGTCCTTTCTTGTTTGCAGTGGTGATGGACAGGTTGATAGATGAGATCAGACAGGAGTCCCCATGGACTATGATGTTTGCAGATGACATTGTGATCTGTAGTGAGAGTAGAAAGCAAGTTGAGTCTAGTCTGGAGAAGTGGAGATATGCTTTGGAGAGAAGGGGAATGAAAGTCAGTAGAAGCAAGACTGAGTACATGTGTGTGAATGAGAGGGAGCCCAGTGGAATAGTGCAGTTACAAGGAGTAGAAGTGGTGAAAGTAGATGAGTTTAAATATTTGGGGTCAACTGTTCAAAGTAATGGAGAGTGTGGTAGAGAGGTGAAGAAGAGAGTGCAGGCAGGGTGGAGTGGGTGGAGAAAGGTGGCAGGAGTGATTTGTGACTGAAGAATATCAGCAAGAGTGAAGGGGAAAGTTTACAAAACAGTAGTGAGACCAGCTATGTTGTATGGTTTAGAGAGTGGCACTAACAAAAAGACAGGAGGCAGAGCTGGAGGTGGCAGAGCTGAAGATGTTGAGATTCTCTTTGGGAGTGACAAGAATGGACAAGATTAGGAATGAACATAGAGGGACAGCTCAGGTGGGACGGTTTGGAGACAAAGTCAGAGAGGCGAGAGTGAGACGGTTTGGACATGTGCAGAGGAGGGACCCAGGGTATATAGGGAGAAGGATGCTGAGGATGGAGCCACCAGGCAGGAGGAGAAGAGGGAGACCAAAGAGGAGGTTCATGGATGTGCTGAGAGAGGACATGCAGGTAGTTGGTGTGACAGAGGAAGATACAGAGGACAGGGTGAGATGGAAACGATTGATCTGCTGTGGCGACCCCTAACGGGAACAGCCGAAAGACAAGAAGAATGTAAGTACATAATATAACTGAAAAAACATCAACAATACATGGATGACACAACAACATGAGAACACTTATTTCCACTGTGGTCCATTTAAAAATCAAATGACAAAATAGAAGTAATAATAAAACAACATTTAAAATACTAATAGTGTGTATATGATAACAAGAACCTAAACAATTTTTAAATGCATTAAAACAATAAATTAACATTTAAAAAAAAAAAAAAACTTAACAGGGAATAAAAGGGTCCAGTTCTTCCTCTAAAAACTGTTGGTCTAAGGTTCTAAAAACATTCTTGACTCAAACGCCATTCCAACTCATAGAAATTTTGTATAATTTATTCCCACCCTTGAAAAATGTCAGCTTCCTATTATATAAATACTACCCAATCTAGAGCCAGTTTATCCCCATGGGTAATGCTCTAGTTATAGTATGAAAAATGTCTTCAAAAGTGGACCTTTAATCAAGGGGTGTTGTGGAGTGCACATCACCCCCCAAAGTAACACCCTATTTCTGTCTGGATTCGCCCCAATTTGCGTTCTCTGAGCAGGAACAATCAAGAATGTGTATTTATGTGGAAAGTGCGACTCGATTGAGAAGTAAAAAGGTTTTATGAGTGCATTTTACTTTATGTTGCACTCTGAAAGAGATTTTAGGCATATTTTTTTTTGGGGGGGGTGCAGCGTTAGCATTTGTTGCTGCAATGCGTGTCTGCAGTGGTCTTTTTAGTTTAAACGGGCAAGGACACTCAGAAATGCTCAGATCAGACTTTGAAAGAAAAGAAAATTTAAAAAAAAAATGTGTTTGTAAAAATATGGTCTTAGCTCGCACGCTGTGAGACACTCAAAAATACAGCGGCCTCCTCCCCTTCCTGCAGAGCGCAGACAGGACACAGAGGAACATACACAAGGACTTGCTGCCGGGGGGGGGGGGGGGACAACACAAAAGGGAGACGTTATTGTAAAAGATAAATTTAACATTTTGAGCACGGTAAAGTTTATATCTTTTGTTTAGTCTTGTGTTTTCAACAGGTTGACGCCAGCACGAAACCTGCCTTTTGGCAGTCCAATTGACAGAAATCCATCATAATCCCTGCATTACTCAGATACCCAAGAGCCTCTGTTCTAAACTGTGGAGCAGATTGTTTCCCAGATGTAGGGATTAAGGCAAAAAACAAAAAAAAGACTAAATCATAAGCTGTTCACCATCTACCTTTTTATAGAAACTTGTACCTGCATCCTAGGATTTAAGGTAAAACAAGACAGCTGAGAAAACAATCAGAATGAACAGAAATCTTTTAAAAGATTAAATACGAGCTGTGTTTCTTTTTCCTGGTCAAAAAAGGATCAGAAATTTAAAAAAAAAAAGTTTGATTTTCTTTTCATACTAAGAATAGGCTAATAAAAATGAAACCACTAGCAAGCATAAAAATATAAATGACCCTTTTTCTCTTATTCCAGAAATGTAAGTAGGGTGAGGTAAAAAAAAAAAAAAAAAAAAAAAAAAAAAAAAAAAAAAAAAAAAAAAAAAAAAATCTGAAACTGTCGGACTGTGAGCGCCGATGTTGGGGAGGGTGTGGGAGAGGGTTACCCAGGGAAATATTTTTTATTTATTTATTTATTTATTTTTTTAAATGGTGGTACCAAATGGTGCATTTTGAGCACAATTTTAAATACAACAAAAAAATTCATTTTTATTTTACATATTTACAGAGTGAGGGCTGTGGTAGCAGGACAAAAAAAAAAAAAATGTACTCACTTCCATTACAACTTTCCATTCATGACACAGAAGTGAAGCCACAGTGAGAACAAAACTGTAAAATTTGAAACTGCACAGGAATGCATGGTAAACCGACTGAAGAAAATTCAATTAAACTTATTTGAACTGATATTCAATAGTAGAATGAATTTTTCATTCATAGCCGCGTAGATTCAAAACAATGAGGTTCTAGATGGGGTTGAATGAGATGATGAGGTAAAATAATCCATTTTAACTGCATGTCAGTGCTGCTTTATCGTGTATCAGTGAGAATGCATCAGCTTAGATTGAACTAAGCTATTCCTGAGCCAATACAACACCTGAACCACTTGGGTCAGAATTTAACTCTTTCATTGTCATTTTAAAGTAGCTCACAGCCATTTCCAGGTTGCTCAAATTAAAATGAAGTCGCATTAAGCAAGTGGGTGACTGGCTTCTTCAGCACCGTCAGCACATGGAAAGCAAATGACCAGTCTTTCAGCAAAGACCCAGTATCAACAGGAAAACCATCACTTCATGAACAGAAGAAATTCAGGAAATAACATTTTTTCAAGAATCTATTTTTTTTTTTTTTTTTTTTAAAACAAAGGACTGACTGTTGATAGCCTTCTTTGTGGCAAGAAACATAGCTGGACGTTTGTGCAAACAAGACAATAACCTTTGGGAAACTGTGGTTTGTCGTGGTAACAGAGGAACGGTTTTGTACGTGAAGTGAACTTCAAGTGGTTCTGACACCAGATGCATTCAGCTTCCTCATGTAGTCTGAGAAATAGTCTCTGAGCTGGTTCGTTTCCTCCAGCCATGACCATTTCAACTTGTGTTAGATTATATGATCAGTAAACACAATGTTATCCTTCCTTTACTGTATGGACAAGGCTGAAATCTCAGTTTTGCTCAAAATACCGGTGTCCTAACACTCAAACAGTCTGAAAACTCTGTAGTAAGAGCCACAACTTACAGCAAATTAAGTTAAACACAATGCATGTTATATTTCATGTCCTTTGATGTTAGGCATACATCATAAATAATGTTTAAAAGGTTCAAAACATTAACATTGGATGAAAATAACATGAACCCTCTTCCCCCACCAAACTTGTCCTCTTCCTATCGCTGGTCCTCCAGCCCCCTCCTCTCTGTGCAGCAGCGGTCAGTTTAAACCATGCCTCCAACACGCAGAACGTGCTGTTACAGACATGGAGGATTTATTCTTTTAATCACTGCTCTGCTTTCAGACTGTTATCCTCTTTGTTCAACTTTGCACTGAAATTTGAGATGGCATACAGCTAAGAGCAAGAGAGAGGTGTGTGTGTGTGTTCACCACACAGAGATGAGTGAGGAGGAACAGGTTAATTTATCCAAAAACAGTCCATCACAAAACACTTCTGTTGCTGCAGGAAAATCACTGAAATATGTTGATTTTTCGCCAGATTTCGCTCTAAATGTAGCAAAAAATTTTTGTTGGGCAAGTGAGCGGCGTGAAGCACAAATCCAACAGAACCGTTCACTCGCCAGTGTTGGACGGGCAAATGTTAGTGTTGAGCTCTGTCATATAGGACCTTTTGACCATCTAATTGATGGAAATCCATTGTAGCGACAGAAAACTTTAATCTCTGCAGATGTCTGTTGCACTTTTCTGTTAACAGGAAACTGAATGAAATAACTTGATAGATTTGCCAAACAAAAAGCAATGATCAGTGTCAGTTGTTTGCTGCGCAACTGAGCAGGAAGAAAACTCGTACCTTTGGCCCACACATAGATGTTCCCACTTGAGTCTCCTGTGATGGCATCTCCATTCTCAGCAAACGCCACACATAAAATATACTTTGGTTTCTCGTGTTTCTAAGGGGAGAGAGAGAAAAAAAGAATAATTAGAGGGGACACTACAAAACACACACACACACACACACACACACACACAGGAACTTAAAATCATGACAGCTCCTTGGAGGATGAACAGACTTATCTTCACAACATATTTTTCAGTGATTGATACCTGTTTCTTACTTGGTCAGATGAAGACAAATGTTAAAAAAAAAAAAAAAGAAAAACTTAAATTACAAAACTATGTTCTCTATGAAATAGATCACCTCTTACTTAAATTTCACCATATAAATACATTGATGAAATGTATATAAATAAATTAACAATAATTAAAAAAACTACTTATGAATGTTGTTATAGTAAATGTAACATATGGGAGAAATACAAATTTCACCAATAAGTACATTTATTATATACGAGGTCTGTTAGAAAAGCATCTGACCTTTTTTTTTCTTCAAAAACCTGATGGATTTGAATCACGTGTGCTTGCATGAGCCAACCTTGAACCTTCGTGCGCATGCGTGATTTTTTTCACGCCTGTCGGTTGCGTCATTTGCTTGTAAGCAGCCTTTGTGTGAGGATGGGTGTTGTCTCTCGTCGGAGTTTCTTTGCAAGGAAATGGTGGAACGACTGGAGCAGCGCAACTGCATCAAATTTTGCCAAAAACTGGGAGACAGCCAGGTGGAGACCATTCGGATTATTCAGATGGCTTTCGGTGACGATCCTCTGGGCATCACAAAGATTAGGAGCGGTACAACCGGTTTAAAGACGTCCGCACAACGGTGGAGGGCGCGCCGCGCTCCGGTTGGCATCAACATGCTGAAATGACCGGATCATTTCCAAAGTGAATGCTGTGGTGATGTGGGACCGTTGTGTGATTATCCGAGAAATTGTGGAAGAGGTGGACATCAGCACTTTTTCAGCACATTCCACTGTAACAGAAGATTTGGCCATGAAAAGGAGCGGCCGCAAAATTCATGGCGATGGCTTTGGCACGAAGCTGATGGCGCAGCAAAAGCACCTCCGTGTTGAAGTCTCACAGGACATGCCATGACATGCCCAGCTCTACCACAATTTCTGGGATAGTCACACGACTGAAAAGCCACAGAAAGCCGTCTGAATCATCCGAATGGTGGAAGAGGTGGGCATCATTTTTCGGAGTCCAGTATGTCCTGTGAGACTTCAACACAGTGGCGCTTTTGCTCCGTCAGGAGCGGCACGAATTTCGCTGCCACTCCGTTTCATGGCCAAATCTTCTGTCACAGTGGAATGTGCTGAAAAAGTGCTGATGTCCACCTCTTCCACAATTTCTTGGATAGTCACACGACGGCCCCACACCACCACAGCATTCACTTTGGAAATGATCCGGTCATTTCAGCATGTTGATGGCCGACCGGAGCGTGGCGTGCCCTCCACCGTTGTGCAGACGTTTTTAAACCAGTTGTACCGCTCCTTAATCTGTGTGATGCCCAGAGGATCATCACCGAAAGCCGTCTGAATAATCCGAATGGTTTCCACCTGGCTGTCACCCAGTTTTTGGCAAAATTTGATGCAGTCGCGCTGCTCCAGTCGTTCCACCATTTCCTTGCAAAGAAATTCCAACGAGAGACTACACCCATACTCATACAAAGGCTGTTTACAAGCAAATGACGCAACCGACAAGCGTGGAAAAAAAAAAAAAAAAAAAAAAAAAAAAAAAATCACATGCGCACGAAGGTTCAAGGTTGCCTCATGCAAACACACGTGATTCAAATCCATCAGGTTTTTGGAAAAAAAAAAAAAAAAAAAAAAAGGTTGGCTAACAGCACGAAAATGCAGATTTATGGTGAAACTCTCTTAAAAACATTGATCATGTCCACATTGATTTCTATTTATGTCTGGTTGTGAGATGCTAACCAAGATGGCGGTGCTCTGGCAACAGCCAGCGAATGAGCGGATCGCCGCGGCCCTCCATCTAGTGAGTAAACAGAAATGGATGGAAAGAACACTTGCTGGAAAAAAAGCTTGCCAGCTAATAACCGCACCATCTCTTAGCAAGTTCTTCACAGAGGTGAAGAGAACAGGTCGGACTACGAGCTGTCAGCAGCTTTCATATTCGCAATACCTTAAGTTTGCATGTTTGGGGTGACCACATGTCCTGTTTTCCCACACGTGTTATTTTTCCAAAAATAAAATGGAAGTTTTATTTTTTTGAAATTAACCCCAATTTGTACAGTCTTTCAGGTATTCATGCCAATATTTTATGGCTTGTTTCAGGATATTTTTCCCTGTGTGGACAAGTCAGTGACAAAGGCTCAAGAATGCAGCAGCCATTTTACCTCAGCAGGTGCGCTCAGCATTTCTAGAACTCCAAGAAATGGAAACAAACAATCCAAAGCCACTCAATATATCTTGGACTTCATTTACATCAATCATCAAGAAGCGCACAGTATGGCACCGAAAGGTAAATCTGTCTTGATCTGGCACAGTCGCTCCTTTTTTTGAGAACTGCCTACTCCGCACTGAAGTTATCAGGAGCTGGTCTACCAATATGTGGACCTAGATTTGAATTCTGCTCATGCTAACTGTCTGTCTCCTTGGACAAGACACTTAAACTGCATTGTCTCAGTCCACCCGGTTGTAAATGGGTACCAGCTTTGTCGGGGGAAGTAAAGGTGAGGCATCAATGTAAAAGCGCTTTGTGTATCTGGTCGTTGTTGAAGCTGTATAGAAATGCAATCCTCCTTCTTCAGCCCACTGAAAGTGAAGATGTGTGCTTAATAGAGTACCATGTTTTCGGTACCATTCATGTTCCAGTGAACAAGTAAGCAGAATTTATACATGTGACCACAGTGTGGTTTAATAAGCCAAGATGTTATTTTGGAGAAGGCGGTAAGGACAATGTGTACTGGTTATACCTCAAACAAACCCTGTCTCTTTGACAGCGTACTCCCCTCCATGGTCCAGAAGTTGATGTGAGATTTTCCACAGGTGACAATCAGGTTGGCATCCATGGGATGAAACAATGCACCCAGCACAGAGTCATTGGAACACTGCAGCAACAGAAGGCATTAAGACTCAAACATGGCTCTGCTGTCCTCGCACAGTACTGAAACAGCCATAATTGACAAGGCAGAAAAAGGTCAAAAGGTTAAGTGGCAGTATACCTTGACATCAGCAAGTTGCTTCTCCTTCTGCCAGTTCCAGACTGACAGAATGTGATCATTGGCATCATCCACAGCACAGAGGAAAGTGCCGCCATTCTAATGAGGGGGGAAAAAAACAAGTCAGAGCTGCACACACATTTTTGAAAATGTGACTTCATCTGTGCATCATAAACGAGGCCACGTCATGTAATTTTTAATTCAATCACTTCAGGAGTTAACAATCCAAAACTGTGCATGCAACATCTCTCCTCAATAAGAAATTTTCTGGGGGGAAAAAAACCTGTGGCCTTAATTAAAAAACAAACAAACAAACAAACACACAGGCACACCCACAACACTTTACAGAAAATATTCACATTATTTGAGAGGTTTCTCATAAGAGACATGGCCTGTATAACACAGTGATCTGTACAGGATGTGAGAGTGCATACCGACTTGGAGAAGGCCACACAGGTAACTGCTCTGTCAAACACTCCCATCCCGATCACATGTAATGTGTTGAGGCTCACAGAGTCCCAGACACGGACATGAGGAGCCAGCAGCTGCACAGGCAGACAAATAAAAACAAATAAATCAGACAAATGTTCAAAAGTAATTTAATCTCAAAATAAGGCCGTGCCACAGTCTAATTCAATCATTTATGCTGAAACAACTGAACATTTCCACTCATGGTATCAGATTTTGCTTGAATCATGTCAGATAAATGGAAAAGGGTAACATTTCTCTTTTTTTTTTTTTAAACCACAGACACCACTGTGTACACACACACAAGCTCCCGTGTGAACAGGGTGAGTGAGGGAAAAGTCCTTAGATAAATCAACATCTTCATATTTGTTTATTTGTTCTTCAGCTACAATATATGCTAACCTTGTTGAATTAAGATTTGTGTCACTTTCACATCTAATAGTTTGTTTTGTCTGGCTCAGATCAAAATACCACAGCTGCAGTTCATCCAGGCAGGAGAATAACCAGCTACAACAAGTAGAACAAGAACCAACATCCTCCAGAAGGTGCATGGTAGGGAGATGCAGGTGGACCTGTGAGGGAAGTTGAATTTCTCCCCCATCATCCAGACAACACTCAGGGCTGACAGTCATCTGGTCAGAGTGGGCAAAGAAGATCATCCTTGTGGAACCGACTGTCGCCTGGGAAGAAGGCTGTGATGAGGCCCATGAGAGGAAAATACCAAGATCTCATCCAGGTATGCAGAGAAAAAGGGTGACAAACATGGCTGTTTCCCACCCATGGGGTGTTAAAGGGGTCCCAGTACAGTCTGTCTGGATGGTGCTCACTGCACTTGTGCACAAGGCGAGGCAACAGAAAGAGCCTCCTGTTGGCTCTGATATAAGAGTGAGGAGGAGGAGGGGTGGAGGCCTGGAGCTGATGGGCAGTGATTTGGCCATCACTGCCTACCCGCCACCTGGTGGATGCCGCTGTTAAGGGTTGAAATACCCAGTAAAGGTTGGGCATAGTCTAATGACATCAGTTCCAGGTCAAAGGTCACTGTCATTTCATGGGTTGACTGCATTTCTGGCATCCTCAGATGTATTAATCAAGCGATAAGTTAAACTGGTTTTGCTTGATGGTTGGTTCCTGCATCCCACATATATTTTGCAACAGATAACTTTACCATTTAACTGTTCAACTTATACTAACAAATGGAAAGTTATGCATCTGCAACAGTGATAGGCTTATTTATGAATCAAGGGAATGGATGAAGCAACTCTTGCCAACCAACACTGGCATTAAGTGTCACTTGACTGCACAGGGTCTCCTGTCCTACCTGCACTTTCTCCAGTGTTTTTCCCCTCAGTTATCAACTATCTGCTCAGATTTTAAAATACAATCATGCTATTTTAGGAGCTCAGCTACTTTTATTAAGGTGTGAAACTGTGTAAGAACATTTAGCACAAAGTCCTTAAGAGGATGTACTGTGTGAATGATAGTACCTTCCCATCTTTGGAGTTTCCCGCCACTTGTCCCGTTGCTATGGTAACCATGTCAGGATGGACACTCAGACTATAGACAAAATAAAAAAGTATTTATTTAATTTTCTCCACCACTTATCTGTGGACAGTTCACAGTCATAGTAGGTTGTCTGAAGTAGAAATGACATTTCCTAGCCACAACATCTGGGCTTTCTGAACATATCCCCAGGACAGATGGGATATTAACTGAACATGCTAAATTACTTCAGTGTTCTGGGTTTGAGTGTGCCCCAGAGTTAGTTAGCCTGGAAAACCTCCAAAAAGGGAGAGAGACATCCACGGCACATACAATAACAATTGTCTCCTTTCTACACAAAGGAACAGAGGCTCTATTCTCAGCTCCTTCTGGATGCTTGAACATCTTTCCACTTGCTGCAGCCCACCAAAAGAAATTAATTTTGGGCAGCTGCTTCACCGCTTAAGGCATTTTCTGATACACTTGCTACTTTTAATTTAAGAACAAACATAAAAAAGGTGAGGACATAATTTTGTATTTGCCAGCAATGTATTTTTTTTTTTTTTTTTTTAAATGGAAACACAATCCTGACACTAGAAACTGGTGAAAGAAGAAACAATAACACCCCCGAGAGCATTTCAGTTTGTATCATTATGAAAAACATGTTTTAGTGGAATAACATACCATAATCCAATGGCCTCAAAATAAATGACATACAAAAACTAAGTAAGACAGGGAGGGATACCTTCATTTCAAGAAGAAGAAAAACTAAAACGTGTGGGAGGTGAAAATTATTTTGCTGCAGACATGAATAGATTCCCAGCTTGCTTTATGGGACCTGGGGAATCAGTCATGGCAAATGGTTGGGGTGCAAAAGTACTTGTGGGCACCTCTGCAAATAGCATTGTCACTAGCTGCATTTTTTTTCCTCGTTATTTTAAGTATTGGAGTGCCGTGATCACACTCACAAGTATATTGATTTTTGTTTCAGAATTTTTCTCCCCTGCTCTCTCTCCATTTCAGGCTTCACATGTACAGTAGTGTTCAGAATAATAGTAGTGCTATGTGACTAAAAAGATTAATCCAGGTTTTGAGTATATTTCTTATTGTTACATGGGAAACAAGGTACCAGTAGATTCAGTAGATTCTCACAAATCCAACAAGACCAAGCATTCACAATATGCACACTCTTAAGGCTATGAAATTGGGCTATTAGTAAAGGTGTCCCCTATGTAAGGATGAAGCCAGCACCTGTTGAACATGCTTTTCTCTTTGAAAGCCTGAGGAAAATGGGACGTTCAAGACATTGTTCAGAAGAACAGTGTGGTTTGAATAGAAAGTTGATTGGAGAGGGGAAAACATACGCAGGTGCAAAAAATAGGCTGTTCATCTACAGTGATCTCCAATGCTTTAAAATGGACAAAAAAAAAAAAAAAAAAACCAGAGAAGCGTGGAAGAACACGGAAAACAACCATCAAAATGGATAGAGGAATAACCAGAATGGCAAAGGCTCACCATTGATCAGCTCCAGGATGATCAAAGAGTCTGGAGTTACCTGTAAGTGCTGTGACAGTTAGAAGATGCCTGTGTGAAGCTAATTTATTTGCAAGAATCCCCCGCAAAGTCCCTCTGTTAAATAAAAGACGTGCTGAAGAGGTTACAATTTGCCAAAGAACACATCAACTGGCCTAAAGAGAAATGGAGGAATATTTTGTGGACTGATGAGAGTAAAATTGTTCTTTTTGGGTCCGAAGGCCGCAGACAGTTTGTGAGACGACCCCCAAGCTCTGAATTCAAGCCACAGTTCACAGTGAAGCATGGTGGTGCAAGCATCATGATATGGGCATGTTTCTCCTACTATGGTGTTGGGCCTATATATCGCATACCAGGTATCATGGATCAATTTGAATATGTCAAAATACTTGAAGAGGTCATGTTGCCTTATGCTGAAGAGGACATGCCCTTGAAATGGGTGTTTCAACAAGACAATGACCCCAAGCACACTAGTAAATGAGCAAAATCTTGGTTCCAAACCAACAAAATTAATGCCTCACAGATGTGAAGAGATCATGAAAAACTGTGGTTATACAATTAAGTAATAGTTTAGTGATTCACAGGATTGCTAAAAAAGCAATTTGAACATAATCGTTTTGAGTTTGTAGCGTCAACAGCAGATGCTACTATTATTGTGAACACCCCCTTTTCTACTTTTTTTTTTACTGATAGCCCAATTTCATAGCCTTAAGAGTGTGCATATCATGAATGCTTGGTCTTGCTGGATTTGTGAGAATCTACTGGTACCTTGTTTCCCATGTAATAAGAAGAAATATACTCAAAACCTGGATTAATCTTTTTAGTCACATAGCACTACTATTATTCTGAACACTACTGTATGTTTGAATGGCCATTTTTGGTTGATTGTGGCCATGTAGAGGGCAGGATATGAAGCAGATCAATGTGCACACAACTGAAAGCAGTGTGTGAGTTATAAAGAAGATTTTGGTTGCAGGGGTGCATACAGTTTTAAAAGTCTCACTTTTTGTATGTACATCATTTTTGCCTTTTGCTCGTGCGCACACTTTTAGTACTCATTCTATGCAATGTTTTATTAATGAGCCCCGTAATCCTGTTTCCCAGATATTCCCTAACAGAATTGAGCAAAAATATGGCCTATGGTCCAAACACAGCTCACAAAAGTACCCTAGCTGGTACCACAACATTAAAACAAATCCAAACCTCAGCAATCAGAGACCTTTTCTTCCAGATTAGTTATTGTACATCTTGAAATGTAACATTTATTGATTTTTTTTTTTTTTTAATTTCAGCTCACTAGAGCCATCCAATTTACTATAGGCCATGACTTTTGTGTGTGTGTGTTTTTAATTTCAGGATTAAACACATTACCAGCCACAGAAACCATATTGTTGGCCCTCTAAAAATCCTGCACTGACTGAATCATCTTAATTAGTGTAATTTTTTTAAAGTGCTCTTTGCATCCTAAATTTATTCAACAATTACAACTCCAAGTATAATGATGAAGTCAGAAAATTAACATTTTCACCTATGTACTGAATGACACTCCTTCCAGACTATCCTGTTTATGCTAACACTGAGTGTAGTGAGAATGAAATAGTCTGAACATCTTAAAACACTGATGTAACACATCTGACACACTGTCAAAATAAATAAACGTTACATTCCAGGATTACAATAATCAGATTACAGTGAACATGTGCTCTCACCATTTCACATCGTCGTCATGGCCAAGGTAATGTCTCTGCTGCTGCTCCTCTGTGTTGTATAGCACCACCACAGAAGCGTTGAAATAGACAATCTCTCCAGTCGGCAGCAGGTAGAGGTTGGAACGGCAGTCACGACCACGGTAGCCATACCTAGTCTCATGTCAGGGATAAAACTGAATATTGTCTTCAAAAGAAGACCTGAAAGATCAGCTACAATTTACCAGTGGGTACATCTGAGATGCAAACCTAGATTTGATGTTTTGGTGAAAGAAAAGTCTCCTCTATACCATTTTATCATGAAGCTGTATAACTGGGGATACAAAATCAAAACATGCACTGTGCACAAATCACAGCCACAGAAGCCTAGAACCTATCCTGAGTTGTCTTGGTGGCTTTCCTCACTCTTATGCCTTCTTGCACAGTCACTCAGTTTTTGAGAACTGTCTACTCCACACAGATTTACCATAGAGTCCCATACTGTTTGTATTTCTTCATAACTGATGTAAATAATGTCAAAGACATATTCAGTGACTTGGTAATGTTCATGTAGCCATTCCCTGAATTGGCTGAAGAAGGCTGGCAATAAAACTGATTATATACAGGTATAATACCAAAAGGGTCCATTACTTATGCAACCCATCAGCTTGGCTTTTATATTTTAATTAATATCAAGTTGTAGAGATTTGCTTTGAGTTTGAGGATGATGATTTACTTTTTGTATTTGAAATGGCATAAATTAAAATGTGTGAAATAACAAGGAGCCAAATACTTTTGCAAGGCACTGTACATGAGCATACCAAAAGGCAAATGCCAGCACTCTCTGGTTTCACTGTGAACCAAGCTGCATGCATGCACACAGAGGCCACTTGGCTTATTATAATATAGATTAACAACAATTGCAGCTGTTTAAAGTAGTGGTAGCAATGCCATATCAACAATCTAACTGGAAATGTTGCTCAGATCTCACAAGGACTACACCGGTAACAATATCTATTTTTTTCACATGCCAGTGTCAACATCAAGAGAAGGAATGTTTCTTGAGAAGTATGCAGGAGGAAAAAGGTTTGTTACAGACCCCATCTGCAGTGAAAATAGAGTCATTTATTCTGAAATAATTTTTAATGAAACTTCTGACTTATTTGGAATTCTGCTGTAATAAATAAATACACAGTCTACACTTCATAATAAATGATATTAACTGAATATTCTAATAATCAACATAGAAAACATATTGTGATACATTTAGCAACATCTCCCAGCCATACTCATACATAAGCATGAAGATTAACTCAATGATACATCTTTATTAGATAAATGTTATTTTCTCCTCTGACATCCAGACAGTCATTGTTAGAGATGCTGAACAAAGATCTGCAACTAGATAAAGAAGTCGCTCACTCCGTCATTTGTTAATTCAGCCATTCAACTGTGAATGAGAGAAAAAAAAACAACCCACAGCTTTCATTTATAACATTTTCCCTCTGGCAGTCTAAGGATACACCCACTGCAGTTTGAGTTTGTGGTCAGGCATCGGCACCTTGTGGTCAAGACTGTAGCTCTCCCTCTGTGCATCAGGGATGTGCATGGTGATTGGGCGACCACGGAGGAACATCCTCACATACCCATCCTCTGTTCAGGAGAGAAGCAGAAGTTTGAATGAAGCAAGCTGAATAATGAAACTCAAGTCAGGCTAATAGGGAGGAGAAAGGGGAAGAAAAAAAAGAAAAAGAGGAAAAAGTGATACTTTTTAGAAAAAAAGACCACTAATTAACCTGAAAGTGTTGACAACTTCACTTGCAGATTCTTGATCCAAATACAGATGTAACAGACACAGATAAACTCAATTTCCTGTAGTTAAAAATTGGTTTGACATGCTAAATTAAAGAAGCAGGAGGAAGACTCTACTCTTTAAACGCAGCTGAGGCCATACGTGTACATACAGCTGAACCAATACTGTATATACACACTGACACACTGTATTTTCCAGAATTTCAAGAGGTCTTCCAAGTTATAGTCCAGTATGATTTATACAGATGAAAACAAAATTATTAGGCCCCCTATGAAATTTAACATTTCAAATTTTATCCAACTGCTTTTTTAACAAAGCAAAGAATTTTCAACACAGTATTTAAAAAAAAAAAACTTAAAATAATAATAACAATCCATCCATCCATTTTCTTCCGCTTTATCCGGAGTTGGGACGCGGGGCAGCAGCTCAAGCAAAGCCGCCCAGACCTCCCGATCCACACACACCTCCCCCAGCTCCTCTGGGGGAACCCCAAGGCGTTCCCAAGCCAGCTGAGAGATGTAGTCCCTCCAGCGTGTCCTGGGTCTTCCCCGGGGCCTCCTCCCAGTGGGACGTGCCCGGAACACCTCTCAGCGAGGCGTCCAGGGGGCATCTGGAAAAGATGCCCGAGCCACCTCAACTGACTCCTTTCGACGTGGAGGAGCAGCGGCTCGACTCCGAGCTCCTCCCGAGTGACCAAGCTCCTCACCCTATCTCTAAGGGAGCGCCCAGCCACCCTGCGGAGGAAACTGATCGGAACGTAGATCGATCGGTAAATCGAGAGCTTTGCCCCCCTACTCAGCTTTCTCTTCACCACGACGGTCCGATACAGCGACCGCATCACTGCAGATGCTGCACCGATCCGTCTATCGATCTCACGCTCCATCCGTCCGTCACTCGTGAACAAGACCCCGAGATACTTAAACTCCTCCACTTGAGGCAAGGACACTCCACCGACCTGAAGAGGGCAAAGCACCTTTTTCCGGTCGAGAACCATGGCCTCGGATTTGGAGGTGCTGATTTTCATCCCGGACGCTTCACACTCGGCTGCAAACCACCCCAGTGCACGCTGAAGGTCCTGATTTGTCGAAGCCAACAGAACCACATCGTCCGCAAACAGCAGAGACGAGATTCTGTGGTTCCCAAACCAGACCCCCTCTACACCCTGGCTGTGCCTAGAAATTCTGTCCATAAAAATAATGAACAGAACCGGTGACAAAGGGCAGCCCTGGCGGAGGCCAACGTGCAGTGGAAACAGGTTTGACTTACTACCGGCAATGCGAACCAAGCTCCTGCTGCGGTCGTACAGGGACCGGATAGCCCTTAACAAAGGACCCCGGACCCTGTACTCCCGGAGCACTCCCCACAGGGTGCCCCGAGGGACATGGTCGAACGCCTTCTCCAGATCCACAAAACACATGTGGACAGGTTGGGCGAACTCCCATGAACCCTCGAGCACCCGATGGAGCGTGTAGAGCTGGTCCAGTGTGCCGCGACCAGGACGAAAACCACACTGCTCCTCCTGAATCCGAGGTTCAACCATCGGTCGATTCTCCTCTCCAGTACTCTGGAATAGACCCTACCGGAGAGGCTGAGGAGTGTGATCCCCCTATAGTTGGAACACACCCTCCGGTCCCTCTTCTTAAACAGAGGGACCACCACCCCGGTCTGCCAATCCAGAGGCACTGTCCCCGATCGCCACGCGATGTTGCAGAGGCGTGTCAGCCAAGACAGCCCCACAACATCCAGAGACTTAAGGTACTCAGGATGGATTTCATCCACCCCAGGAGCCTTGCCACCAAGGAGCTTTCTAACCACCTCGGTGACTTCGGCCTGGGTAATGGATGAGTCCGCCTCTGAGTCCCCAGTCTCTGCTTCCTCTTCGGAAGACGTGACGATGGGATTGAGGAGATCCTCGAAGTACTCCTTCCACCGCCCGACAACATCCCCAGTCAGGGTCAACGGCTTCCCACCCGCACCGTAAACAGTGCTGGTGGAGAGCTGCTTCCGCCTCCTGAGGCGTCGGCCTGCCAGTACCTGTCAGCTGCCTCTGGGGTCCCACCTACCAACATAGATAAGTTGGACTCCTTCTTCAGCTTGACGGCATCCCTTACTTCCAGTGTCCACCACCGGGTTCAGGGACTGCCGCCGCGAAAGGCCCCAGAGACCTTGCGACCACAGCTACGAGCAGCCGCATCGACAATGGAGGTGGAGAACATGGTCCACTCGGACTCCATGTCTCCAACCTCCCCCGGGATCTGGGAGAAGCTCTCCCGGAGGTGGGAGTTGAAGACCTCGCTGACAGAGGGTTCCGCCAGTCCTTCCCACCAGACCCTCACGATACGTTTGGGCCTGCCAGGTCTGACCGGCTTCCTACCCTCCCAGCGGATCCAACTCACCACCAGGTGGTGATCAGTCGACAGCTCTGCCCCTCTCTTCACTCGAGTGTCCGAGACACGTGGCCGAAGGTCAGATGATACGACTACAAAGTCGATCATCGACCTCCGGCTCAGGGTGATCCCCCCCCCCCAGGTCTCACTGTCGCCACCTACGTGGGCGTTGAAATCCCCGAGGAGAACAATGGAGTCCCCAGTCGGAGCGCTATCTAGTACCCCTCCCAGGGACTCCAGGAAGGTCGGGTACTCTGCACTGCTGCTCGGCCCGTAGGCCGAGACAACGGTGAGAGACCTGTCCCCGACCCAAAGGCGTAGGGACGCAACCCTCTCGTTCACCGGAGTGAACTCCAACACTTGGCGACTGAGCTGGGGAGCAATAAGCAATGCGACCCCAGCTCTCCGCCTCTCCCCGTGGGCGATGCCAGAAAAATGAAGCGTCCAGCCCCTCCCACGTCCCAACAGCCAGGGGCTGTGGGCATGGACTGGGCCGCAGGGCCACCTGCCCTCGACCGCCACCCAATCCTCTCTGCACCCGACCCCCATGGCCCCCTCAGAAAAAACTCTCAGAAAAAAAAATGATTTTTACAAGCATTAACCCTCCACTGGCCACACAGGATCAGGGTGAAGATTGAAATTTGAACGGTACTGAAGCAAAATCAGCCGAATATAGGCTCAATTTTCTCACATACCACTGAAGACAGTGCTTTGCTTTTAGTTTTCTGGAAAGCACATGCCAGGGGCTTGCAAAGGAAGTGAACTCCAGACTGATGCTGTCATTTATTTCAGAGCAATGTTAACCCTTTTCAGCCTTGGTTGCCGGGTAGGGCACTTTTGGACCCCTTTTTTCACCATGTGGGTATCTTCTGATTTTCAAAAACTTTGTATCATCTAAAAGCTCTTGGTATGTGCTGCTAGAAAAATTACCCACTGATATAAAACAAACACCCCTACACATAGAATTAAAGCCCTCTTTTCAGGGTATATCCCACTTTTTGCATATTTTTTAATGTACAGTCGTATGTTTATAAATGTACACAATACATAGGAGTTATGGTGCATAGTTACCTAAAATGCATAAATAATACATGTACAACAGCTCTTTTTCATTTTTTTTTAAAATATAAAATATGTAAACCTTGAACTAACTAATTATGTTAACATCCTAATGCATTCTGTTATTCACAATCAACCCTTGTACCTCTGGTTCTGGACAAAAAAAAGCCCACAATTTTGCCAGGCTACTCTGTAAATATTGACTTCTACTCTGTTGCCAACTTCAGGCTGTCAAACCATGCCTGCACTCTGGAAGCTTCTTGACTAGATAAAACATAGTTCTTTCTAAGTCCAGTGGTGTCTGGAGCATCCATCAAGAGAATGTGAGTGAAAGGTACCCAGTATTCGTCCACCATACGAGGCCAGTGGAAATTTGAGGCTGGTCCATTTGGGTGCAAAAATGAAACTTTGACATCGTCATTCTCTTGAGATTGCTCAATGATATTTGCCAACCACCAATGGCCATCATACAAGCAGGCCACATAATGACCAGGGATACAGTCTGCCAGTTTTAGAGGCTCAGGTATAGGGGTACCGCACTCAAATCCGACCTCCTCTTCACCCGACAAACGTTTGACGAGAATGGTACCATTCCTAGTTACACTGAAACAGTGGTTATCCCTGGTACTCAGAACTTTCTTAGCCCCCTCAAATCTCTTCAGCTACTGCTTTGAGTGCTTCTGAACATCCTCACGCTCAACAAAAATTGTCTCAACCCCCTTGATATTTACGTGAGCCCACTCAAATAAGTCATGGGGAGTAAGAATATGACCCGAAGCAATTGCTTTCATACTGTGCCTGCTGCCTCCCGCTTGATTGTGCCCCCTATTCCATCGCAAGGACTCCTTCCATGAGAAGTGGCAAAAAAATGCCATTCTGCTTCCATGTCAAAGTCTTCCTTGTGTTGGAGAAGGTTGCAAAAGTTCTTGAAATTTTTATATTGGGAGGCTGCCCCATCGCTGAAGCAATATGCACTGCTTAAAGTTGTCGGGATACCTGTTTTGATCAGGGGCACAACCTGAGTGAGGAAATAATTAACTGCAATTGTGTCGTGTTGCAAGTGATTGCTGATTACACATATGCTTCAACAATGCAGGGAATCATTCATCTTGTAGTACACAGTAAAGGGATGCAGGGTTGCTTGGGAATTATCCCAGTGGTAACCCTGTGCTGCATCCTGTACTACAAATGAGTAATTCTCAGCAAAGTCAAGCAGAATGATGCATTCATCTTCCCCCACGGTAGTTTTTAGCTTTTCCAGAAAAGCCCCCTGATTCTTAGCAATAAAGTGATGGGTGGTTAGTTTATCAACCATGGAAGCCAACTTCTCAGTGTAGGCTTGACAATCAAGAACATGCTCTACAATAGTTGTTCTGTCAACGGTAACCCACTGCTTGAATCTAATTTTCTCAAGCCCTGCCACAGCCAACCGTTCCTCTAGAAAAGAGACAAGTGCCTCATTTCCCGGACATAGCTCACATCGGTGAAGCATGCAAGTTTTTGACTGCACTGAACAGACCATCTTTGACATCAACTCATGATAATCAATTTTATCACCTGGCAAGCTTGCTAACATTAGGGTACTGCTTTTTTTTTTTTTTATTAAATGTACAATTCATTTAAGTTCAACACAATAAGTCTTTTCTGCACCTGCTGCTTCTCCCCATTCAAATCTTTCACATTTACAAAATCTTTTGCCCCTGGTAGCATTCTAGTAAACTGGTCATTTTCATAGAAAGCCAAGACCTTGTTAATTGTTTCTAAAGCTATTTGCCGACTGCCAGTTTTATTGAGTAAGTCAGGAAGAATTCCATTCTGTTTCCGCATTTTTACAGCATTTCTTGCAACATAGTTTGTAACACCAAACCTGCTCACAATCTGTTTCCTACTCCAGGAAACAGGGACACATGTAAGCAGTTGTATCTTTACTCTTGTTGATGCAGCATCCACTTTCATCTTTAGCTCATCCAAGAAGATGTCATAGTCCCTGCATACACACGGCCTTTGCCATTTAAAAATGAAGCAACATTTTCAACACCGTCACAGACTATCAAATATGGGAAAGTGCCTGAAAAGGACATTCCGAGGGAGGCATGGGTATGGTTTAACAGTTTTGCAAACCTGTGTATTGTGTACATATTACTATACATTAGAATATATGCAAAAAGTGTGATATACCCTGAAAAGAGGACTTTAATTTTATGTGTAGGGGTGTTCGTTTTATATCAGTGTGTAATTTTTCTAGCAGCACATATCAAGGGCTTTTAGATGATACAAAGTTTTTGAAAATCAGAAGATACCCACATGGTGAAAAAGAGGGTCCAAAAGTGCCCTGCCCGGCAACCAAGGCTGAAAAGGGTTAACACTGCTCTGAAATAAATAACAGCATCAGTCTGGCGTTCACTTCCTTTGGAAGCCCCTGGCATGTGCTTTCCAGAAAACTAAAAGCAAAAGCACTATCTTCAATGGTATGTGAGAAAATTGAGCCTATATTCGGCTGATTTTGCTTCAGTATGGTTCAAATTTCAATTTTCACCCTGATCCTGTGTGGCCAGTGGAGGGTTAATGTTTGTAAAAATCATTTTTTTCTGAGAGTACAAGACAGACTTGATACATTCTGAAAAAATCAAATTGATATCTTATTTAGTTTGAGTTAGATCCTCTTAAAAATGCTTACAAACCAATAACAAAAGGTTAACGTTGCCATGCCCCCTTTTTCAACAGCCTATAAAATCGGAATGGGTGGAGATATTTAACTGGAACGAAGTGCAATCTTCATCTTACACCTCATACCACAAAATATAAAAAAAAAAAAAACAGAGCAATTCTGAGACCACGAAACTGGAAGCCTTGGTCTTTTCATATGGAATGTCCCAGACTCAGTTTTGCTGCCAAGTGCTTGAGGTTTTCTTTCAAAATCTTCGAATATCCTTTTATCAAGATTCCTTCCACCTTGATACGATTCCCAGTTCCAACAGCACTGAAGCATCCCCAAAGCATAATACTCCCACCACCATATTGTGCTGTGGTGACGGTGTTCTTTGGGTTATACGTCTGTCTCTTTATTCTCCAAACATAAGCAACATCTTTCTGACCAAAGAGCTCTAGTTTTGTCTCATCTGACCAAAGGACATACTTCCAATCTGCATAATCAGAGCATACGTCAGCCTGGCTTGAAGTTGTCTTGTCTGCAGCAGTGGAGTTTTTCTTGGTCGGCAAAATCGCCTGTTCAGGGCTCTAGTGATCGTCTTCTTTGAGAATACAATTCCGGACTTCACCAAGTCATTCGCTTGTGTCTTGAGAGTTGTTTTGGGGTCTTTAGACATCTATAGCTAGTTTTCTTTCCAAAGTCTTTGAAATCTTTCATTTCCTACCTCTGCCAGGCTGTTCTGTGTGTGGCTCTTTGAATTTTGTGATGATGCTTCTTGACACCTGGAAACGCTCACTACACACCAGGAGCAATATAGGGGATTAAAGACATTGCCCGAGGGCCCTTAAACCGCGGTCCCACCGAATAATGAAGGATGAAGAAGGAGCCACGCACCCTGTTTTTTTTTTTGTTTCATGAGCTATCGTGGCAGTATAGTGGCTCTTAGAGGCATTATCTTCAGTTAACGAGGCTCCTCTCTGAGCGTGGCGCTAATTTCAAGATGTTCAAAATTTAGCAACAACAGCGTGGCGCAGTTTGTGTTCGAGTTACTGCGACGGCTTAGAGGCATTTGTGTGGTGCTTAACGAGTCTGCAAAAAGTCCATTATCCGTGCGCCTGGCACCTTCGCAGGACCTGACAGGCTATTTTTGGAACAGATCTCCTCTTGCGCACACAATTCCACCTGCTCTGTGCACTGGACTATATGAAATAATTATTTTGTAGTGGATTAATCATTTTCTGCCAAACCTTGGATGCTGAAAACACCTCTAATCACTTCTAGAATCAGAGGACTGTTTCATCTGGACACTTTTTCCCCTCTCCTTCCTGCTCCATGTGGAATGTATTTTGAACAGCTTAAAGTAATTATTTTTAATGTTTTTTATAGCTTGATAAAACAGTTCCTAGCTGTAAAAGTATATCTGTATGTTGATGTCTGTTGTATGTAAAAGTATGTTGATTTAATATCTTGTTAATGGATCACATGACCTCCGCTGTGTGCGCGCACTGAGGCAGGACCTGAGAGGTTATTTTTGGAGTGGCTCTCCTCTTGTGCACACAATTCCACCTGCTCTGTGCGCTGGACTCTATAAAATAATTATTTTGTAGCGGATTAATCATTTTCTGTCAAACCTTGGATGCTGAAAACACCTTTAATCACTTCTGGAAGTAATGGATCACATGAGCTCCGCTGTGTGTGCGCACTGAGGCAGTGACTCATCATCACGCTTCAAACAAGCATTTAGGCAGAACGCCAGCTCACAAAAGAGTGATATTTCAGTCAATATTGGATGAACACAAAGTTAAAATTTGGGTGACTGCGTGAAAGTGGAGGTGTGTTTAAAGCCATGGAAGATAACTCCAGTGGAGCAGAAATAAACGGACGACCTCAAAGTCAAAAGTGGAATCACGTTGTAAAAATGATTGTGTTTAAAGCCAGGGAAAGAATAAAGCCAGCAAGCCACCGATGGAAAGGAAGCCACTTAGAAAGAACACAGAGGTGGCTGTCCATGAAAGGACAACAGCAGCACGCACGCAAAAGAGCGATTTTGCAGAAAAACGGACAAACAAAGTTTTGTTTGTTTAAAGCACAGAAGAAAAGAGCCATGGAGCCAGCGAGGAGCACAGAGGCGGCTCTCCAGGAACCCGTGGTTCGGGTCTAGCAGCCTGGCGCACAGCGCACAACTGCAGAACTGTGCTGGAGTGTCTATTTTTGGAGTGCGTTAAAAAAAGAAGGGACATCTTTAAATGCTGCTGTGAATTGAAAACCCATACTTTGAATGGACCAGGTGTGGGAGGGCTGGACCAAACTCATGCCTAAACGTGCGCCAACACGGCGTTATCATGGCAATACGTGGCTTAGTGTGGCTGATGCAAGCCATTCGAGGCTGTAATGACAGGTCGGTCGTGGCTCACTAGAGGCTGCTACGCGGCACATGCGGGGTACAGAGTGGCACATAGTGGCACCTTCATAGTGGATACGTGATAGATCAAAACGTGGGTCATTCTTCGAATAATCACCCCACACCCATGCGTGGCTCCTTCTTCAGCCTTCATTATTCGGTGGGACCAAGGTTTTAGTGATTTTCCAGTCAGGCTGGGATTTGAACCAAGGATCTTCTGGTCTCAAGCCCAATGACTTGACTACTAGAGCATCCCCTCCCCTAAACTGTGATAACATTGTATATCCTCCTGCTTTGTGAACATGAATAATTCTTTTTCTCAAGTCTGAACTGGTTTTTTTTTATGCTTTCTCCAGTGACAGCTCAAACCCTTATTGAAGTTTTTAAATACTGTGTGTACATTGGAAGATAAACCCGTTTTAACTTTATTTCAAAAGCTTTGAGAATTTCAAAGAAAGCATATTATTGCACAACAGTGGTTTGTGCACTGGTTCAACAAAAAGGTCAGTTCTTAAGGGGGCTAATAATTTTGACCCTAGTAGTTTTTGTAAAATAATTTTGTTTCTGTGTGCAAAGTAAAACAATGTAAGCATCCAAAAGTAAAAGCAGGCTTTTTAGAAATGATTTGTTGAAAATTCCTTGCTCTGTTACAAAATCACTCTGGAAAATTGAAGAAAATGTTAAATTTCATTTGGAGGAGGGCGCTAATAATTTTGTCATCTGTATAAGTCGTACTGGACTCGTAGAATCTCTTGAGCCTGTTAATTAATAAATAAATAAAACTTATAATCCAGAAAATGCAGACATTTGCCAAGAACTGGGAAATGTCCTTCTGCAAAATACAATTTCCACTCATGCTGCCAAATTACAACGGTGCATTTTTCACCACAATCACTACACAGCAACTTTAACAAGATCGCCACAGGAACTAACATTAAACATTTGGAAATAATAAAAAAAAAAAAATCCCAATTATTTACCATTACTTACAGTCTTCCCATGAGCCTCTGTGCATTCCTGTGTGAGAAGGAACTCCTCCCCTGAAAGCAGCTGTCCCCTCAGCAATGTGATTTCAACAAATGACCATTATTTTCACTGCTCAAACTGTATCAGGAGAAGTTTTACACCACACGGTGACTGATTTACTTCCTCCTTTAGTGTCCTCAAAACAGCTACTCAGGAGTTCTCCTGCAAAGTTCATATATGTTACGCAACAACTCCCTGTTAGGGTCCAAGTACACCGTGATTGCCAGGGTGGGAGGACCCTATTGTACTGGCTCAGATTTTACCGTTTCTAGCCATCAAAACAGTTAAACAATTTGTAAGGCTATTTTTGACACCTCCATAGTTGCTTTCCTCATCCCTTTATGGGAATCTTTGGAAGAGCCTTTAGGGATTTCCCCCACCTGAAAGATCCTAGGTTTACAGAAACAGTTCTGCAAGTGGAGAACTGATTGACCAGGATTCAGTTATTGCAGCATCATTTATTGTACTACTGCTTTATGCAATCTAGCCTTATTTTGCTCTCTCTGGTTTATTTTCTTACATAGGCATTTTATTTTTGTTAGCAAGAGTAATCAGGAGTTGACATATCCCTCCAGTCCCCACAAATCCATCAAACAAAGTGTCGGAGATCATACAAGTACACCCTTATGCGAAATATGAAGGAAACTGGTCAATTGGTTCTTGAAATATCTTGCTAACAAGGGTGGCAATAACAATATCTTGAATATCTCGCTGTGACCTTGAGATAGACCCTAAGGTCACTGTAATCGACTGGTGTTGTTGATGTATCTTTGGCACAATTACAGCTTCAAGTCTTCTTGAATATGATGCCACAAGCTTGGTGCACCTATCTTTGGGCAGTTTTGTCCATTCCTCTTTGCAGCACCTCTCAAGCGCAATCAGGTTGGATGGGGAGTGCAGTCATTTTTAGATCTCTCCAGAGATGTTCAATCAGATTCAGGTCTGGGCTTGGCTGGGCCACTCAAGGACATTCACAGAATTGTCCCGAAGCCACTCCTTTGATATCTTGGCTGTGTGCTTAGGGTCATTGTCCTGCTGAAAGATGAACACTCATCCCAGTCTGAGGTCAAGAGCGCTCTGGAGCAGGTTGTCTTCCAGGATGTTTCCGTACATTGCTGCATTCATCTTTCCCTCAGTCTTGACTAGACTCGCAGTTCCTGCCGCTGAAAGACATCCCCACAGTGTGATGCTGCAACCACCATGCTTCACTATAGGGATGGTGCCTGGTTTCCTCCAATCATGACACCTGGCATTCACACCAAAGAGTTCAATCTTTGTCTCATCACACCAGAGCAGCCAGCTGTAGGAAGAGTCCTGGTGGATCTGAACATCTTCCATTTATGGATGATGGAGGCCACTGTGCTCATTGGGACCTTCAAAGCAACAGAAATGTTTCTGTACCCTTTCCCATATTTGTGCCTCAAGACAATCCTTTCTCAGAGGTCTACAGACAATTCCTTTGACTTCATGCTTGGTTTGTGCTCTGACATGCACTGTCAACTGTGGGCCCTTATAATGTTGATAGCTGTGTGCCTTTCCAAATCATGTCCAATTAACTGATTTTACCCCAAGTGGACTCTAATCAAGCTGTAGAAACATCTCAAGGATGATCAGTGGAAACAGGATGCACCTGAGCTCAATTTTGAGCTTCATAGCAAAGGCTGTGATTACTTATGTGATTTCTTAGTTTTTTTTTATTTAATAAAATTGCAAAAATCTATTAAAAAAAAAAAACTTTTTTTTTTTCCCCACACTGTCATTATGGGTTATTGCGTGTAGAATTTTGAGGGAAAAAATGAATTTCATCCATTTTTGAATAAGGCTGTAACAAAAAAAAAAAAAATGTGGGGAAAAGTGAACCACTGTGAATGCTTTCCAGGTGCACTGTAATTCTCCAAAATATGCCTGGTGTCTTACCTGAATTGAAGGTACATTCTTTCGATTTACTGAAAGAGAGAGAGCGAGAGAGAGAGAAAAAAAACAGAAAAAAGTTCAATTTACACCCTTCTGCTCTGTGTAACACTGATCCCATCAGATCTCAGAAGCTAAGAAGTGCAGGGCCTGGTTAGTACTTGGATGGGAGACCTCTTTGAAACACCAGCGGCTGTGTGTGTTTCTCCAGGTAACACTGGAGTTGCATCAGGCATAAAACAGATCTGGCTGTATCCGCTGTGGCAACACCGAAAAAGAAAAAAAAAAGCAGCCAAAAGGACAACAATAAAATATAGAACTGGTAAATTCAGAGGTCTACGTATGCCAGCATCTGAATCAAACAATCCATTCTATATACTCTGAAAAACAGAAAATTAGCAGAGATTTGCACAATTGGCTAAGACCCTTAGAATTTTAACTTTAAATTTAGAAATTTTGATAAAGAGTCTGAACGGTTGACAACTGCCTTATGGGGGGAAAAATATATGCAATATACAAGAACCGTTGTTTGTTTGTGACAGGATAATGTACAATGCTATCATCTGGATTATCAGATATTTTGAAAATCAGAACAAAGTTATTTGACTTTAAGGATGATCCGCATATGTAAGCACCCATGGAAATAGAGACTGGAATGGACGTCACGTGACTAGCAGCGTGCCGCACAGCGGCCATTACTAAGGGTGGAGAGAGCACCTTGAGCCAGTTAAACAGAAGTGAAATTAGAGGAAAAAAAAGGCAGCCAGTGCTTCACCATCAACTGCACCAACTACAAAAACAAATTCTCCAATACTAAAATGAACTGTACGGGACTTCCGGTGTCATGGCGTAGGGACAGGACGTGTTTGGTGTTCGCTCTCCTGCTTTTATAGTATTTCACCACCATAAACTCGGAATTAGAGAATTAAATCAGATTGTTAAACTCGCAGAAGGTGGGTTAAAAAGAGAAGAGAGGCAAAGAAGACCTGAAAATGTCCAAATCACGGGATAGACACGCCTCGTCGTCGAAAACTAGCAGCGCAGCAGAACAAGCTAATAGCGCTAGCTCACCGATAATTAATACAACTGCGAACGACCTACTTAGTGCCATTGAGTCACTCAAAACTGAGCTGAAACAGGATAACGAAAGAGTGAGAAAAGATATCAACATCTTACAGCAAGAATTGAGCGGCAAACTCGATTCAATGACTGAGGATGTGAGAGGTCTGTCAGAAAGAGTGGAGGAAGCGGAGACCCGAGTGGGATGTGTGGAGGACGCAACACTAGATCTGACCCAAGCTATGACCGAGAGTTTGAAGCGACAAAGGCGGCGTCAAGACAAACTAACTGAATTGGAGTTGAGATCCCGCAGAAACAACATCAGGATCTTTGGAGTAGACGAGCGGGAACGCCCGAAATCAATGGTACAATTTATCTCAGATTTTCTAAAACGAGAGTTACAGTTATCGACAGACCTGGATTTAAAAATACAGCGTGCGCACCGCATCCCAGCAAAGCGTCCCAGTGCTTTCCCAAGAACCATTATAGTTAATTTCCAGGAATTCACCACTAAAGAAATGATCCTCAAAGAAGCATGGAAAAAGAGAATCCAGTCTAACGGCACAAGTGTCTTTTTTGATCACGATTATGCATTGGAGACGGTTCAAAAGCGCAAGGAATACCAGCAGGTAAAGAAGGCGTTGAAGGAGCGGGGAATACGCTTTCAAACTCCGTATACAAGCATACGTATCCACTGGGACGACGGTGTGCGATCATACAGTACAGCGCGAGAAGCCGGGCTCGAGCTGAGGAGATGCGGGTTTGAGGTGGAGGTTCCCGCTGCAAATAAAGAAGACGACGCGCAATTCTGGCTTCAAAAACTCCAGGGGTGGCAGTATGTAGGGCAGAAGTCAAAAGAAGATGCGTCAGCAGCAGCGCGAAGAGCAAAGGACAAGCTGAAGGAGTTCCAAAGAAACGACGAGGAACGAGATTAATAAGAAGCTATTTTCCTCAGATAGCTAAACATATAAATTCGGCGGCCCCCTCAAACTTTGGAATTGGAGAGAGGACACCAGGAGATGGCGCTATAACGTTGGACACTCAGGTTTGAGATGTTTATGTCACTCAAACCTTGTATAGGGCACTCCCACCTCGGGGAGATTAGCTCTGGACCTTCCAACGGGGCCGAGGTGGAAGAGATATATAATCCACCGGATGGAAGTCATAAGTATTATTATTATTTTTTCTGTTTAAATAATTATGTTCTTGTTGTTCTTGTTCTAAGGTTCAGTTTTAGTGTGGGGCTTATTATTATGATATACAGCTTATATGAGCGGGGGGAGTGAATTAAAAATAGTTTCAATTAATATAAACGGCCTTGGTAATCCAATTAAGAGGAGCAGACTATTAAACATAAGAAGGTACAAAGCGCAGGTGATTTTCCTCCAAGAAACCCACCTGTCAAAAGCAGAACATGAGAAATTTAAAAAGATGGGCTACAAAAACTTTTTTTGCTCCTATAAAAATAACAGAAGAAGAGGAGTAATTACTCTTATAACTAACTCTGTAAATTTTGAACTGATGGAGGAAGACTGTGATAAAGATGGGAGATATGTGATGGTCAAAGGAAAGATTGATAATGTCATTGTCACTTTAGTTAACGTATATGCACCTCCAGAAGGAGATCAGAAATTTTTTCAATTATTATATAACAAGATCACTACAAAGACCGAGGGTATACTAATAAGTGGAGGGGATTGGAATACTGTCCTAAACCATGCCAAGGATTCAACTAGCACCAAAATATATAAAAATAATAGAACAAAAAATCTTAAAAAGTTAATAGCGGATGCGGCACTTATAGACGTGTGGAGAGATCTTCACTCCCAAGACAAAGACTATACCCATTACTCAGCAGCTCATAAGGTGCACTCCCGGATTGACTTTTTCTTAATGAACACCGTTGATAGACACAGAGTTAAAGACTGCAGAATAGGAGTAGCAGATATATCAGATCATAATTCTATACATTTAACAATCCATTTAAAGAATCAAAACAGGACAACATTATGGAATATGAACACAAACATCCTCAGTAATGAAAAGGTTGTACAAGAAATTAAAAAAGAAATTCAAGATTGCATTATAGTTAACAAAGACGACCAAATAGAGCCCATAATAATATGGGACACTGTCAAAGCTGTTATGCGAGGCAATTTGATTTCTAGAACGGCTCATATTAACAAAATGAAAGTTCTTAATCAGACCAAATTAGAAGAAAAATTGAGGGAATATGAAAAAAAACAACATTTCGACAAAAGTGAAGCCTTAGCTAAATGCCTAAAAGATATAAGATACCAACTGTCAAATCTGGCGAAAGAAGAAATAGGGAGAAAATTAAAATTCATTAAACAAACCTTTTACGAATCAGGCAAAACGTTTAAGATCTCAAAAATTGAGAAATGTGATCTATAAGATCCGAGATCCACATACTAGAGAAATTAACAGTGAACCAGAAGAAATTAAAAAAAAATCTTTCAAATCTATTTAAATCTCTATATGATCAACCAGATCAAGTAGATGGAAAAGAAGTTGAGGATTTCTTGGCTAAATTAGACCTCCCCAACATAGGTACAACTCAGAATAAGACACTATCTAGACCCATAACTAAGGAAGAACTGGACGAGACAATTAATACGTTAAAAAGTAATAAAACTCCAGGGAGTGACGGTTATCCTAACGAATGGTACAAAGATTTTAAAGACGACTTAACTCCCTTAATGTTAGACTCATTTAATTGGACACTTAAACACGCAAAATGTCCTCCATCATGGAGAGACACAGTCATATCAGTTATACTAAAAGAAAAGAGAAATAAGGAATACTGTGAGTCATATCGCCCAATTTCTATATTGAATGTACTATAAATTATTTACTTCCATAATAGCAAGAAGAATAGAGACTTTCCTTCCTGATATAATAGACGAAGACCAGACAGGATTTATAAAAGGAAGGCAAACTCAAGACAATATTCAACGTACTCTACACATAATTCATGAGGCCAAGAAACAAAATATACCATTAGCCTTAGTAAGCCTTGACGCTGAAAAGGCATTTGATAGAGTATGTTGGAGATTCTTATTCGCAGTCTTGAAAAGATTCGGATTCTGTAACGATATTATTAAGTGCATACAAGCCCTATATTATAAACCAATGGCAAGAATTAAAATAAATGGTGACTTGACAGAGATTTGAGGTTTTTAGGGGCACTAGACAAGGTTGTTGTTTAAGCCCTGCTCTCTTTGCCTTATTTATTGAGCCCTTAGCCCAACACGTACGACAAACAACCCAATTGAAAGGAGTAACGGTATCTAAAGAAGAGCAAAGACTAAGTCTTTTTGCGGATGACATAATAGTATATCTCCGAAATCTTGATCAAACATTTCCCAACTTGATAAAAACCCTAAAAGATTATGGAAGAAAATCAGGTTACAAATTAAATATTACTAAGACTCAGGTTCTCTGTATCAATTACAAACCAGTTGAATATATCAGACAAAAATATAATCTTAATTGGGACTAAGAACAAATCAAATATTTAGGGATTTACCTGACCAGAGAAGATAAAACATTATTTGAGGCTAACTACGACAAAATAAATGAGGTAATATACAGAGACTTGACAAAATGGACAAACTCAATTTTGGACTTTAGTTCCAGAATTGAGATAATTAAAATGAATGTTTTGCCCCATCTATTATATCTTTTCATCTCTTTACCAATCCAAATACCAGATACACAATTTGTAAAATGGGACAAACTAGTGAGCAGTTTTATTTGGAAGGGAGCAAAACCTAGGGTGAGGTATAAAACCCTCCAACTGGGTAAAAATAAAGGAGGACTCGCCCTTCCAAATTTTAAAGAATTTTTTCTAGCAGCCCAATTAAGATATATTGTTTTTTGGTGTTCTCCGGAATTTAGCTCTAAATGGAAAAGTATCGAAACTAATTAGGACATGTATACCTCAATCAAGACTGGGTGACAAAGTCAGCCCACAGCCCAAAGAAAAGAATCCAATAATTGAATTCTCTATTAAAATTTGGTGGGATACAATAAACAAATTCAAATTAGAAGGAGACAGTAAATTATTGACATGGCCTTCTCTTTCTCCCAAGTTTAGAAGTGGTCAACTAGACTGTACATTCAAAAGGTGGATTGATAGGGGAATCACAGCCGTGACCACATTAATCAAAGGAAGAGTTTTTAAATCTTTTTCCCATTTAAAAAAGGAGTTTGCCCTAGATGACACTGACTTATTTAGATATTTTCAATTAAGACATTTTTATAACTCTGAAATTAGGCCTCATCTTTCACAAGAAAGCAGTGAATTAATTGAGATGATAACTGGTGCATATAGAACATTGCCTTCAAAAATTATTTCCAAATTGTATAAATGTTTGCAAAACTCCAATGGAACTGACTCAATGTATGTCAAAAAAAAGTGGGAATCTGAGTTACAACTCAATTTGTCAGAGGATGATTGGCATTCTGTCTGCCTTTTCCAGCATACTACAACCGCCTCTAGACAATGGAGGGAATTCGGCTGGAAAAATATAATAAGATATTTTATTTCACCACTTATCAAAAGTAAGCAGCTCAAATCTCCTCAACAGTGCTGGAGACTCTGTGGTAGTTCGAGTGCCGGTCATTCTCATATTTTTTGGACATGCCCTATTCTCAGACCCTTTTGGGAATCCATAGCTAAAGAAATGGAGGATATACTCGGCTACAAGATTCCTAATGACTTTCAGAGTATGTACTTGGGTTTAACCTCTGAGAAGGTTTTACGGGCAGAAGATATTTATCTTTACAAAGTGATGTTGATTGCAAGCAAGAAAACCATCACAAAGAACTGGCTGAGAAACACCACTTTAACACTGATGCAATGGAAAGAGATTATGGAGGGAATCTGAGATGGAAAGAATTACTCACCATTCAAGGCTGCAAGTACCAATTTTTAAACCAAAGGTGGAAGAAATGGTTAACCTATAAGACTCATGTATAAAACCGCATGCTCGCGACCATAATGTAACCCTACCGTCGCCCCCCCTCCCCCCCCTTTTTTTTTCTCTCTCTCTCTCTAATGGGTGTGTGAGTGTTCTCAATTTGTTCCTATTGTTCTTGAAAACTGCATAAATAAAAATTGGAAAAAAAAAATGAACTGTGCAAGAGCCTTAATGTAAATATGTAAAACAAATGTCTATTTTAAAGTCGTTATGTCGCAATTTAATATCAATATACTGAGACTATAACAACTCTATAAGTTCTTTTCATTAAGCTGCGTTCACATGCATACAGATATGGAAACAAAAATGTTTAAATATATTTATGTCTATATATACTTGCAGTTTAATATGATATGTACATGTGGTCACAGGCAGCATTTACATTTTAACAGTGTGGTTGAGGGGATGGAGGAGGTACTTTAACCCTGACTGAGGGTCAAAAGTCAAATTGTGAATGGCTTTATATCTACTTGTAATAAAATGTTAGTAAAAATCATATATATGTTATTAAAAGACTAGCAATAATATTACAGTGGAAAAAACAGCAAGGTAAATGACCACAATGGCAAGGCATACAGATTTATATTTTAATACATAAGGATTTCTTATCCAAGTATGTATGGGTTCCTTAGAGCTTTGAATCAGCTTGAATACAACTTAAAAGGCTTCATTTATAAAAATCCATTGAGAATTATAATGACAGGGGAAAAAAAAAAAAAAAAAAAAAAAAATCACAGTAAATGAACAGAATAGCATATTTTCCCCAAATTTCCACACTTTACATGAAACATTTTTTTTCTACCCAGACATGTATGGGTTCATTAAAAAGAGCAATTAAAGGGCTTTAGAACAAGCCTACTTTTATTAAAATCTGTTAAATAGCGACAATAGAGAGAGAAAAGCAGCAGTTTGTCATAATTTCCCCAAATTTCTGCATTTTAGATAAAAGTTTTTTTTTCCACCCACGTATGCATAGGTTCATTGGAAATAGCTTTCAAATGGCTTTAAAACAAGCCTACATTTATTAAAATCCATTAAGAAATAGCGGCACTAGTGCAAAAAAAGCGGTCAGTTCATTATTTATGATCTGCACATCTCCACCCTTAGTAATGGCGCCTTCCTGTCCTGAGCGACACTAAGATTGAGGCATGCACGTCCATTTCAGTCTATATTTCCATGTAAGCACCATTCAAAAAAAGATCTATCTATATGATTGTATCTACATGTACATTGCAATGTGACTATACCCTGTGTGCCAATTACATGTTCATCCTCCTCTCCTTGTGCAGATCATCAGCACAAAGACAGATTAAACAAGGTCTTAAAATACTACACAATGAGAACCAAACACGGGAAACATCACTGGTTAAGAGAGCCAATTTTTTTTTTTAAGGATCAGGTGGGTTGTGATCCAAGCAGACTCAGAGATGGAACAAACTTTTCAAAATTTTTTGAGCGAAAACCAAACGATGACCTTGCCAGGGGTCATTAAAGTTCAAGGGGAAAATACGCAAAAACTGATATTTCACTAAATTCCCATCTTTCAAGTGGTGTAACATTCAGCACCATCAAGTCCCCAAGCCAATTTAACTATCAAATGACTTATGGAGGCAAACTCTTTCATCTTACATACATATTAGGTTGGGGAATTGATCGTGCTGATTTTAAAGGGGTATCAAATCCATGTAAGAGGAGTACCCAAAATTCTGCCAACTGCTATGTAAAGTACAGATGTTAGTTTATCCCCCCCGTCAAATTTTGTAAAAAAAGGCTGATGGCGTGGGCCACCAGGTGGCACGAAACTTCCTCAAAATGGGGCAAGTTCAGTAGTTTGGCGTCCCCTCGTGGCCAGCGCCATCAAAACCCCAATGCCTTTTCAGTTGCATTTGATAGAGTAGGGCCTATATTTGTTGATAACATTGAAATCCGGTTGGGGTCTTGAAGGCGCAGAGGGTTATGAGCCTTTAAATACAGCCAATTTCTTAAAATGACCAGAATTTGACAGCCCCCTATATTCAGCGCCATGAATCCCCAAACCTAATATCTACAGTGAGGAAAATAAGTATTAGAATACCCTGCGATTTTGCAAGTTCTCCCACTTAGAAATCATGGAGGAGTCTGACATTTTCATCTTAGGTGCGTGTCCATAATCTTAAAAAAAAAAAAAAAAATCAGAAAAAGACAATGTATGGTTTTTTTTAATAATTTATTTGTATGTTACTGCTGCAAATAAGTATTTGAACACCTGTGAAAATCAATGTTAATATTTGGTACAGTAGCCTTTGTTTGCAATTACAGAGGTCAAACGTTTCCTGTAGTTTTTCACCAGGTTTGCACACACTGCAGCAGGGATTTTGGTCCACTCCATACAGATCTTCTCTAGATCTTTCAGGTTTGGAGTTTCAGCTCCCTCCAAAGATTTTCTATTGACTTCAGGTCTGGAGACTGGCCAGGCCACTCCAGGACCTTGAAATGCTTCTTACTAGCTTCTTCTGGCTATGTGTTTGGGGTCATTGTCATGCTGGAAGACCCATCAGCCATGACCCATCTTCAATGCTCTTACTGAGGGAAGGACGTTGTTTGCCAAAATCTCGCAATACATGACCCCATCCATCCTCCCTTCAATACGGTGCCGTCGTCCTGTCCCCTTTGCAGAAGAGCACCCCCCAGAGTATGATGTTACCACCCCCATGCTTCACGGTTGGGATGGTTTTCTTGGGGTTGTTCTCATCCTCTCAACATGGTAAGTGGAGTTGATTCCAAAAAGCTCTATTCTGGTTTCATCTGACCACATGACCTCCTCCCATGCCTCCTCTGGATCATCCAGATGGTCACTGGTGAACTTCAAACAGGCCTGGACATGTGCTGGCTTGAGCAGAGGGACCTTGCTGCCCTGAAGGATTTTAAACCATGACAGCATCATGGTTACTAATGTGTCAGTGTTACTAATGTAATCTTTGTGACTGTGGTCCCAGCTCTCTTCTGGTCATTGACCAGGTCCTCCTGTGTAGTTCTGAGCTTTCTCAGAATCATCCTTACCCCACAAAGTGAGATCTTGCATGGAATCCCAGACCGAGGGAGATTGACAGTCATCTTGTGTTTCTTCCACTTTCTAATAAATAATCATAACAGTTGTTGTCTTCTACCAAGCTGCTTGCCTGTTGTCCTGTAGTCCATCCCAGCCTTGTGCAGGTCTACAGTTTTGTCCCTGGTGTCCTTAGACAGCTCTTTGGTCTTGGCTATGGTGGATAGGTTGGAGTGTGCTGGATTGAGTGTGTGAACAGGTGTCTTTTATACAGTTAACAAGTTCAAACAGGTGCAATTAATACAGGTAAAGAGTGCAGAATAAGGGGACTTCTTAAAGAAAAATTAATAGGTATGTGTGAGCCAGAATTCTTGCTGGTTGGTAGGTGTTCAAATACTTATTTGCAGCAGTAACAAACAAACAAATTATAAAAAAAGACACTGATTTACGGATTTTTCTTTTTTTAGATTACGTCTCTCACAGTGGACATGCACCTAAGATGAAAATTTCAGACCCCCTCCATGATTTCTAAGTGGGAGAACTTGCAAAATCACAGGGTGTTCAAATACTTATTTTCCTCACTGTATGGGGGGGGGGGGGGGGGGGGGGTAAAAATATCATACATTTGTTACTAATAATTATGACTTTTTCTATAGGACTTTATCAGGAATCAAAGCACTGCACAAAATAAACTCTAACCATAAAAGAAATCCCAGTAATAAAAATGACACTACACTAATGCACAATCTCAAATTAAAGAGCTGATAATGCATAAAAAAGTTGTGACACATACTCTAGTGCAAATTATACTCTGGAAAATATGGTAGCAGATGGCAGTGTCGTGGGTTGTAGAAGTCACAGAACACACCGCTTCAGGTTTTGTTTCTCTGGGGATACTTGATTACTTTATGGGCCTGTCGTAGGTTGATGATTTAGTCATCATATGCTGATAGCCTCTAGCAATCCAGGTTGGTGCCACACAGTTAGGTCTGGTTTGGCTTGCGTTTTGACTGCCAACAATACCCTTTTGTCTGGTTGGCGGAGCATGTAGATGTTGACATGCATGTCATCGAGAGTGCGTACGTTTTCACGCAGCCTCGCCACCTCTACACGGAGGCCAAACTTTTTAAAGTTTTTTTTTTTTAATTAAATTTTTGTCCTGGTGGATCATAGGATTTATTTTCATCATGTGCAGAATGCTGAAAAATCAAATGATGCCTGTGATAAACGCTGATGTGAATTATATATATATATATATATAAAATGTTAAAATACCTGCAGTCATATGAGCATAAAATAGGAAACAGAATGACCTATTGACTTCTTAAAGTAGGTCAAAGTTAGCCATCTTTGAAGAATGCTTTCTGTGAATTTGAAGAAGCTGGCATGGACTTATGTAATGGATTTATGCTGAGCAAAGAGACAGAAGGCCTTCGCAATAACCGATGGCCATATTTTGGACTCAGGTAATAAGTTAATTTTCTTGTTGTGGTACAAAGCACCAATGTTCTCTGGTTTGGGTTGAGAAACATACCAGGAGCAGACAAACACATGACTTGATTTAAAACACTATGTTTCTTCAGCCACAACAAGGAATTAAAGTAGTTTCAGAGGTTGTTTTCCAAACGAAGGACGCTTTATGTGAATAGGTTTTCGTCAGGATGTGATGATGAATCCGATTAAGACTTTATACGAGGTCTATTAGAAAAGTATCCGACCTTATTTTTTTCAAAAACCATATGGATTTGAATCACGTGTGACTGCGTCAGACAAGCTTGAACCCTTGTGCTCATGCGTGAGTTTTTCCACGCCTGTCGGTTGCGTCATTCGCCTGTGAGCGGGCTTTGAGTGACTGGTCCAGCCTCCTTGTCGGATTTTCATTGCCAGGAAATGGCGGAATGATTTGGGCTTTTTTTCCATCAGAATTTTTTCAAAAATTGTTAGAGACTGGCAACTGAAAACCATTAGAAAAATTTATCTGGCTTTCGGTGAAAATGTTACGGGCTTGGTAGAGAATAAGGAGTGTTACTGTCGCTTTAAGGACGGCCCCCAGCGGCTGTGGGGCGTGCCGCGCTCTGAAACCGCCATCGACAGGCTGATCGACCATTTCATTTCTAAACAGATGGCTGTCTGGATCCGTGACCATCGTGTGCCATTTCTCTGGTTATCACAAGAGCTGGACATCAACCATTTTCTGGCAGATTTCACTTTTAACAAGAGATTTTGTCATGGAAAGCCGAGCGGAGGCTTCGCGCATCACGATGGATTCGCTACTGGAGCGAGACAAAACCACCTCCATTTTGGTCTCACAGGACAGCTTTGAGATGGCATTCAGACAGTTGTCGGTGGGTTTTCCATCGAGTGATTATCCGAGAAATTGTGGATGTGCCTGGACATGCCAGAACATGTCCCGTGAGGCTTCATCACGGCGTTGCTTTGCCCCATGCGGCACCGCCGCGACGCGCGAAGCCTCCGCTCCTCTTTCCATGACAAAAACTCCTGTAACAGTGGAATGTGCCGTTCATTTCCAAACTGGACGCTGTTTTATCCGGGACGTCGTCTGACTAGCACAGGAATTGTGAAAAGACGTGGACATCAGCACTTTGGCACATTGAGACAAACGTGCGGAGGAATTCCGCGCATCGCGGCGGTGCAGCATTTAAATTAGATTCTCCACCTATTCTATGTCAGCATTTCTGCAATACTCACAACTTAGTTCTGCAAAACAAATGTTTTTCACATCAATATCTGACTTCTATGAGCATGTTAAATATTTATCATATTTTCCTCCACATTAATATTTCACACCCATGCAACAGAAGAAACCATAAAATGCATATTTAGCAGGCTAACATTACATTTGCACAAAGACTGAAGTAAATTCATCCCAAGGACAGATTTTGATTTATGTGAAAACTTTAATAACATCAACTGACAACAAATAATGACAGCCTAAATCAATCAATCAATTTTATTTATATAGCGCATATAACAGTTGTCCCAAGGCGCTTTATATTGTAAGGCAAGGCCATACAATAATTATGTAAAAACCCCCAACGGTCAAAACGACCCCCTGTGAGCAAGCACTTGGCGACAGTGGGAAGGAACAACTCCCTTTTAACAGGAAGAAACCTCCAGCAGAACCAGGCTCAGGGAGGGGCAGTCTTCTGCTGGGACTGGGGGAGAGAACCAGGAAAAAGACATGCTGTGGAGGGGAGCAGAGATCAATCACTAATGATTAAATGCAGAGTGGTGCATAAAGAGCAAAAGGAGAAAGAAACACTCAGTGCATCATGGGAACCCCCCAGCAGTCTAAGTCTATAGCAGCATAACTAAGGGATGGTTCAGGGTCACCTGATCCAGCCCTAACTATAAGCTTCAGCAAAAAGGAAAGTTTTAAGCCTAATCTTAAAAGTAGAGAGGGTGTCTGTCTCCCTGATCTGAATTGGGAGCTGGTTCAACAGGACAGGAGCCTGAAAGCTGAAGGCTCTGCCTCCCATTCTACTCTTATAAACCCTAGGAACTACAAGTAAGCCTGCAGTCTGAGAGCGAAGCGCTCTATTGGGGTGATATGGTACTATGAGGTCCCTAAGATAAGATGGGACCTGATTATTCAAAACCTTATAAGTAAGAAGAAGAATTTTAAATTCTATTCTAGAATTAACAGGAAGCCAATGAAGAGAGGCCAATATGGGTGAGATATGCTCTCTCCTAGTCCCCGTTAGTACGCTAGCTGCAGCATTTTGAATTAACTGAAGGCTTTTCAGGGAACTTTTAGGACAACCTGATAATAATGAATTACAATAGTCCAGCCTAGAGGAAATAAATGCATAAATTAGTTTTTCATGCATCACTCTGAGACAAGACCTTTCTAATTTTAGAGATATTGCGTAAATGCAAAAAAGCAGTCCTACATATTTGTTTAATATGCGCATTGAATGACATATCCTGATCAAAAATGACTCCAAGATTTCTCACAGTATTACTAGACGTCAGGGTAATGCCATCCAGAGTAAGGATCTGGTTAGACACCATGTTTCTAAAATTTGTGGGGCCAAGTACAATAACTTCAGTTTTATCTGAGTTTAAAAGCAGGAAATTAGAGGTCATCCATGTCTTTATGTCTGTAAGACAATCCTGCAGTTTAGCTAATTGGTGCGTGTCCTCTGGCTTCATGGATAGATAAAGCTGGGTATCATATGCGTAACAATGAAAATTTAAGCAATGCCGTCTAATAATACTGCCTAAGGGAAGCATGTATAAAGTGAATAAAAGTGGTCCTAGCACAGAACCTTGTGGAACTCCATAATTAACCTTAGTCTGTGAAGAGGATTCCCCATTTACATGAACAAATTGTAATCTATTACATAAATATGAATCAAACCACTGCAGCGCAGTGCCTTTAATACCTATGGCATGCTTTAATCTCTGTAATAAAATTTTATGGTCAACAGTATCAAAAGCAGCACTGACGTCTAACAGAACAAGCACAGAGCTGAGTCCACTGAGGCCATAGGAAGATCATTTGTAACCTTCACTAATGCTGTTTCTGTACTATGATGAATTCTAAAACCTGACTGAAACTCTTCAAATAGACCATTCCTCTGCAGATGATCAGTTAGCTGTTTTACAACTACCCTTTCAAGAATTTTTGAGAGAAAAGGAAGGTTGGAGATTGGCCTATAATTAGCTAAGATAGCTGGGTCAAGTGATGGCTTCTTAAGTAATGGTTTAATTACTGCCACCTTAAAAGCCTGTGGTACATAGCCAAATAATAAAGGTAGATTGATCATATTTAAGATTGAAGCATTAAATAATGGTAGGGCTTCCTTGAGCAGCCTGGTAGGAATGGGGTCTAATAGACATGTTGATGATTTGGATGAAGTAACTAATGAAAATAACTCAGACAGAACAATCGGAGAGAAAGAGTCTAACCAAATACCGGCATCACTGAAAGCAGCCAAAGATAACGATACGTCTTTGGGATGGTTATGAGTAATTTTTTCTCTAATAGTTAAAATTTTATTAGCAAAGAAAGTCATGAAGTCATTACTAGTTAAAGTTAAAGGAATACTCGGCTCAATAGAGCTCTGACTCTGTCAGCCTGGCTACAGTGCTGAAAAGAAACCTGGGGTTCTTATTTTCTTCAATTAGTGATGAGTAGTAAGATGTCCCAGCTTTACGGAGGGCTTTTTATAGAGCAACAGACTCTTTTTCCAGGCTAAGTGAAGATCTAAATTAGTGAGACGCCATTTCCTCTCCAACTTACGGGTTATCTGCTTTAAGCTACGGGTTTGTGAGTTATACCACAGAGTCAGGCACTTCTGATTTAAAGCTCTCTTTTTCAGAGAAGCTACAGCATCCAAATTTGTCTCCAATGAGGATGTAAAACTATTGACGAGATACTCTATCTCACAGAGTATAGGTAGCTACTCTGCACTGTGTTGGTATATGGCATTAGAGAACATAAAGAAGGAATCATATCCTTAAACCTAGTTACAGCGCTTTCTGAAAGACTTCTAGTGTAATGAAACTTATTCCCCACTGCTGGGTAGTCCATCAGAGTAAATGTAAATGTTATTAAGAAATGATCAGACAGAAGGGAGTTTTCAGGGAATGCTGTTAAGTCTTCAATTTCCATACCATAAGTCAGAACAAGATCTAAGATATGATTAAAGTGGTGGGTGGACTAATTTACATTTTGAGCAAAGACAATTGAGTCTAATAATAGATTAAATGCAGTGCTGAGGCTGTCATTCTCAGCATCTGTGCGGATGTTAAAATCGCCCCCTATAATTATCTTATCTGAGCTAAGCACTAAGTCAGACAAAAGGTCTGAAAATTCACAGAGAAACTCACAGTAACGACCAGGTGGACGATAGATAATAACAAATAAAACTGTTTTTTGGGACTTCCAATTTGGATGGACAAGACTAAGAATCAAGCTTTCAAATGAATTAAAGCTCTGTCTGGGTTTTTGATTAATTAATAAGCTGGAATGGAAGATTGCTGCTAATCCTCCGCCTCAGCCCGTGCTATGAGCATTCTGGCAGTTAGTGTGACTCGGGGGTGTTGATTCATTTAAACTAACATATTCATCCTGCTGTAACCAGGTTTCTGTAAGGCAGAAACAATCAATATGTTGATCAATTATTATATCATTTACTAACAGGGACTTAGAAGAGAGAGACCTAATGTTTAATAGACCACATTTAACTGTTTTAGTCTGTGGTGCAGTTGAAGGTGCTATATTATTTTTTCTTTTTGAATTTTTATGCTTAAATAGATTTTTGCTGGTTATTGGTGGTCTGGGAGCAGGCACCGTCTCTACGGGGATGGGGTAATGAGGGGATGGCAGGGGGAGAGAAGCTGCAGAGAGGTGTGTAAGACTACAACTCTGCTTCCTGGTCCCAACCCTGGATAGTCACGGTTTGGAGGATTTAAGAAAATTGATCAGATTTCTAGAAATGAGAGCTGCTCCATCCAAAGTGGGATGGATGCCGTCTCTCCTAACAAGACCAGGTTTTCCCCAGAAGCTTTGCCAATTATCTATGAAGCCCACCTCATTTTTTGGACACCACTCAGACAGCCAGCAATTCAAGGAGAACATGCGGCTAAACATGTCACTCCCGGTCCGATTGGGGAGGGGCCCAGAGAAAATTAGAGTCCGACATTGTTTTTGCAAAGTTACACACCGATTCAATGTTAATTTTAGTGACCTCCCGCTTAACCGGGTGTCATTACTGCTGACGTGAATTATAATCTTACCAAATTTACGCTTAGCCTTAGCCAGCAGTTTCAAATTTCCTTCAATGTCGCCTGCTCTGGCCCCCGGAAGACAACTGACTATGGTTGCTGGTGTCGCTAACTTCACATTTCTCAAAACAGAGTCACCAATAACCAGAGTTTGATCCTCGGCGGGTGTGTCGTCGAGTGGGGAAAAACGGTTAGAAATGTGAACAGGTTGGTGGTGTACACAGGGCTTCTGTTTAGGACTACGCTTCCTCCTCACAGTCACCCAGTCGACCTGCTTTCCCGGCTGCTCGGGATCTGCCAGAGGGAAACTAACGGCGGCTAAGCTACCTTGGTCTGCACCGACTACAGGGGCCTGGCTAGCTGTAGAATTTTCTACGGTGCGGAGCCGAGTCTCCAATTCGCCCAGCCTGGCCTCCAATGCTACGAATAAGCTACAGTTATTACAAGTACCATTACTGCTAAAGGAGGCCGAGGAATAACTAAACATTTCACACCCAGAGCAGAGAAGTGCGGGAGAGACAGGAGAAGTCGCCATGCTAAACCGGCTAAGAGCTAGTAGCTGCGCTAAGCTAGCGGATTCCTAAAAACACACAAAGTGAATAATGTGTAAATAATTTAGAGGTGATTCAGCAGAGGGAGTGCTTTAGTTAAGGCACGTGAAGATTACACTGTGAAACAAATGGTTATCTAGTTAACTAGATCAATCTAACTGCGCAGATTTACCAGCTAACAGATACAGCAAAAAAATGATGAATACAAAAAGATGAGTCAGCATTTTGGTCCTTTTGGTCGAACCAGCCCCATTTGAATTTATTCATTTGCTGCTGTGTGGTGAGTGAGTGACACCGTTACATTATCCTTCAGTCTCAGATCAGGACATGAAAATGTGAGACTTAATATCCATTGTGACGTCTCAGAGATGTTTCCAATCTGACGCGGGCCAGGCAAACAAAAATAATCCTTGTTTCGAGTTTACTGGTGGTTTGCAAACCAACATGGTGCAATATCGCCACCAACTGTTTGGGTGCAGAGCATGCATTTTATATAACGACTGAGTGGATCCTTGTCATTTGATTGGTGCTTTGTATGTCATGTGAGATGGATTATTTGTCCCATTTGTGTTGCGATGCATTTAGACTGCAATTTGATTTGATTCCATGTTTGGTACCATTGCATGCTGCAAACCCCGCCCATTAGTGGGGGGGCGGCATTTAGCTAAACATGCATAGTTTGTTTTGCTGACAGACGACGATTTAAAGGAGCTAATTGACGGTGTATCGCGCCGACAAGCAGGCATGCACGATGCTGGTGCGACAGGTCGTACACAGGGGAAAACACTGCCAACAGCTGCACGATGTGGTTACACATCGTGCATCTGCTGTGAAGAAAAAATAAAAATACATGCTGCGACAGTTTTGTGCTTGTGGGAACACAGCAGCTTTTCACTGCAGCTCCTGAAATAAAAAAAAAAAAGTTACATGCCACCCACAAGATCAGACTGCCAGTCAGAAACTTTACCACTGAGCTACGATCGCCGTCCTGTGAAAGCTGCGGAAACCTGCCTAATATGAGGAAGGAGATTGACATATTTAAAATGAAATAAACCCACACACACCATATAAAAACACCGCATTTATCAAATGGGCAATACAAATATGATCTGTCTCTTCCCCTGTAGATGGCCCATGGTCACAGACATACAGTCATGAAGGGGCCGTTAAATAACTCTGGTTTAAAAAAACAAAAAAACAAACAAAAAAAAAACACACGGGATTCGAACCCACACGCTCTGATTACCAGACAGAAACTTTACCACTGTGCTACAATCACTGTCTTGTAACAGGAGTTTGAAATGGGTAAAATCAACAAGCAGATAAACGTATTTTCTAAGAAACAAAAAAGCACTGTGATAACTGACCAAACATTGTTTGGTCGTATTACTGCTGATTCCGGAGCACAGCGGTGTTCTGCTGTATCTGTTAGCTGTTTGAACTGAGCTGTTTGAGTTCTTTGAATTAACAGTCTTTTTCAAGACTTTTTTACTTTTTTAGCGCTGTTGTCGTGCGTTACCTGTGCTGCTCCACAGCCTGTCTAGTGGATTTTTTTTTTTTACTTTTTTAGCGCTGTTGTCGTGCGTTACCTGTGCTGCTCCACAGCCTGTCTAGTGGATTTTTTTTTTTTTACTTTTTTAGCGCTGTTGTCGTGCGTTACCTGTGCTGCTCCACAGCCTGTCTAGTGGATTTTTTTTTTTTACTTTTTTAGCGCTGTTGTCGTGCGTTACCTGTGCTGCTCCACAGCCTGTCTAGTGGATTTTTTTTTTTTTACTTTTTAGCGCTGTTGTCGTGCGTTACCTGTGCTGCTCCACAGCCTGTCTAGTGGATTTTTTTTTTTTACTTTTTTAGCGCTGTTGTCGTGCGTTACCTGTGCTGCTCCACAGCCTGTCTAGTGGATTTTTTTTTTTTTACTTTTTTAGCGCTGTTGTCGTGCGTTACCTGTGCTGCTCCACAGCCTGTCTAGTGGATTTTTTTTTTTTTGATTTTTTAGCGCTGTTGTCGTGCGTTACCTGTGCTGCTCCACAGCCTGTCTAGTGGATTTTTTTTTTTTTACTTTTTAGCGCTGTTGTCGTGCGTTACCTGTGCTGCTCCACAGCCTGTCTAGTGGATTTTTTTTTTTTACTTTTTTAGCGCTGTTGTCGTGCGTTACCTGTGCTGCTCCACAGCCTGTCTAGTGGATTTTTTTTTTTTACTTTTTTAGCGCTGTTGTCGTGCGTTACCTGTGCTGCTCCACAGCCTGTCTAGTGGATTTTTTTTTTACTTTTTTAGCGCTGTTGTCGTGCGTTACCTGTGCTGCTCCACAGCCTGTCTAGTGGATTTTTTTTTTTTACTTTTTTAGCGCTGTTGTCGTGCGTTACCTGTGCTGCTCCACAGCCTGTCTAGTGGATTTTTTTTTTTTACTTTTTTAGCGCTGTTGTCGTGCGTTACCTGTGCTGCTCCACAGCCTGTCTAGTGGATTTTTTTTTTTTACTTTTTTAGCGCTGTTGTCGTGCGTTACCTGTGCTGCTCCACAGCCTGTCTAGTGGATTTTTTTTTTTACTTTTTTAGCGCTGTTGTCGTGCGTTACCTGTGCTGCTCCACAGCCTGTCTAGTGGATTTTTTTTTTTTACTTTTTTAGCGCTGTTGTCGTGCGTTACCTGTGCTGCTCCACAGCCTGTCTAGTGGATTTTTTTTTTTTTACTTTTTTAGCGCTGTTGTCGTGCGTTACCTGTGCTGCTCCACAGCCTGTCTAGTGGATTTTTTTTTTTTACTTTTTTAGCGCTGTTGTCGTGCGTTACCTGTGCTGCTCCACAGCCTGTCTAGTGGATTTTTTTTTTTTTTACTTTTTTAGCGCTGTTGTCGTGCGTTACCTGTGCTGCTCCACAGCCTGTCTAGTGGATTTTTTTTTTTTACTTTTTTAGCGCTGTTGTCGTGCGTTACCTGTGCTGCTCCACAGCCTGTCTAGTGGATTTTTTTTTTTTACTTTTTTAGCGCTGTTGTCGTGCGTTACCTGTGCTGCTCCACAGCCTGTCTAGTGGTTTTTTTTTTTTTACTTTTTTAGCGCTGTTGTCGTGCGTTACCTGTGCTGCTCCACAGCCTGTCTAGTGGATTTTTTTTTTTTACTTTTTTAGCGCTGTTGTCGTGCGTTACCTGTGCTGCTCCACAGCCTGTCTAGTGGATTTTTTTTTTTATTTTTTTTAGCGCTGTTGTCGTGCGTTACCTGTGCTGCTCCACAGCCTGTCTAGTGGATTTTTTTTTTTTACTTTTTTAGCGCTGTTGTCGTGCGTTACCTGTGCTGCTCCACAGCCTGTCTAGTGGATTTTTTTTTTTACTTTTTTAGCGCTGTTGTCGTGCGTTACCTGTGCTGCTCCACAGCCTGTCTAGTGGATTTTTTTTTTTACTTTTTTAGCGCTGTTGTCGTGCGTTACCTGTGCTGCTCCACAGCCTGTCTAGTGGATTTTTTTTTTTACTTTTTTTTAGCGCTGTTGTCGTGCGTTACCTGTGCTGCTCCACAGCCTGTCTAGTGGATTTTTTTTTTTATTTTTTTTAGCGCTGTTGTCGTGCGTTACCTGTGCTGCTCCACAGCCTGTCTAGTGGATTTTTTTGATTTTTTCCTAGCGCTGTTGTCGTGCGTTACCTGTGCTGCTCCACAGCCTGTCTAGTGGATTTTTTTGGATTTTTTCCTAGCGCTGTTGTCGTGCGTTACCTGTGCTGCTCCACAGCCTGTCTAGTGGATTTTTTTGGATTTTTTAGCGCTGTTGTCGTGCGTTACCTGTGCTGCTCCACAGCCTGTCTAGTGGATTTTTTTGATTTTTTTAGCGCTGTTGTCGTGCGTTACCTGTGCTGCTCCACAGCCTGTCTAGTGGATTTTTTTGATTTTTTTTAGCGCTGTTGTCGTGCGTTACCTGTGCTGCTCCACAGCCTGTCTAGTGGATTTTTTTGATTTTTTTTTAGCGCTGTTGTCGTGCGTTACCTGTGCTGCTCCACAGCCTGTCTAGTGGATTTTTTTGATTTTTTTTAGCGCTGTTGTCGTGCGTTACCTGTGCTGCTCCACAGCCTGTCTAGTGGATTTTTTTTTTTACTTTTTTAGCGCTGTTGTCGTGCGTTACCTGTGCTGCTCCACAGCCTGTCTAGTGGATTTTTTTTTTTTTACTTTTTTAGCGCTGTTGTCGTGCGTTACCTGTGTTGCTCCACAGCCTGTCTAGTGGATTTTTTTTTTTACTTTTTTAGCGCTGTTGTCGTGCGTTACCTGTGCTGCTCCACAGCCTGTCTAGTGGATTTTTTTTTTTACTTTTTTAGCGCTGTTGTCGTGCGTTACCTGTGCTGCTCCACAGCCTGTCTAGTGGATTTTTTTTTTTTACTTTTTTAGCGCTGTTGTCGTGCGTTACCTGTGCTGCTCCACAGCCTGTCTAGTGGATTTTTTTTTTTTACTTTTTTAGCGCTGTTGTCGTGCGTTACCTGTGCTGCTCCACAGCCTGTCTAGTGGATTTTTTTTTTTACTTTTTTAGCGCTGTTGTCGTGCGTTACCTGTGCTGCTCCACAGCCTGTCTAGTGGATTTTTTTTGATTTTTTTTAGCGCTGTTGTCGTGCGTTACCTGTGCTGCTCCACAGCCTGTCTAGTGGATTTTTTTGATTTTTTTTTAGCGCTGTTGTCGTGCGTTACCTGTGCTGCTCCACAGCCTGTCTAGTGGATTTTTTTGGTTTTTTTTTAGCGCTGTTGTCGTGCGTTACCTGTGCTGCTCCACAGCCTGTCTAGTGGATTTTTTTGATTTTTTTTTAGCGCTGTTGTCGTGCGTTACCTGTGCTGCTCCACAGCCTGTCTAGTGGATTTTTTTTTGATTTTTTCCTAGCGCTGTTGTCGTGCGTTACCTGTGCTGCTCCACAGCCTGTCTAGTGGATTTTTTTGATTTTTTTTTAGCGCTGTTGTCGTGCGTTACCTGTGCTGCTCCACAGCCTGTCTAGTGGATTTTTTTTGTTTTTTTTTAGCGCTGTTGTCGTGCGTTACCTGTGCTGCTCCACAGCCTGTCTAGTGGATTTTTTTGATTTTTTTTAGCGCTGTTGTCGTGCGTTACCTGTGCTGCTCCACAGCCTGTCTAGTGGATTTTTTTTTGATTTTTTTAGCGCTGTTGTCGTGCGTTACCTGTGCTGCTCCACAGCCTGTCTAGTGGATTTTTTTTGTTTTTTTTTAGCGCTGTTGTCGTGCGTTACCTGTGCTGCTCCACAGCCTGTCTAGTGGATTTTTTTTGATTTTTTTTAGCGCTGTTGTCGTGCGTTACCTGTGCTGCTCCACAGCCTGTCTAGTGGATTTTTTTTGATTTTTTTTAGCGCTGTTGTCGTGCGTTACCTGTGCTGCTCCACAGCCTGTCTAGTGGATTTTTTTTGTTTTTTTTTTAGCGCTGTTGTCGTGCGTTACCTGTGCTGCTCCACAGCCTGTCTAGTGGGATTTTTTTGATTTTTTTTAGCGCTGTTGTCGTGCGTTACCTGTGCTGCTCCACAGCCTGTCTAGTGGATTTTTTTTGATTTTTTTTAGCGCTGTTGTCGTGCGTTACCTGTGCTGCTCCACAGCCTGTCTAGTGGATTTTTTTGATTTATTTTTTAGCGCTGTTGTCGTGCGTTACCTGTGCTGCTCCACAGCCTGTCTAGTGGATTTTTTTTTATTTTTTTTTTAGCGCTGTTGTCGTGCGTTACCTGTGCTGCTCCACAGCCTGTCTAGTGGATTTTTTTTTTATTTTTTTTAGCGCTGTTGTCGTGCGTTACCTGTGCTGCTCCACAGCCTGTCTAGTGGATTTTTTTGATTTTTTTTTTAGCGCTGTTGTCGTGCGTTACCTGTGCTGCTCCACAGCCTGTCTAGTGGATTTTTTTTGATTTTTTTTAGCGCTGTTGTCGTGCGTTACCTGTGCTGCTCCACAGCCTGTCTAGTGGATTTTTTTTGATTTTTTTAGCGCTGTTGTCGTGCGTTACCTGTGCTGCTCCACAGCCTGTCTAGTGGATTTTTTTGATTTATTTTTTAGCGCTGTTGTCGTGCGTTACCTGTGCTGCTCCACAGCCTGTCTAGTGGATTTTTTTTATTTTTTTTTAGCGCTGTTGTCGTGCGTTACCTGTGCTGCTCCACAGCCTGTCTAGTGGATTTTTTTTTATTTTTTTTAGCGCTGTTGTCGTGCGTTACCTGTGCTGCTCCACAGCCTGTCTAGTGGATTTTTTTGATTTTTTTTTAGCGCTGTTGTCGTGCGTTACCTGTGCTGCTCCACAGCCTGTCTAGTGGATTTTTTTTTTATTTTTTTTAGCGCTGTTGTCGTGCGTTACCTGTGCTGCTCCACAGCCTGTCTAGTGGATTTTTTTTTTTTTTTTTTTAGCGCTGTTGTCGTGCGTTACCTGTGCTGCTCCACAGCCTGTCTAGTGGATTTTTTGATTTTTTTTTTTAGCGCTGTTGTCGTGCGTTACCTGTGCTGCTCCACAGCCTGTCTAGTGGATTTTTTTTTGATTTTTTTTAGCGCTGTTGTCGTGCGTTACCTGTGCTGCTCCACAGCCTGTCTAGTGGATTTTTTTGATTTTTTTTTAGCGCTGTTGTCGTGCGTTACCTGTGCTGCTCCACAGCCTGTCTAGTGGATTTTTTTGATTTTTTTTTAGCGCTGTTGTCGTGCGTTACCTGTGCTGCTCCACAGCCTGTCTAGTGGATTTTTTTTGATTTTTTTTTAGCGCTGTTGTCGTGCGTTACCTGTGCTGCTCCACAGCCTGTCTAGTGGATTTTTTGGATTTTTTTTTAGCGCTGTTGTCGTGCGTTACCTGTGCTGCTCCACAGCCTGTCTAGTGGATTTTTTTTTTATTTTTTTAGCGCTGTTGTCGTGCGTTACCTGTGCTGCTCCACAGCCTGTCTAGTGGATTTTTTTGATTTATTTTTTAGCGCTGTTGTCGTGCGTTACCTGTGCTGCTCCACAGCCTGTCTAGTGGATTTTTTTGATTTATTTTTTAGCGCTGTTGTCGTGCGTTACCTGTGCTGCTCCACAGCCTGTCTAGTGGATTTTTTTGATTTTTTTCTAGCGCTGTTGTCGTGCGTTACCTGTGCTGCTCCACAGCCTGTCTAGTGGATTTTTTGGATTTTTTTCTAGCGCTGTTGTCGTGCGTTACCTGTGCTGCTCCACAGCCTGTCTAGTGGATTTTTTTGATTTTTTTTTTAGCGCTGTTGTCGTGCGTTACCTGTGCTGCTCCACAGCCTGTCTAGTGGATTTTTTTGATTTTTTTTTTAGCGCTGTTGTCGTGCGTTACCTGTGCTGCTCCACAGCCTGTCTAGTGGATTTTTTTGATTTTTTTTTAGCGCTGTTGTCGTGCGTTACCTGTGCTGCTCCACAGCCTGTCTAGTGGATTTTTTTGATTTTTTTTTTAGCGCTGTTGTCGTGCGTTACCTGTGCTGCTCCACAGCCTGTCTAGTGGATTTTTGATTTCATTTTTTTTTTAGCGCTGTTGTCGTGCGTTACCTGTGCTGCTCCACAGCCTGTCTAGTGGATTTTTGTTTTCATTTTTTTTAGCGCTGTTGTCGTGCGTTACCTGTGCTGCTCCACAGCCTGTCTAGTGGATTTTTTGATTTCATTTTTTTAGCGCTGTTGTCGTGCGTTACCTGTGCTGCTCCACAGCCTGTCTAGTGGATTTTTTGATTTCATTTTTTTTTTAGCGCTGTTGTCGTGCGTTACCTGTGCTGCTCCACAGCCTGTCTAGTGGATTTTTGATTTCATTTTTTTTTTTAGCGCTGTTGTCGTGCGTTACCTGTGCTGCTCCACAGCCTGTCTAGTGGATTTTTGATTTCATTTTTTTTTTTAGCGCTGTTGTCGTGCGTTACCTGTGCTGCTCCACAGCCTGTCTAGTGGATTTTTGATTTCATTTTTTTTTTTAGCGCTGTTGTCGTGCGTTACCTGTGCTGCTCCACAGCCTGTCTAGTGGATTTTTGATTTCATTTTTTTTTTAGCGCTGTTGTCGTGCGTTACCTGTGCTGCTCCACAGCCTGTCTAGTGGATTTTTTGATTTTTAGCGCTGTTGTCGTGCGTTACCTGTGCTGCTCCACAGCCTGTCTAGTGGATTTTTTGATTTATTTTTTTTAGCGCTGTTGTCGTGCGTTACCTGTGCTGCTCCACAGCCTGTCTAGTGGATTTTTTGATTTATTTTTTTTAGCGCTGTTGTCGTGCGTTACCTGTGCTGCTCCACAGCCTGTCTAGTGGATTTTTTGATTTATTTTTTTTAGCGCTGTTGTCGTGCGTTACCTGTGCTGCTCCACAGCCTGTCTAGTGGATTTTTTGATTTATTTTTTTCTAGCGCTGTTGTCGTGCGTTACCTGTGCTGCTCCACAGCCTGTCTAGTGGATTTTTTGATTTATTTTTTTTAGCGCTGTTGTCGTGCGTTACCTGTGCTGCTCCACAGCCTGTCTAGTGGATTTTTTGATTTATTTTTTTTAGCGCTGTTGTCGTGCGTTACCTGTGCTGCTCCACAGCCTGTCTAGTGGATTTTTTGGATTTTTTTCTAGCGCTGTTGTCGTGCGTTACCTGTGCTGCTCCACAGCCTGTCTAGTGGATTTTTTGGATTTTTTTCTAGCGCTGTTGTCGTGCGTTACCTGTGCTGCTCCACAGCCTGTCTAGTGGATTTTTTGGATTTTTTCCTAGCGCTGTTGTCGTTCGTTACCTGTGCTGCTCCACAGCCTGTCTAGTGGATTTTTTTGATTTTATTTTTTTAGCGCTGTTGTCGTGCGTTACCTGTGCTGCTCCACAGCCTGTCTAGTGGATTTTTTTGATTTATTTTTTTAGCGCTGTTGTCGTGCGTTACCTGTGCTGCTCCACAGCCTGTCTAGTGGATTTTTTTGATTTATTTTTTTAGCGCTGTTGTCGTGCGTTACCTGTGCTGCTCCACAGCCTGTCTAGTGGATTTTTTTATTTTTTTTTGCGCTGTTGTCGTGCGTTACCTGTGCTGCTCCACAGCCTGTCTAGTGGATTTTTTTGATTTTATTTTTTTAGCGCTGTTGTCGTGCGTTACCTGTGCTGCTCCACAGCCTGTCTAGTGGATTTTTTGATTTTTATTTTTTTTAGCGCTGTTGTCGTGCGTTACCTGTGCTGCTCCACAGCCTGTCTAGTGGATTTTTTTGATTTTTATTTTTTTTAGCGCTGTTGTCGTGCGTTACCTGTGCTGCTCCACAGCCTGTCTAGTGGATTTTTTTGATTTTTATTTTTTTTAGCGCTGTTGTCGTGCGTTACCTGTGCTGCTCCACAGCCTGTCTAGTGGATTTTTTTGATTTATTTTTTTTAGCGGTGTTGTCGTGCGTTACCTGTGCTGCTCCACAGCCTGTCTAGTGGATTTTTTTGATTTATTTTTTTAGCGCTGTTGTCGTGCGTTACCTGTGCTGCTCCACAGCCTGTCTAGTGGATTTTTTTGATTTATTTTTTTTAGCGCTGTTGTCGTGCGTTACCTGTGCTGCTCCACAGCCTGTCTAGTGGATTTTTTGATTTTATTTTTTTTAGCGCTGTTGTCGTGCGTTACCTGTGCTGCTCCACAGCCTGTCTAGTGGATTTTTTGATTTTATTTTTTTAGCGCTGTTGTCGTGCGTTACCTGTGCTGCTCCACAGCCTGTCTAGTGGATTTTTTTGATTTTATTTTTTTAGCGCTGTTGTCGTGCGTTACCTGTGCTGCTCCACAGCCTGTCTAGTGGATTTTTTGATTTTATTTTTTTTAGCGCTGTTGTCGTGCGTTACCTGTGCTGCTCCACAGCCTGTCTAGTGGATTTTTTGATTTTATTTTTTTAGCGCTGTTGTCGTGCGTTACCTGTGCTGCTCCACAGCCTGTCTAGTGGATTTTTTGATTTTATTTTTTTAGCGCTGTTGTCGTGCGTTACCTGTGCTGCTCCACAGCCTGTCTAGTGGATTTTTTTGATTTTATTTTTTTTAGCGCTGTTGTCGTGCGTTACCTGTGCTGCTCCACAGCCTGTCTAGTGGATTTTTTTGATTTTTATTTTTTTTAGCGCTGTTGTCGTGCGTTACCTGTGCTGCTCCACAGCCTGTCTAGTGGATTTTTTTGATTTTTATTTTTTTTAGCGCTGTTGTCGTGCGTTACCTGTGCTGCTCCACAGCCTGTCTAGTGGATTTTTTGTTTTTATTTTTTTTAGCGCTGTTGTCGTGCGTTACCTGTGCTGCTCCACAGCCTGTCTAGTGGATTTTTTGATTTTATTTTTTTTAGCGCTGTTGTCGTGCGTTACCTGTGCTGCTCCACAGCCTGTCTAGTGGATTTTTTGATTTTTATTTTTTTAGCGCTGTTGTCGTGCGTTACCTGTGCTGCTCCACAGCCTGTCTAGTGGATTTTTTGATTTTATTTTTTTTAGCGCTGTTGTCGTGCGTTACCTGTGCTGCTCCACAGCCTGTCTAGTGGATTTTTTGATTTTATTTTTTTTAGCGCTGTTGTCGTGCGTTACCTGTGCTGCTCCACAGCCTGTCTAGTGGATTTTTTGATTTTATTTTTTTAGCGCTGTTGTCGTGCGTTACCTGTGCTGCTCCACAGCCTGTCTAGTGGATTTTTTGATTTTATTTTTTTTAGCGCTGTTGTCGTGCGTTACCTGTGCTGCTCCACAGCCTGTCTAGTGGATTTTTTGATTTTATTTTTTTTAGCGCTGTTGTCGTGCGTTACCTGTGCTGCTCCACAGCCTGTCTAGTGGATTTTTTGATTTTATTTTTTTAGCGCTGTTGTCGTGCGTTACCTGTGCTGCTCCACAGCCTGTCTAGTGGATTTTTTGATTTTATTTTTTTAGCGCTGTTGTCGTGCGTTACCTGTGCTGCTCCACAGCCTGTCTAGTGGATTTTTTGATTTTATTTTTTTTAGCGCTGTTGTCGTGCGTTACCTGTGCTGCTCCACAGCCTGTCTAGTGGATTTTTTGATTTTTATTTTTTTTAGCGCTGTTGTCGTGCGTTACCTGTGCTGCTCCACAGCCTGTCTAGTGGATTTTTTGATTTTTATTTTTTTAGCGCTGTTGTCGTGCGTTACCTGTGCTGCTCCACAGCCTGTCTAGTGGATTTTTTTTTTTGATTTTTTAGCGCTGTTGTCGTGCGTTACCTGTGCTGCTCCACAGCCTGTCTAGTGGATTTTTTTTTTTTGATTTTTTAGCGCTGTTGTCGTGCGTTACCTGTGCTGCTCCACAGCCTGTCTAGTGGATTTTTTTTTTTTGGATTTTTTAGCGCTGTTGTCGTGCGTTACCTGTGCTGCTCCACAGCCTGTCTAGTGGATTTTTTTTTTGGTTTTTTTAGCGCTGTTGTCGTGCGTTACCTGTGCTGCTCCACAGCCTGTCTAGTGGATTTTTTTTTGGTTTTTTTTTTAGCGCTGTTGTCGTGCGTTACCTGTGCTGCTCCACAGCCTGTCTAGTGGATTTTTTTGATTTTGATTTTTTTTAGCGCTGTTGTCGTGCGTTACCTGTGCTGCTCCACAGCCTGTCTAGTGGATTTTTTTTATTTTTTTTAGCGCTGTTGTCGTGCGTTACCTGTGCTGCTCCACAGCCTGTCTAGTGGATTTTTTGATTTTATTTTTTTTAGCGCTGTTGTCGTGCGTTACCTGTGCTGCTCCACAGCCTGTCTAGTGGATTTTTTGATTTTATTTTTTTTAGCGCTGTTGTCGTGCGTTACCTGTGCTGCTCCACAGCCTGTCTAGTGGATTTTTTGATTTTATTTTTTTTAGCGCTGTTGTCGTGCGTTACCTGTGCTGCTCCACAGCCTGTCTAGTGGATTTTTTGATTTTATTTTTTTTAGCGCTGTTGTCGTGCGTTACCTGTGCTGCTCCACAGCCTGTCTAGTGGATTTTTTGATTTTATTTTTTTTAGCGCTGTTGTCGTGCGTTACCTGTGCTGCTCCACAGCCTGTCTAGTGGATTTTTGATTTTATTTTTTTTAGCGCTGTTGTCGTGCGTTACCTGTGCTGCTCCACAGCCTGTCTAGTGGATTTTTTGATTTTATTTTTTTTAGCGCTGTTGTCGTGCGTTACCTGTGCTGCTCCACAGCCTGTCTAGTGGATTTTTGATTTTATTTTTTTTAGCGCTGTTGTCGTGCGTTACCTGTGCTGCTCCACAGCCTGTCTAGTGGATTTTTGATTTCATTTTTTTTAGCGCTGTTGTCGTGCGTTACCTGTGCTGCTCCACAGCCTGTCTAGTGGATTTTTTGATTTTATTTTTTTTAGCGCTGTTGTCGTGCGTTACCTGTGCTGCTCCACAGCCTGTCTAGTGGATTTTTGATTTTATTTTTTTTAGCGCTGTTGTCGTGCGTTACCTGTGCTGCTCCACAGCCTGTCTAGTGGATTTTTGATTTTATTTTTTTTAGCGCTGTTGTCGTGCGTTACCTGTGCTGCTCCACAGCCTGTCTAGTGGATTTTTGATTTTATTTTTTTTAGCGCTGTTGTCGTGCGTTACCTGTGCTGCTCCACAGCCTGTCTAGTGGATTTTTGATTTTATTTTTTTTTAGCGCTGTTGTCGTGCGTTACCTGTGCTGCTCCACAGCCTGTCTAGTGGATTTTTGATTTTATTTTTTTTTAGCGCTGTTGTCGTGCGTTACCTGTGCTGCTCCACAGCCTGTCTAGTGGATTTTTGATTTTATTTTTTTTTAGCGCTGTTGTCGTGCGTTACCTGTGCTGCTCCACAGCCTGTCTAGTGGATTTTTGATTTTATTTTTTTTAGCGCTGTTGTCGTGCGTTACCTGTGCTGCTCCACAGCCTGTCTAGTGGATTTTTGATTTCATTTTTTTTTTAGCGCTGTTGTCGTGCGTTACCTGTGCTGCTCCACAGCCTGTCTAGTGGATTTTTGATTTTATTTTTTTTAGCGCTGTTGTCGTGCGTTACCTGTGCTGCTCCACAGCCTGTCTAGTGGATTTTTGATTTTTTTTTTTTTAGCGCTGTTGTCGTGCGTTACCTGTGCTGCTCCACAGCCTGTCTAGTGGATTTTTGATTTCATTTTTTTTTTAGCGCTGTTGTCGTGCGTTACCTGTGCTGCTCCACAGCCTGTCTAGTGGATTTTTGATTTCATTTTTTTTTTAGCGCTGTTGTCGTGCGTTACCTGTGCTGCTCCACAGCCTGTCTAGTGGATTTTTGATTTTTTTTTTTTAGCGCTGTTGTCGTGCGTTACCTGTGCTGCTCCACAGCCTGTCTAGTGGATTTTTATTTTATTTTTTTTTAGCGCTGTTGTCGTGCGTTACCTGTGCTGCTCCACAGCCTGTCTAGTGGATTTTTATTTTATTTTTTTTTAGCGCTGTTGTCGTGCGTTACCTGTGCTGCTCCACAGCCTGTCTAGTGGATTTTTATTTTATTTTTTTTAGCGCTGTTGTCGTGCGTTACCTGTGCTGCTCCACAGCCTGTCTAGTGGATTTTTGATTTTATTTTTTTTAGCGCTGTTGTCGTGCGTTACCTGTGCTGCTCCACAGCCTGTCTAGTGGATTTTTATTTTATTTTTTTTTAGCGCTGTTGTCGTGCGTTACCTGTGCTGCTCCACAGCCTGTCTAGTGGATTTTTATTTTATTTTTTAGCGCTGTTGTCGTGCGTTACCTGTGCTGCTCCACAGCCTGTCTAGTGGATTTTTATTTTATTTTTTAGCGCTGTTGTCGTGCGTTACCTGTGCTGCTCCACAGCCTGTCTAGTGGATTTTTATTTTATTTTTTAGCGCTGTTGTCGTGCGTTACCTGTGCTGCTCCACAGCCTGTCTAGTGGATTTTTATTTTATTTTAGCACTGTTGTCGTGCGTTACCTGTGCTGCTCCACAGCCTGTCTAGTGGATTTTTATTTTATTTTAGCACTGTTGTCGTGCGTTACCTGTGCTGCTCCACAGCCTGTCTAGTGGATTTTTATTTTATTTTTAGCACTGTTGTCGTGCGTTACCTGTGCTGCTCCACAGCCTGTCCAGTGGATTTTTATTTTTATTTTATTTTTTAGCACTGTTGTTGTGTGTTACCTGTGCTGCTTCACAGCCTGTCCAGTGGATTTTTATTTTTATTTTATTTTATTTTTTAGCACTGTTGTTGTGCATTACCTGTGCTGCTCCACAGCCTGTCTAGTGTCGGATTCCCTGTTTGGGAATCCGCTAGCTTAGCGTAGCTACTAGCTCTTAGCCGTTTTAGCATGGCGGCTTCTCCTGTCTCTCCCGTACTTTTCTGCTCTGGGTGTGAAATGTTTAGTTATTCCTCGGCCTCTTTTGGCAGTAACGGTACTTGTAATAAGTGCAGCTTATTCGTAGCTTTGGAGGCCAGGCTGGGCGAATTGGAGGCTCGGCTCCGCACCGTGGAAAATTCTACAGCTAGCCAGGCCCCTGTAGTCGGTGCGGACCAAGGTAGCTTAGCCGCCGTTAGTTCCCCCCTGGCAGACCCCGTGCAGTCGGGAAGGCAGGCTGACTGGGTGACTGTGAGGAGGAAGCGTAGCCCTAAACAGAAGCCCCGTGTACACCGTCAACCCGTTCACATCTCTAACCGTTTTTCCCCACTCGACGATACACTCGCCGAGGATCAAACTCTGGTTATTGGCGACTCTGTTTTGAGAAATGTGAAGTTAGCGACACCAGCAACCATTGTCAATTGTCTTCCGGGGGCCAGAGCAGGCGACATCGAAGGACATTTGAAATTGCTGGCTAAGGCTAAGCGTAAATTTGGTAAGATTGTAATTCACGTCGGCAGTAATGACACTCGGTTACGCCAATCGGAGGTCACTAAAATTAACATTGAATCGGTGTGTAACTTTGCAAAAACAATGTCGGACTCTGTTGTTTTCTCTGGGCCCCTCCCCAATCAGACCGGGAGTGACATGTTTAGCCGCATGTTCTCCTTGAATTGCTGGCTGTCTGAGTGGTGTCCAAAAAATGAGGTGGGCTTCATTGATAATTGGCAAAGCTTCTGGGGAAAACCTGGTCTTGTTAGGAGAGACGGCATCCATCCCACTTTAGAGGGAGCAGCTCTCATTTCTAGAAATCTGGCCAATTTTTTGGGATCCTCCAAACTGTGACTGTCTAGCGTTGGGACCAGGAGGCAGAGCTGTGGTCTTATACACCTCTCTGCAGCTTCTCTCCCCCTCCCATCCCCTTATTACCCCATCCCCGTAGAGACGGTGCCTGCTCCCAGACCACCAATAACTAGCAAAAATCTATTTAAGCATAAAAATTCAAAAAGAAAAAATAATATAGCACCTTCAATTGCACCACAGATTAAAACAGTTAAATGTGGTCTATTAAACATTAGGTCTCTTTCTTCTAAGTCCCTGTTGGTAAATGATATAATAATTGATCAACGTATTGATTTATTCTGCCTAACAGAAACTTGGTTACAGCAGGATGAATATGTTAGTTTAAATGAGTCAACACCCCCGAGTCACACTAACTGTCAGAATGCTCGTAGCACGGGCCGGGGCGGAGGATTAGCAGCAATCTTCCATTCCAGCTTATTAATTAATCAAAAACCTAGACAGAGCTTTAATTCATTTGAAAGCTTGTCTCTTAGTCTTGTCCATCCAAATTGGAAGTCCCAAAAACCAGTTTTATTTGTTATTATCTATCGTCCACCTGGTCGTTACTGTGAGTTTCTCTGTGAATTTTCAGACCTTTTGTCTGACTTAGTGCTTAGCTCAGATAAGATAATTATAGTGGGCGATTTTAACATCCACACAGATGCTGAGAATGACAGCCTCAACACTGCATTTAATCTATTATTAGACTCTATCGGCTTTGCTCAAAAAGTAAATGAGTCCACCCACCACTTTAATCATATTTTAGATCTTGTTCTGACTTATGGTATGGAAATAGAAGACTTAACAGTATTCCCTGAAAACTCCCTTTTGTCTGATCATTTTTTAATAACATTTACATTTACCCTGATGGACTACCCTGCAGTGGGGAATAAGTTTCATTACACTAGAAGTCTTTCAGAAAGCGCTGTAACTAGGTTTAAGGATATGATTCCTTCTTTATGTTCTCTAATGTCATATACCAACATAGAGCAGAGTAGCTACCTAAACTCTGTAAGGGAGTTAGAGTATCTTGTCAATAGTTTTACATCCTCACTGAAGACAACTTTGGATGCTGTAGCTCCTCTGAAAAAGAGAGCTTTAAATCAGAAGTGTCTGACTCCGTGGTATAACTCACAAACTCGTAGCTTAAAGCAGATAACCCGTAAGTTGGAGAGGAAATGGCGTCTCACTAATTTAGAAGATCTTCACTTAGCCTGGAAAAAGAGTTTGTTGCTCTATAAGAAAGCCCTTCGTGAAGCTAGGACATCTTTCTACTCATCACTAATTGAAGAAAATAAGAACAACCCCAGGTTTCTTTTCAGCACTGTAGCCAGGCTGACAAAGAGTCAGAGCTCTATTGAGCTGAGTATTCCATTAACTTTAACTAGTAATGACTTCATGACTTTCTTTGCTAACAAAATTTTGACTATTAGAGAAAAAATTACTCAACCATCCCAAAGATGTATCGTTATCTTTGGCTGCTTTCAGTGATGCCGGTATTTGGTTAGACTCTTTCTCTCCGATTGTTCTGTCTGAGTTATTTTCATTAGTTACTTCATCCAAACCATCAACATGCTTATTAGACCCCATTCCTGCCAGGCTGCTCAAGGAAGTTCTACCATTATTTAATGCTTCAATCTTAAATATGATCAATCTATCTTTGTTAGTTGGTTATGTACCACAGGCCTTTAAGGTGGCAGTAATTAAACCATTACTTAAAAAGCCATCACTTGACCCAGCTATCTTAGCTAATTATAGGCCAATCTCCAACCTTCCTTTTCTCTGAAAGATTCTTGAGAGGGTAGTTGTAAAACAGCTAACTGATCACCTGCAGAGGAATGGTCTATTTGAAGAGTTTCAGTCAGGTTTTAGAATTCATCATAGTACAGAAACAGCATTAGTGAAGGTTACAAATGATCTTCTTATGGCTTCGGACAGTGGACTTATCTCTGTGCTTGTTCTGTTGGACCTCAGTGCTGCTTTTGATACTGTTGACCATAAAATTTTATTACAGAGATTAGAGCATGTCATAGGTATTAAAGGCATTGCGCTGCGGTGGTTTGAATCATATTTGTCTAATAGATTACAGTTTGTTCATGTAAATGGGGAATCTTCTTCACAGACTAAAGTTAATTATGGAGTTCCACAAGGTTCTGTGCTAGGACCAATTTTATTCACTTTATACATGCTTCCCTTGGGCAGTATTATTAGACGGTATTGCTTAAATTTTCATTGTTACGCAGATGATATCCAGCTTTATCTATCCATGAAGCCAGAGGATACACACCAATTAGCTAAACTGCAGGATTGTCTTACAGACATAAAGACATGGATGACCTCTAATTTCCTGCTTTTAAACTCAGATACAACTGAAGTTATTGTACTTGGCCCCACAAATCTTAGAAGCATGGTGTCTAACCAGATCGTTACTCTGGATGGCATTTCCCTGATCTCTAGTAATACTATGAGAAATCTTGGAGTTATTTTTGATCAGGATATGTCATTCAAAGCGCATATTAAACAAATATGTAGGACTGCCTTTTTGCATTTACGCAATATCTCTAAAATCAGAAAGGTCTTGTCTCAGAGTGATGCTGAAAAACTAATTCATGCATTTATTTCCTCTAGGCTGGACTATTGTAATTCATTATTATCAGGTTGTCCTAAAAGTTCCCTGAAAAGCCTTCAGTTGGTTCAGAATGCTGCAGCTAAAGTACTGACGGGGACTAGCAGGAGAGAGCATATCTCACCCGTGTTGGCCTCCCTTCATTGGCTTCCTGTTAATGCTAGAATAGAATTTAAAATTCTTCTTCTTACTTATACGGTTTTGAATAATCAGGTCCCATCTTATCTTAGGGACCTCGTAGTACCATATTACCCCATTAGAGCGCTTCGCTCTCAGACTGCGGGCTTACTTGTAGTTCCTAGGGTTTGTAAGAGTAGAATGGGAGGCAGAGCCTTCAGCTTTCAGGCTCCTCTCCTGTGGAACCAGCTCCCAATTCAGATCAGGGAGACAGACTTTTAAGATTAGGCTTAAAACTTTCCTTTTCGCTAAGGCTTATAGTTAGGGCTGGATCGGGTGACCCTGGACCATCCCTTGGTTATGTTGCTTTAGACGTAGACTGTGGGGGGGTTCCCATGATGCACTGTTTCTTTCTCTTTTTGCTCCGTATGCATCACTCTGCATTTAATCATTAGTGATCGATCTCTTTTTCCTGGTTCTTTCCCTCAGCCCCAACCAGTCTCAGCAGAAGACTGCCCCTCCCTGAGCCTGGTTCTGCTGGAGGTTTCTTCCTGTTAAAAGGGAGTTTTTCCTTCCCACTGTGGCCAAGTGCTTGCTCATAGGGGGTCGTTTTGACCGTTGGGGTTTTTCATAATTATTGTATGGCCTTGCCTTGCAATGTGGAGCGCCTTGGGGCAACTGTTTGTTGTGATTTGGCGCTATATAAGAAAAAAGTTGATTGATTGATTGATACGTGACTGAAAGTGGCGTATTTGTCATACTGTTGGCTTGTCCTGGTTGTGCGGTGCGCTCCACAGCCTGACACGCATGTCCTGTGAGACGTGACATTCAGATTGCCTGCTGCATGTCCAAATGGACTGACAGCCCGTTTCTCCTCTCATAGCAAAAGCGATATATGTTTTTATGTATTTCCACACAAGCACTCAAGCATGTGTCTATCAAAACACGGGACATGTGCTGCAGCTGTGATGTCCAGGACCGGCGATGTCCCAACAGCTGTGGGCAGCCAGCCACGCCCCCGTCCTGTCGGCGCACAGACTAAGATGTCACTCTGTGATCAGATGCCTCGCCTATGGGGGGAGGAGTGCGCGAAACACATGCACACGTGTTGTGGGGGGAGCCGACACTCTGGCACACCACATGTACACTCCCCAACTTCAAAGTTGTGGGGCACTTAGACAAATTTACCATCCCACTCAGTGATTGTCTGTAGACTGTTTTCGTGTTAATAGCGCGAATAGCCACACATTTTCTAAGTGCCAACAAGCGGTGTTAGATGTTCGTGTGTGTCAGCTGGAATTTGGCCGACACCTGCCGCAAGAGAGTTCGATGGGCTTGCACAGCGCACGCTCTGTTTTTCAGCCGCTGGTGTGCGCAAATAGTTCTAGCAACAGGTGTACGAGCCATTGAAAGCAGCTACGAAATTACATGTTTTGCACACGATTCCTGCTTTATGCACACTTTCTGCGCAAATCGACCAAATTTGCACTATGTGTGAAGGAGCCCTTAACACAGACGGGACAACCCAACAGCTGTGGATGTTTCAGTAGATCAGACTTTCTCACAATTAAACAACAGATGGATGCTGTGGTCTGTGCTAATGGGTGCCATTACATGAGGGAATGATGGGAATAACAAGGGTGCGCTCATTTCCTGGTGTATTATAACCACAGAGTATATGAAGCAAGTACTGCAGTGGTTAATATAATGGACAAAGACATTTCACTCAGCTCAAACCTTGCAAGGAAGAAGAAGAAAAACTAACAGCATTAAAAGGCTGAACTCTCTATATTACATTATCCCAATCCACTGAAGGAATTATAGCTTTTGAAAACCAAGATACTCAAGTAGAAATCAGAGATACCTCATCATGACAAACACTGCACATTGTACCTCCACTGTGATATTGGGTACTGATCCATGTGATAAAGTGATCTGTGTAAGGCAGAGGGAAGGCATCTTGGCAGATATCAGTCGATAAGGGGGGCAACAAGGTGACTATAAGCAGTGGTGGGCACACTTCCGATAATCCGATAACAGATAACTATCGAAGAGAATGTTTTCATTATCGGATTATCTTTTTAGATAACTTTAAAAACCATTATCGGACTAATTATCTTCCGATGAATTGTCATCCGATAACGTAGTAAACCAAGCTGAACAGCAGCAAATATTTTTAAAATTTAAAATCAGTTGAGACCTACTTGTTGAAACTTTCGTAAGAGATGTATAGTTCTACCCTCTGCAAACAGAAGCAAGCTAGTTTCAGGAGAAACCACTCTACCCTCTGCAGGCAAAGAAGAACTGGTCACACAAAAAAAAAAGAAATCATTTTCTTTAATACCATACTGATACGCTGGCAATATTACCCAAGTCATCCAGAGACATACATTTTTAACTTATGGTTAAAATTTTAACCATAACAAATATTGGACAAGTTATTTAAAATTACTGTCATGTTTGAAGTTTTATAAAGTGAAAACATCAGATATATGTTTTAATTTTAAAGCTAATTTTTAAGGTTTTGTGAGCACATGCTGTGCCCAGCAGTGCATTACGGGTAATATCAGTACATTCACGACAGGACAAATGCATTTCAGACATTGTTCAGGCTCCACGGACAGCAGCATTAAACTCTAGTGCCTAAAACTCTCATGAATATATTCTCTTGGTTTATAGACGTTATTGTATTTGCGTTTGTTAAATTCCACGCATCTTAAATCAATGTAGCAGACACGGATTATCTGGAATTTTGTTTTGGCAAGTTTTCAAGGCCTCTACTGTCATCTACTGGCCAGTAGTGTTCATGGCAGTATTTGCCCTAAGTACTAAGCATCTGGGCACCAGTAGATGGCAGTGTTCTCTTTATTTTGACCCCGGTTACATCAGATGGTTGTCAAATCAACTTTTTGGCTTTGCAAATGGCTTTTACAAATTAAGTTTAAAAACTAAACAACAAAAAACATTACAAGACAGCTCTGCGGTGTTTGCACATGCACATTGTGAGCGGTTGGATGCTTGTAGCTCTTCAGCAGCCAGACCAGAATAATATCAAACAGGTTAGATTTTCATTCGACCATACGATCGGCGATCAGGAGCTGGTCGTGAGATGTTGAATGCAGCTTGTTACTCCATGTACACTACATGCAGGACGCGCGATTAACCTGAAACTCGGTCCAAAAATTTCTCACACGAATGAAAAATCATCTGAAAACGGGCCAAAACTCGCAGCGTAAAGCCAACATTTATGTGTCAACACAATACTGAGTGCACATTTTATGATGTGCGCACTAATAAAACATGCGCACATTCTCTCCACATGCAAAACATTTTGCGATGACACTTCCAGGGCTCCATAAAAATGCCTGTTTTTACAAATAAAAAATGGAATATTTTACAAAACCACATTTATCTGTAAACACACGACACAGTAATGTGTTGGTTTACATAATGAATGACTGAACCAATCAGTGTTTGGCAGAGGCACTTTTACTTAGAATCCTTTGAGATCTGTTTGTTACAAAACCTCAGAATTAGTGCATTATTCAACATTAAAAGATATGTTATATTTTAACTTTGTACAAATGACAGAATTGACATTAATGGAGTTATTCTATCAGTATTCACACAAAACCATAAGTCAGGATGCCTTTATTTTTCAAGACCTCCGCCTGAACGGAGCATTGTGATTGGTAGAGAGCTGGCTTTGTGGTTGCTCTCAGGATGCTTCAGTGCTATAGCTATGTAGCTTCCAGAAGGGGGCGGCATGTTCAAACATAGAAGTGCTGACTTACTGTTTGGGTCTTTTGTCGCTTTTTATGCTTCCAAAAGCGATCGTGGTGTTTAAACTCAAATTCAGCTTGTTAGCAGTTGCAAACGTACTAGAGACAATACTGGAATTTATCGGTTATCTGTAGCTTCCGATACATTTTTGGGTGGTTCATCGGTTTATCTTTATCAAAGATAACTTTTCAGTTATCTGATTATCTGTTATCGAAGTTAATTTTTTGGTTATCTGTGCCCACCACTGACTATAAGGTTGTTAGGTGCTGTCAAGATGGTGAGTTGGCTTTGTGATTCAACACCTCCAAAGCAATGCATAGGTGGTGCAAATTTGGTGGTCCTGCATTCAGCCTGTGGAAAGCTATTGCACGTACTATATTTCTTCTTTTTTTTAAAATAAAGTTTGTGACCTTGAAAATTAGATCAAAATCAATCATCGGAAAATTTAAAGATCCTCAAAGAGTGCATACAGCAGTGATCAAACTTGTGTGAAGTGCCTTGAGACAACTTTGTTGTGATTTGGCGTGATTTAGACCAGGACTAACAGGCCTAAACCACCTCAAATGGGTGGTCTAAATTTAGACCTTTGGAGTAGAGGTACACTGCATCTGTAGTTTCACAGCACTTCACTTTTTCCACATTTTGTAATGCTACAACCTTATTCCAAAATGGATGAAATTCATTTCTCCCCCTCAAAATTCTACACATAATGCCCCATAATGACAATGTGAAAAAAAGTTGATTTTTGCAAATTTATAAATTAAAGAAATAAAATCACATGTCCGTTAAGTATTTACAGTCTTTGCTATGAAACTCAAAATTGAGCTCAGGTGCATCCTGTTTCCGTTGATGATCCTTGAGCTGTTTCTACAGCTGAACTGGAGTCCACCTGGAGTAAATTCAGTTGATTGGACATGAACTGGAAAGGCACACACTTGTCTACATACATAATGACTCTCAGACAATGTGAAACAAAATTCTCTGGTCTGATGAGACAAAGACTGAACTCTTTGGCATGAATGCCAGGCGTCATGTTTGGAGGAATCCAGGCACTGCTCATCACCTAGCCAATACCATTCCTACAGTGAAGCCTGGTGGTGGCATCATGCTGTGGGGATGCCTTTTAGAAGCAGGAACTGGGAGACTAGTCAGGATTGAGGGAAAGATAAATGCAGCAATATACAGAGACATCCTAGATGAAAACCTGCTTTAGAGCGCTCTTGACCTCAGACTGGGGCGACGGTTCATCTTTCAGCAGGACAATGACCCTAAACACACAGTCAAGATATCAAAGGAGTGTCTTCAGGACAACTCTGTGAATGTCCTTGAGTGGCCCAGCCAGAGCCCAGACCTGAATCTGATTGAACATCTCTGGAGAGATCTGAAAATGGCTGTGCACCGACGCTCCCCATCCAACCTGATGGAGCTTGAGAGGTGGTGCAAAGAGGAATGGACAAAACTGCCCAAAGATAGGTGCACCAAGCTTGTGGCATCATATTCAAGAAGACTTAAGCCTGCAATTGCTGCCAAAGGTACATCAAAGTATTGAGCAAAGGGTGTGAATACTTGCGTACGTGATTTCTTAGTTTATTATTATTTTTAATAAATTTACAAAAAAAAAAAAAGAAACTTTTTTCATGCCATTGTTGGTTGTTGGGAGTAGAATTGTGAGGGGAAAAATTAATTTACTCCATTTTTGAATAAGGCTGTAACGTAAAATGTGGAAAAAGTGAAGCGCTGTGAATACTTTTCAGGCGCACTGTAACTTGCCTAGTCTGTCCCCATAGCACCATTTTTAGTCTGTGAATACTAGCTAACCCTTATCCTCAGTATCTCTTAGTTCTATTTAAAAAAACTGGGGTCAGTTCAGGTCTGGGAGCACAAGTTGGTGCCGCGCATGCTGTATCCACCACACTACAGAAATGCCTTGGGTCATGGATGGCAACCATCAAGACCGTCAACCAGTTTTACGTGCCTTATACTAATGAGTAATTTCCGTCTGGCCACTCTACCACACAGGCCGACTGGTGATATTTCATAGCAGACAATATTAACGCAAGGTATTTCATGTTTTTTGGGTCAACATCATTTATATTTGTAAATATATACGAGGGCTGTCAAAGTATAGGTCCATTTTATTTTTTTCACAAACTATATGGATTTCATTCATATGTTTTTACGTCAGACATGCTTGAACCCTCGTGCGCATGCGTGAGTTTTTCCACGCCTGTCGGTGACGTCATTCGCCTGTGAGCACTCCTTGTGGGAGGAGTCATCCAGCCCCTCGTCGGAATTCCTTTGAGAAGTTGCTGAGAGACTGGCGCTTTGTTTGATCAAAATTTTTCTAAACCTGTGAGACACATCGAAGTGGACACGGTTCGAAAAATTAAGCTGGTTTTCGGTGAAAATTTTAACGGCTGATGAGAGATTTTGAGGTGATACTGTCGCTTTAAGGACTTCCCACGGTGCGAGACGTCGCGCAGCGGTCCCAGGCACCGTCGTCAGCCTGTTTCAAGCTGAAAACCTCCACATTTCAGGCTCTATTGATCCAGGACGCTGTGAGAGAACAGAGAAATTTCAGAAAAAGTCGGTTTCAGCATTTTATCCGGATATTCCACTGTTAAAGGAGATTTTTTTTAATGAAAGACGTGCGGACGGATCCGCGCGTCGGGACGCAGCCGACGCGGTGCGGCGGCACAGGAAAAACACCTCCGTGTTGATAACCATTTGTAAAATCCAGGCGGCTTTTGATGGCTTTCAGTGGAGTGAGTATATGAGAAATTGTTTAACAGCTGGACATGTTCCAACTTGTCCTTAAGGCTTCCAACAGAGGTGTTTTTCCTGTGGCGGAGTGTCGCAGCGGCTGCGAGCCGATGCTGCAATCCGTCCGCACATCTTTCATTAAAAAAAAAATCTCCTTTAACAGTGGAATATCCGGATAAAATGCTGAAACCGACTTCTTCTGAAACTTCTCTGTTCTCTCACGACGTCCTGGATCAATAGAGCCTGAAATGGAGGTTTTCAGCTTGAAACAGGCTGACGACGGCACCTGAGAGCGCTGCGCGACGTCTTGCACCGTGGGAAGTCCTTAAAGCGACAGTATCACCTCAAAATCTCTCATCAGCCGTTAAAATTTTCACCGAAAACCAGCTTAATTTTTCGAACCGTGTCCACTTCGATGTGTCTCACAGGTTTAGAAAAAATTTTGATCAAATAAAGCGCCAGTCTCTCAGCAACTTCTCAGACAAAGGAATTCTGACGAGGGGCTGGACGACTCCTCCCACAAGGAGTGCTCACAGGCAAATGACGTCACCGACAGGCGTGGAAAAACTTACGCATGCGCACGAGGGTTCAAGCATGTCTGACGTAAAAACATATGAATGAAATCCATATAGTTTTTGAAAAAATAAAAAGGACCTATACTTTGACAGACCTCGTATGTATATCCATTCTTGCATTTAAGACCTGTGACATGTGACACATTCCAAAAAAAGTTGTAATGTAAAAACATTTACCATTTTGCAGTATTCTGATGCACAGATATATGAGCATGTGCAGATAGGCTCTTTTGACACTATACACTGGATGATCTTCAACTGCTTACTCCAATTAAGGTTCACGGAGGGGCATGAGGGGCAGTCATAGGGCATGAGGCAGGGTACATGATGGGCAGGACGCCAGTCAGTCAAACAAACACATTCATAGACAAACACATTCATACCCGCACACATACCTACGGAAAATTTAAAGTTTCCAGTCCACCTAACCTGCATGTCTTTGGATGTGGGAGGAAGCCGGAGCACCTGGAGAGAATCCACGCAAACATGGGGAGAACATGCAAACTCCACAAAGAAAGGCCACAGGTGGGAATCGATCCCATGACCTTCTTGCTGTGAGGCAACAGTGCTAACCACTAAGCCACCGTACTGCCGGTGCTACACAAATAAACTGAATCGAGATAGATGCTTTTGGATTGGCAATAACCCGTACTAAGTCATCTTAATTCTTATTCCTTAATAAAACAGATTCTTGCTGAAAACTGCATAAACACAAAACACTCAACTGTTCCAGCTGGTCATGTTTTGCACATGGAACTGTGTGCATGCACAGAATGCATCTGGTAGGTGTTATGGATCTGGTACCGACAAGCTTCATTTTTCAATACTGGAGGTTGGGACCATGACATGACTGAATGATGTAAATCTTTTTATGCTCATTTATAAGTTCTTGGCAGGGGTGGTGTCTGCTTAAGTGCGCTTGTTTCTAGTGCAGAAGGTCCCCAGTTCAAACTCACCCCTTCCCATTCTCCATGTAATACAGAGTTGCATCAGGAAGGGCATGTAGCCTAAAACCTGTGCCAAATTAACACGCTATGGCGACCCCGAGTGAAAACAAGGGAGAAGCCGAAAGGATTTACCTTTATATTTTTTTTAAATCCTGTTAATACAGACAGTGATAAAGACAGAGACATGGATGAAGAGAATATTACAGTTCTCTAATAACCCTGGGAGCGGTCTGGATTTAGTTAATTAAATTTCTTCCCTGCTCTCAGGGACTCAATCAAAACACATGGTGCACATTCCAATCAATGTTCTGTGTTTTTGCAAGCTGAGCCAAATGTGTAATTGATCAGATGCAGGGCTGCGACCCACTAAAACATAGACTGGTCACATTACAGTGTGTTAAAATGCAACAATTTTCACAGAATACTGACAGTATTCTCATGTCATATTTTTCTTCAGTTAAAAAGTACTGGTTCAAACCATTCATAGTCTCAAATAAATCAATTACACAAATACTTTAATATAATAAAATAAATTACAATTTAACGCACATTTAGTCATTTTGGAAATCAAAAGGATAATAACCATCATTTAGATACAAAGCCAACTGTGACATGGCAAACAATCTGATTTTTTTTTAAAGCACACAAAACGAGCTGCATTTTCTGTGTTGCCAGAGCTGCTTCTTCACAACTGAATGTGGCCAGTGTGGCAAGTGTCCACTGTTTCCATCATAATTACAAGCAAAATTGGGCTACGTGGCCACCAGGAAGTGGTGATTAGCAACAAGCAGCCTTCTTAAATGACATACAAACAAAAGGTCGACTTCACGCGCCTGCCTGAACACGTCCACGGCCATCTCCCACTGCGTCATAACTGGCATAACTGCAAATTATGTAAAAAGACGCCAAAATATGAGCTTCACTGAACTGTTTCCATCAATCTAAAATTTCAGAACTTAATATGTAGCCGTTTTTTAATAACCGTGCAACGTGTAAACTTTGCAGACGCACCCATTAACTCCGTTACGCCTATGCTTATGCTATTCGCAAATAACACGAATGACATTAAAAGGCTTATAAATTGACTGGGAGATTTAAAAAAAGAAAATAAATAATAATAAACACATTACATGGGAAAACACTTCACATTTTTGTTGACATTTGATCCATTCTGCTGTTACTGCGTGGCTGCTCTCAACACAAAGAACTACAGCTAAACTGGCATGACAACAAGGTATCCTAAACACAACTTCCCCGGACCAGTGTGAACAATCGCAAGTGAAAACAAACAAAAACTCTGCATAGTCGACTTTGAAACATCTGCAAACCAATGTCTTTCATTAACCGATCTGAATATCAAAATACTATCAAATGTGGGACTGCCACATTTCTCCTATTTGACTTAAACATGTTGAATGAAAGCGCTTCTGGTCTGTCTACGTTTCCAGCCAATCATTTTGAATACTAGTAATTATCCATCCCAGAACAGTGGCCCTGACTCTCTTTTATTTATTTATTTGGTATAAAACGTTTCCACCTGTAAAGGTTTTGTGTTTACCTCGCAGACTTCTTCATGGCTCCTACTGCTTCCGTTAGATTCCGAACACCAAAACACTTCCTTCTTCACTGAGCAAACTTTTACATCTGCCTGGGAGGTTCTGTCGTCCAATCAAAGCCCTTTTGCTGACTACACAACCCCACCCCTGCTTGTTAGCCACACCCTCTTTCTACTTCGCTGTCGAGAAATCTGACACCATCAGCAGAACGCTGGGAGACAGCAAAGTCCTTTACAGGCACGCAGTCTGGAGCAGGGGGTTTCAAAGTGTGGGACAGTGACCCCCCCCAGAGAACAACTGAATAGCTGCCCCCCCCAGCGACAAACATAAACACAATTGCAACGTCTTTGTGTGTTTCTTTTTATTCTTTTACACATCTTAAATACATTTGTAAAGTATTTGTGTTTTTAAGGAACTGTCTTTGCATTTACACATTTTAAATGTTTTTAAATAACTTTATATCCTTTCACACATTTTACACCCTTTTCAAAAATTTTAAATGTGTTTTTAAAGAACTTTCTATCCTTCTATTTTTATCTTTTGTTATATTTTAAACATCATTTTTTAAACATTTAAACATCTCTGTGTGTTGTTAAACGTCTGGCATAACTAACACATTTTAACATAAATAAAAAGGGATGGGTATTGATAAGATTTTATTGCTATCAATGCCATTATCAATTCCCTTATCAATACGTCCTGTGAATTTTCTGTGTACTAAAAGTAGGCTTTATGGGTTTTCTATGTTAATAACATTTTAGACTCAGACTCAGTTTTATTGTCACTCGACCCTTACAGGCAGAATGAAATGCAGTTTCTCCAGGTCTAGGTGTAGTTAACTGGGACAATTTTTTTTAACCTAACCTATTGTATAAACTTTTGCAATATAAACTTTTGCAATGTACAATATGCGCACCCCTGTGGCGATACAATATATATACAAGGCCCAGGGTCGGCAACAGCAGCAGCGATAGAGTATTAAGAAGGTGACAATGTGCATGCAATGCAATAATATGAAATTGGTCACTCGATCCTTGATCTCTGGACATAAATAGAAATAAACAAAATCGTAGTTTTTCTCAAAAGCATTTCCTTTCAGACATTAATGGCATCTAACTCCATACGAGGTCTGTGAGAAAAGTATCCGACATTATTTTTTTTAAAAACCATATGGATTTGAATCACGTGTGATTACATCAGCCAAGCTTGAACCTTCGTGGGCATGCGAGAGTTTTTTCACACCTGTCGGTGACGTCATTCGCCTGTGAGCACGCCTTGTGGAAGGAGTGGTCCAGCCCCCTCGTCGGAATTCCTTTGTCTGAGAAGTTGCTGAGAGACTGGCACTGTGCTTGATCAAAATTTTTTCAAAAACTGTGAGGCACATCCGAGTGGACATCATTCGAGAAATTCAGCTGGTTTTCGGTGAAAATTTTAACGGCTGATGAGAGATTTTGGATTGTTTCTATCGCTGTAAGGACTTCCCACGGAGCGGGACGTCGCGCAGCGCTCCGAGGCGACATCGTCATCCTGTTTCAAAACCTCCAAATTTAAGCCTCTGTTGACCCAGGACGTCGTGAGAGAACAGAGAACTTTCAGAAGAGGTCGGAATCAGCAGTTTATCCGGATATTCCACTGTTAAAGGAGATTTTTTTAATGAAAGACATGCGGACGGATTGGCGCGTCGGCTCGCAGCCGGCGCGGTGTACCCGCCACAGGAAAAACACCTCTGTTGGAAGCCTTAAGGACAAGTTGGAACATGCCCTGCTGTTAAACAATTTCTCAGATACTCACTCAACTGAAAGCCACCAAAAGCCGCCTGGATTTTACAAATGGTTATCAACACAGAGGTGTTTTTACCTGTGGCGGGCGCGCTGCGCTGGCTGCGAGCCGACGCGCCAATCTGTCCGCACGTCTTTCATTAAAAAAATCTCCTTTAACAGTGGAATGTCCGGATAAACTGCTGATTCCGACCTCTTCTGAAAGTTCTCTGTTCTCTCACGACATCCTGGGTCAACATAGGCTTAAATTTACAGGTTTTCAGTTTGAAACAGGATGACGACGTCGCCTTGGAGCGCTGCGCGACATCCCGCTCCGTGGGAAGTCCTTACAGCGATAGAAACAATCCAAAATCTCTCATCAGCCGTTAAAATTTACACCAAAAACCAGCTGAATTTCTCGAATGATGTCCACTCGGATGTGCCTCACAGTTTTGGAAAAAATTTTGATCAAGCACAGCGCCAGTCTCTCAGCAACTTCTCAGACAATGAAAATCCGACGAGGGGGCTGGACCACTCCTTCCAGAAGGCGTGCTCACAGGTGAATGACGTCACCGACAGGTGTGAAAAAACTCACGCATGCGCACGAGGGTTCAAGCATGGCTGATGTAATCACACGTGATAAAAATCCATATAGTTTTTTAAAAAATAAAACTGTTGGTTTCTTTTCTAATAGACCTCGTACCTCTGAGCTGAGCTCTTATAGCGGCTGTGCTGCAAGTCAACATCAATCTCATTCATAAAGAATGCAGGACGTCTTATTTTGGGAGGAAAAAATTGTTTTAGTCTGTTGTCTGTGTTACAACATTTGGAGAGAGGTGTTACTTGATTTAAACAGCAATTTGCTTTGAAGTTATTAATTCCGACCGGACTCTGTCTCGGCAGAGAGCAGTGCAGTGTTTGAAACTGTGCAATTGGAACGGAGAATGACTCTCGTTTCTTACCTGTAACAACACAAGAGTCCCAGTTAGTGACTTTAATCCTCACAAAAGTGACTCACGATTGACATTTTTAAAAGGCTTTGAGAGGGGTTAACAATCGGACTTGTCACTTCTGAAAGCAGTGAAGCAATGAACCAATGAAGCAGCCGATCGGTGCACTGCTTCATTGTTTCGAGCTTCAAAGTGGAGCCGCTGAAGAAGCGGTTGATTGCAGACCCGCTGCAGGGTCTGCAATCACCCAAAGTCAACCAAACCAATCAACCAAAGTCAGCCGCTCTGAAGGACTGATAAGGGACTTGTTGAGCTAAAAGGCTATTGATGTCGGTAGATCGAATCATTTCATAATGACGCTCGAAAACAACTGGTTCATAATACCCATCCCTCCTGCCCCTCGGGCACACCTCACAGTTTGAAAACCACTGGTCAAGAGCATTTCAAGGAAATGCAACTTTTATCAGTCCCCCCATCCCTTTTTTGAGGCTTCTTCCTGGTTGTGGTAAAAACAGCTTCAAAAGTTCGACATATCAAAAAGAGAAAAATACAATGACAGCTGGTAGCTTGTAAAAATTACATCATATAATATATGCATATATCATTACAGCAGCCATGATCCAGACTGTGGTGCAAACACATCTTATCTTTATAAACTGACATTAGCAATTGTTAATATCAGTTTATAAAGAATATGTACAGGCAAAGAATGAAATGTGTGTTCATTCTGAGCTTTGTTTGCTTCAGGAAATGTACATGTTGCTGTCTCAATTTGCTCTAATAAAGTGATGTTTAAATGCATTGTTCTGATATTAGGTTATAAATAGCTGCCATGGCCAGAAGCAGTATGAAGGCAGTCGAAGCTAATCAATACTTGTAATGACACTTTGATCGGTGGCATCAAGCCCACTGACTCAGGGTTTGGACATCAGGTCAGGTCAAGTCTGGGGCATGAGCTGGTGCCATGCCTCGCTGTATCTGCCACACTACAGAACTCCCATGGGCCCTTGATTGCATCCACCAAGGTTTCGCACATGGCCCCCAGTCCATATGAATATCTAGTTATCTCACAGTGAAAAACTATGAAAACCCACTGTCTATTTCTCCTTCCTTATAGATAATGTGCAAGTGATGTCACAGATCACGTGATATGCACTTATGCAGCCATATTGGACGGCAACTTCTGCATTGCATGAACGGCAAATGACTGAACCTTATGTTTAGCAGGTGTACTCTTTTGCTTTACTTCCATCAGTCTACACAAATTATACCAACATGGTGTTTCATTGCTGTGCATACGATTCTACAAGTCGTCAAACAAAGGGCTCCAGGGTACATTTTAATCGTATTTCTGGTGATAAAGAGCGATGTGAAAAGTGAAAGTTTTAAAGTTCTCCGGTGCATCTTTATGTCCTAATGCTAGACTGTGGTAAATCAGAAAATAGAATATTGCAGTCGTCCAATCTAGAAGAGACAAATGCATGAATCAGGGTCTCAGCATAAGTAATAGACAGGATGAAACGAATCTTCCCTATATTTCGCAGGTAGAAGAAAGCAGTCCTCATAATATTTCTAGTGTGGAGGTCAAAGGACAACGTAGGATCAAAAATTAGCCCAAGGTTCCTCACTTTGTCAGTGTGACACACAAACCTAGGCTAAACGTTAACTGGTCAAATTGATGCTGATATCTCACTGGACCAAGAACCATTATTTCAGTCTTATCAGTTTAAAAGTAGGAAGTTGCTGGACATCCCGCTTCTCACTGATGCAAGGCAATCTTCTAAAGATTTTATGTGGATGAGATTACCAGCAGTTATTAGCATGTATAACTGAGTATCATCAGGATAGCAGTGAAAGGTAATCCCAAAACACCGCAATATGTGCCCAAGGGGTGCTATATAAAGGGAGAAAAGCAGGGGGCCTAAGACGGACCCCTGTGGAACCCCAAATTTCATGTCACTAAGGTTAGAGGTCGTGTTGTTGTACAAAACACAGTGAGAGCAACTACTGGTCAGGTAGGATGTGAACCATGCAAGGGCATTCCCAGTAATTCTAAAATGATTCTCCAGCCTATCGAGTAGAATATGGTGATCCACGGTATCAAACGCAGCACAAAGATCTAACAGCACCAGAACTGTAGTGGTGTCCAAATCCACTGCAAGCATAAGATCATTCACCACTTTAGTGAGAGCCATCTCTGTGGAATTATATTTTTTAAAAGCAGACTGCAGTGGCTCAAAAAGATTATTCTCTGTAAGGTAGTCCATGAGCTTCTGTGAAACCACCTTTTCCAGAATTTTAGACCAAAATGACAGATTTGTTATCAGCTTATAGTTTTTCAATATACTAGGGTCAAGATTAGATTTCTTAAGTAATGGTTTAATCACTGCAGATTGGAAACATTTAGGAACAGATCCAGAGGTTATTGACAGATTAATAATTTATACTACAGTCAGCCCAAGAATGGGCCACAGGTCCTTAAACAGTTTTGTTGGTATACGATTAAATAAGCAGGCTGTGCTTTTAGTTGACATTACAAGTTTCATCAGCACAACCAGTGAGATACTATCAGTGGTGGACACAGCTAACCAAAAGGTTAGCTTTGACAACCATTAATCCGCTAATTGAAAAGTTAACTTTTATAAAGCTAAACTGATAAACCCCTAAAAAAAAATTTAGCGGAAGTTACAGCTAAAAGCGAAACCCTGTATTTTCTCTAAATACCTCTTCTGATGTTCAGGATCAAGCATTTTAGCTATATTGAACAAATTAGCTTGGCTGTCCACCAACGATCCAGCATCGGCCATGCTGTGGTGTTCACAGAGCTTGCCGTCCAGTATGGCTGCGTACACAAAACTGCGTGTTACGTGTGACATCAGTGCACATTATGTATAGGATTTGAAATAGCACCAGGACATCCAGTCGTTCAAACCTTTTCCACTGTGTTTCAGTGATGTATGAAGTTTAAAAAATAATCAGCAGTCATGCAGAAACAAGAGTGTGATACCAGCTTCACCAAATTGTTTGAAGGAGTATGCTTTGCAAAAGTGAAATGAGCTTCAGCGGTTCAGTAAAAAACATCCAGGTTTGTGAAGTGGTGTGGACACAACCACCTGCTGGTGGTGGACTTCAGAAGATGGAAGACCCGTCCAAATTCAATCCAATTTTGGACCCAGAAGATGTACCTGGAGCTGTTATTAACTCACCATTCAAGGCAGCAACAGTAGTGGAACTAAAAAGATGGTTAAAATGCAGAAGTGTAAGTTTAAAAGGCAAGAAAAAGGATCTGATACAGGTGAGTTCTGACTAACTTCTTTCTAGGAGTTATTACCTTGTGACTGATGGGGTAAATTGCACATATTTAGAGGTTATATATCAAACTAGCATGTTGCCATTGGGGATCCACACGCTCTAGATTGAGAAGGGTTTATAAAACAGGTAGCTGACATTTTTGAAAGGTGGTAATAAATTGTGCAAAATTTCTATAATGAGTTGGAATGGTGTGGGATTCCAGAATGTTTTTAGAACCTTAGACATTAGGCCGTAACAGTTTTTAGAAGAACTCAACCCTTTTATTTTGTGTTTTAATTTTTTAATGTTAGTTTACTGTCTCAATGTATTTATAATTTTTTAGGTTCTTGTTATCATATACACGATTATTACTATTATTATTATTATTATTATTACTTCTATTTTGTCATTTGATGGACCACAATGGAAATAAGTGTTTTTATTTTCTTGTGTCATCCATGTATTTTTAACATATTTACAATTCTATTATGTAGCAGGGGTGGTGGCCAAGTGGTTAATGCGCTTGGTTTCAGTTCAGAAGGCTCCGGGTTCAAATTCCACCCCTGCCACATTTCTCCATGTAATGTGGAGTTGCGTCAGGAAGGGCATCCAGCGTAAAACCTGTGCCAATTCAACATACAGATCCACCTTGGATTTGCTGTGGCAATCCCGAGTGCAAACAAGGAAGCAGCTGAAGGGACTTTACTTTTTACAATTCTATTATGTACTTTCAAAATAAAATCATGTACTCACGCTTTTAATATATAAATGATTTTTTTTGCCAGCTTGCACTCGGCCGAGACGGACGCACTTTTCTCTTCTCCCTCCCTCCTTATCTTTCCTGCTTCTGTGGCGTGTTGTCTGTGAGGCTGCAGCTTTGCTCTTCTGGAAAACGACAAAAATGGATCTGTTAAAGTGGTCTCTGAACGCAACTGACACTATTTTTTCTACAAGACATTCGGGGGCGGAGGACCTGACCTGTCCTGCCGGGACACATGTGATGGGTTACGTGATGGACTCGTGGAGGAGATGGCAGGTCATGTGCCTTTACATGCTTTCTGTGGAGGACGTCGAAGATGTGTACATATTCGGCTTGGTGGTGACCGTCTTTCTGCTGTGTGGAGCGGGCACTGTGCTGGTTTACCGGAAAATCAAGAAAGTGGAAGCAGCTTTGATTGGTCCTGCCCTACATGATTGATTCGAATGGGAAGGCAGTGGCTGCGCAGTCGGTGGGGGTTAACCGCGCGTTGGAAAACATCTCGAATAGAATCGCAGCCCTGGAAACCCGCTCTGACTGTCTGTGAAGACCACATTCTACATTCAGATGCATTGAGAGCCACTCTGTTCTCAGAACTGTGGAATCTTTCAGGCGTCTGCTAATCTGGCTATTCATTTGGCTTCCCCAAATACAGCTGCACTTCAAGGTCGCTGTGATAAAACCTCCGCAGAAGATCAACACTTAAGCCTCGCTCCCTGGTCTTCCCCCCTCCCCTCAGCTTCTCCAGCTCTGACCTTGACTGTGCTCAGGACTGCTCAGGGCTGCCCCTCCCCCTCCAGGATTGTCGGACAAGGCCGTTGACGGCGCCAAACAGGCTGCCTCCGGAGTGTTCTGATAAACTGGACCTTTTCAAATCTCGGTTGTCGCCCTGTGTCCTTGTTTGTCTGTGTGATTATTGTTTTTCTGTGCTGATGGGGATTTTTTCCTCATTGCTGCTGTGTAATGCAGCGACTATGAGGTTTTTTTTTCTCCTTTTCCCTTGTGTTTTGCTTTTCATATATATGTTTATGTACCGGGCCGGCCTATGTGTTGTGTGTTGTGTGTGTGTTGTTTGTTATGGGTCGGTGTTGGTTTGCTCAGCCCTGCTGTTGACCAAGGCAGGGATGTACATCTGGAGCTGGTCCCCGGGCGCCTAATGGCGACTTCTGCTCCTACTGGCAATTAGGATGGGTTAAATGCAGTAGACACATTTCATTGTGCAGGGAACATGTTCTTCTGTGCATATGACAATAAAATTCCTTTGAATCCTTGAATCCTTGAATTTACCACCCCCTGCTGGATTTGCATGTGAGTCCACAATGTAAATATCACTGTCCATTGTTCAGTATTGTTAGTTAATATATGTAGTTTCTCTAAAAATATTAGTCCTATCAATGTTCGGTTTTGGCGCCGCAAATGTCAGCTGTCCCCAGTTTGTGCATGGTTAAAATTGCACCCACAGCTGTTTGTCTTTTCTGCATTGTGCTGTATGCAGGCACTTTTAATTTGACAGAGATGGTGGCAGAAGACATTAAAAACACTACACATTTCACTCATGGTGCCAACATAACACTTAACTAAACTGACTGAACCAACTGAACTACAAAAACACACTGTTAAACTAACATAAACCACAATAACAACATTTAAAACCCCAAAACCCCAAACTCCCATTGTGCATTGAAGCACAATGTCCATTGTTTATTGGTTTGCTAAAATTGCTAATTTCTACAAAACAAATTGTCCTATCAAGTTTCCATTTTCACAGTGTTCACATCCTTGACCCAAAATACATAAGCATACAAATTCAAAAATTCAAATTCAAATTTATTAATTTATATAGCGCTTCACACAACATAATAAAAACAGAAAAAAATGAATTAAAAATTTAAAACACAATAAAAAGACAACTATAAAAGAATACAAGAATAAAAACACATCATAACACTAATAATAAAACAAGGGAAAAAAATGAGTCTTTAAACATAACTTAAAAGTCTCCACAGTATCCGACTGCCAAATGTGTGCCGGGAGATCGTTCCACAGAGCTGGGGCACGGTAAAAGAAAGCTCTGTGACCGGCAGACTTTTTATTCACCCTGGGAACACATAAAAGTCCTGCACCCTGTGAACGCAGGGCCCGAGCTGATACATAGGGCCTTAACAGGTCAGCCAGATAGGGAGAGTCCATGAACAATTTTATAAACTAATAACAGTACTTTAAAAACCAATCTTGCAGCAACTGGAAGCCAGTGCAGGGATGCCAAAACGGGCGTAATGTGGTAGGGCTGCAACAAACGATTATTTGGATCATTGATGAATCTGATGGGGTTTCGACACGATTAATCTTTTAGTGGGGAATTTTTTAAAAATGCGCCAGGAAAACAATTTTTTTCTCCTTCCATCACTTTATTTAACAACAGAACATTATTTGAAAACTTATGAAATGCCAGCAGCTTAATGCTAACTTTAACATTGAAAACGCCATAGACATGCTAATGCATTAGCATTGGCGTTACCATAAATACATCTATCAACTGTTTCAGAAGACCATAACAGGTCAGTTTAACAAAAAAAAAGGTAAATATTCCTCACAGACATATGCTCTTTAGGGTTTTAGTGAGGAAAAATTAAGATAAAGCGAAATAAAACAAATGAAACCAATGAAGCAGCAGCTCGAAGCACTCCTTCATTGGTTCAAGATTCAAAGCAAAGCTCGGTTGATTATATGGAAGAAAGGAAACATTTGCGGTAAAACAAAGTTATTTAGCAACTAATCGATGACTAAATTAGTGGACAACTATTTTAATAATCGATTTTAATCGATTAACTCGATTAGTTGTTTCACCTCTATAATGTGGTCAAACTTTCTGCTTTGTGTCAAAAGTCTGGCAGCAGCATTTTGAACCAGTTGAAGACCCCTAATCCTGGACTGCGGTAAACCAGAAAATAGAGCATTACAATAGTCCAATCTAGAAGAGACAAATGCATGAATAAAAGTATCAGCATCAGCTAATACATAAGCATACCAAATGTTAAATGTCAGCTGTCCGCAGTTTCTCTGTGATCGAAGTTGCATGCATGCACGCACACCCAGCTGCTGTAAGCAGGTGCTTTTAATTTGACAAAAAAAGACTGGATGAAATCATTAAAATCAGTTTTCACTGATGGTACCATTTGGGACAGATTTACTAAATTGCACCCGCCATTTGGCGTGTAACTTATTACACGCCAAATGGCGGGTGCAATTTTGTCGCAAACTGTGGACGAAACCAATATATTGGTGGTTTTTATGGAAGTCATTTGAGTGTAAAAACCGTTGGTGTGTCTACCCTGTAAGTTTTCGGGCTTCTGCAGACTCTGTGGGTTGATGTCAGCTTGAACTTAGTACACTTTCCCTTATTTCAACGTGTTGCATTCTTAGGAAAAAAATAGAAGTTCACATTTATCCCTGAGATGGTCATTGAAGAATACAGGGATACAACAAGTAATCCTTGTCATCCTGAGCCTTTTGTTTATTTCCTGAGCATGTCTGTGCATCTGCAGCAGGCACACATTTGCCACAATCCCTTGCGTAGCCAAAATCCAACATGGCAGGTATTGCTGTCTTATTGCTGTGCAATGGTGCGTAGCGCTGCAAGTGGGATGCAACAGGGATTCAGCACACAAATGCATTGCTGAATAGTTAGTGGAAAAGAAAGCACTGACTTGTGTGGAGTTCATCAACTCCACCATACATGTATCACAGATGGAGTGGACCGCAGACAGAATGCAAACATAGTACGTTGAAATCCGGCCTTACTGTTCCTGGTTGTGTTCTTTTATCAAGCTACACTGCACCTGACTGGACATTTTCACAAGGTTAAATGAAAAGTGGTTAATCATTTTTGAGTAATGCTGTTAACAGAAGAGAAAAACAAAGCATTTGTTAAGCAGCTGTTACCGTTTGCCTCCAGAGGAGCTGCAGGAGGAGACAGTTCGACTCCGACTCTCACCTCCAGCTTCTCTTCTCAACAGTGTGAGGCGTTCTGTTGACATACTTTTCCTGGAAGATAAGAGGTGAAAAGAGGAGAGCACAGAAGACAATACAAGACACACTGAAGAAATCATTACACTCTGTCAACAGAAAATTTGAATTCTGTCTAGCAGAGGTGGAAAGATGCACACAGTGCACTCTAAGACTAGCTGCTATTTTCTGGTTGATGCTATTGTCATTTTCACATGATGTACCCACAGTGTTTATGCAGCAAATGTAATTGCACTAATCTGTGCACCCATGGGTGTGTTGGTGCAGTCAGGCCAATCAAAAAATATTCTAAAGTTGAACAGAGAGTTTTTCTGTCATTTACAGTTTTAGATTATGTCTCTCACAGTGGACATGCACCTAAGATGAAAATTTCAGACCCCTCCATGATTTCTAAGTGGGAGAACTTGCAAAATCGCAGGGTGTTCAAATACTTATTTTCCTCACTGTATACACCACAATAATCAGTTACGCCCAATGTTGTAGCCAAGGTCCAAAGTCTCAAGGCAAAGGCCAAGGGTTTGAACCCTGAAGGTCTTGGTTTTGGCCAATGCCATTGCTTGAAATCTCAAGACAAAAGCATGAATAAATATTAATTTAAAAAACGACAATATGAAAACAGACCATAAGATGGAGGTTCACAGATAAAAGGAGACAAAGAACATGAACTTTTATATCCCAAACATGGTCACTTATGAAAGTAAGTTCAAGAACAGTAGTTGTAACAGCATGCGATCATGACAACATAATATCCCACCTTTAATCAGAAGAGAACAAGTAACACTATTTCATAAAACACAGCTATCAGCATTCTGAATGTGGGCAAGTGGTGTCATGCCAGGTCATATCTGGGATTAGAGATGAATTTCACATCACTATTATAGTAACCAATATGATCACGCTCGTCAGTATTAACATGGTGTTGTTTGAATGTGCTGAACTGCGATTTTCTTCTGCATGTTCTGCACACAGGGTTACCATCTTCAACCAACATTCCTGGAAAAAAAATGAAATTTGTCCATGCTTCAGACTTGGTCACCATCTTCCATCATGTTTATCCTTACACATAACAAGCCCAAGACACATGCTGTACCTGTGCACCTGCATCAGCGAGATTCAGGGCTTTCCATTACCACAGTTGTCAACCTGACTCCAGAAAGGGCAAAGAGGGTGCAGGTTTCTCTGTAACCACCAACTCCACCAGGTGATTTCACAGATTAACAGCGGTGTTCATCAATCTGGAGTTGGTGGTTACAAAGAAACCTGCACCCTCTTTGCCCTTTCTGGAGTCAGGCTGACATCTATGCATTAAAATTTATTTATTGATTTTATATTTAGGCAGCACGGTGGCTTAGTGGTTAGCACTGTTGCCTCACAGCGAGAAGGTCATGCGTTCAATTCCCGCCTGTGGCTTTTCTGTGTGGAGTTTGCATGTTCTCCCCATGTATGCGTGGGTTTCCTCCGGGTGCTCCGGTTTTCTCCCACATCCAAAAACATGCGGGTTAGGTGGATTGGAATCTTTAAATTGTCCGTAGGTGTGCGTGTGAGTGTGTCTGTGTTTGTTTGTCTGTTTGTGGCCCTGCGACAGACTGGCGTCCTGTCCTGGGTGTACCCCGCCTCGCGCTCTATGACTGCTGGGATTGGCTCCAGCCCCCCGTGACCCTTAATTGAACTAAGCAGTTGAAGATGAGAGAGAAAGATTTTATATTTGTCAAATGTGTGTTTCAGCAAACTTACTGGGCTCTTAAATACAAAGGTTGACCAGTTTGTTATTTCCAGTATTTCATCATAAAAGATTTTCTACCACTGATATATACCACATGCATGCAGCTACTATGGCATTATAATTTTTTGTATATCTTTTTTTTTTTTTTAGCTTGTTCACAGATCTCCAGTTGGAATGACAAACATATTTATGTATCTATACTTAGAACTGATTCCATGTATATGGTTGTACATTATTTAAAATGAAAAACATTTTTATAATACTGTACTCTGTGTCACCCTTTGACAGACTGGGATCCTGTCCAGGGTGTACCCCGCCTCAGCCCCACTTTGACCTTTAATTGGAGTAATCGGTTGATGTACTTTGTCTCAGCAGATTCTCAGTATTAATACATTTTAAATTACTTTGGAGCTGCCTGCTATAATGGGAAAAAATGTTTTCATACAAGTGTGCATGTTGTATGTTGTATGTGTGCATGTTAAAGTGCAAAAGGGCACAGGATGCATTTAATGAGTCAGCCAGAAACTATAGCCTCACTAACTTGTCCAGCCCTCTGAACACCAACTTGGAAGTCCTGATTAGTGGTTTAAATTGTCTAATTGTTTCTGATTTTATTCTCAGACTGCTGTTTTCAGACTGGTTGTCATCTATTTACAAGCAATAATTTTTTTCCCCAAAATATATTTATTGCCTTTTTTCATTTTATACACACTGTCATGCAAAGAGACAATGAACAGAAATAATAAAATAAGTAACGTGATGATACAAGCAATAATTTTTAAAAGGTTTACCTCTTAATGGACTGCAGCACATCTTTCTTTGGGGAGGATGGAGAGGAAAGGAGGCGTTTCTGTTGAACATAACCATTACTCAGAGGTTTGGAGGGAAGTGCCTGGAGGAGCTGGCGCACTGAAAGATAAAAATAAATTGTTTTATTAAACATGGTGGTTGAAAGTTTTAACAAACACTGATGATTAAACTTCCATAATACATACATTCAACAGTGGCAATTTTAGTAATGCTGTCTCTGTCCACCACCAAGTTGGCAAAAAGTCAATCCAGAAGGCATTGCAACATCAACATCTGGGTTTTGTTTTTTTTTCTTTTTTGTTTGTTTTTTGCAGTCAGACAAACTTCCGGTCACTTTCATGCAGTGAACACTTTCGCCTTGCAGTGCCTGAAGACTACTCCTTATTTCAGTGTTACCTTACGACTGTTACTAGGGGAGCTACGACCACTACCTTTGCACCCCCCCAGGACTAAACAAAACCAACTTTTTTAAGTTCCTTATAGAAGTGCACTGATCAGGATTTTTTAGGCCGATCACTGAAATTTTGATCTGCCGATACCGATCAAGGCCGATACCGATCAAGTACATATTTGGATCATGCCCAAAATAAGAATATAGGTCTAATGTATAGGACTATTTTTGCATTAAAACATGCATTCAAATAAAGACACTAGAATAAACTGCCAACTTTTGTTTTATTACACTGACTTTGTTCTACCAGCAAGCTGTTTTTTTCCATGTTTCATGTTGCTCAGGTTACAGCCTACAGAGAATACGTTGAGAATGTAAAATACAACCCTCATTCTATAGGGTTAAAATTGTCTCATTAATATTTGTAAATGCACACAGGGTGATCTACAAATAATCATTGATTTGCAAATGTGTTGAGATATCCACAAATGCAAATTTCATATTTGTAACTTGTAAATTGGTCTTTGCAAATAATGTTGTATTTGCAAATATAAAACTTAATTTGTAAAAAAAAAAAAATTTTACATTTGTAAAACTGGAAATTGTATTTGTGAATTAAGTTTCAGCATTTGTGGATCACCAATTACATGCATTCATCGCTTTCCTGTGTGAAGTAATTTTGAGACATTCTTTTCAAGAAATCCACAGATCCACAAACAAATGCCTACTGATTCACAAATACACACTCACGCACACTGGATATCCACTAGATGGCAGTGTGGTTCCATTCATTACACAGCAGTCTATTTAGATTTCTCAGAGCCATTTGACTCATTTTGACTTCTGATATGAGCTGGACGGACATGGACTACATTAGATGATGGCGACTGCTCTCCTTGTCCGTCCAGCTCATATCAGAAGTCAAAATGAGTTTACGTCACAAAGGAAAGCGTGTCATAACAGGACCAAGTGCTCCCTGCACTACTGCCTGCACTGTTGTGATCGGTCCTTTTGATCGGCGCATTTTGCCGATCATCGATCAAACCGATCAAGGCGTGATCGGCCGATAATGATCGGTGCCCAATCGATCGGTGCACCTCTAGTTCCTTAGATGACCTCAAAACACAATCAGGATGTTCCAAAAATAAAAACTGGCCTCAAGCCAGTTATCCAAGATGGCGTCCAAGATGGCTGCCAAAATAGGGTTTTTCACTAAAACGCCTTTAAACAACATATAAACAACTTAAATATCACAGAGATTCAATAAGGGTCTATTGGCGGCCATTTTAGACACCATTTTGAATCTTAAACCCATTAATCTTAAACCCTGCAATGGTCTTCCCTAACGTGATATTGTTATTCTCATGTGCATTATCTCAAAACTCCTTTCATCATGGAAAGCTTCAAGAATATGAAAAAATGAATGATTTCTGCATGTGTACATGTGTTAACACACTTTCTGGCCACAGCGCAGGTTACAACACAACTGGATGCAAAAGTACAGCTGACTGCAAATCTCTGCAAAATACAGCAATAATAATAGTGCACCCCCCAAGGTTGGTCTGAGGGTCGCTCTATGCAATATAGAGAATTACAGGCTCCTGTGGCTGTGATTCCAGAAACTGTGTCTCATGCAATGTTTTTATGTTGCACCAGCACTCACAGCTTCATGGTGGAGTGCAGCAGGGAAGGACTTTCATAGGCTGCATGGATCCCCCCTACCCCCCACCCCATTCCATTTATGTTTATGCATTGATGCTTTTCAGGTTTCAAATCCCGCAAAACCTCAGAGAGGTCGTCGCTCTGCGAGATCTCAGTAACACTGAGAACTGCATTGAGACTGTTGTGTGGGCCGCTGAAGAGGAGGTACTGCTGGCCCAACACCAAAGGGCGCCCTGCCTGAAAGCGGGCTTCAAGCACCAGAGGGCGCAGCCACCTCCCTGGAACACTGACTGTGACAGCTGTCACTCATCATCATCATCATCATCCACCCATAAAAGCCGGACAGCGACTCCACTTCCCTGCTGAGAAATCAGGTTACCCCACAGGTAACCTCTCAGCCGTTTTCTGTGCCGTACGCACATAATTGCTTCTGAATGTTTTGCAGTCGTAACCTTCTGTCACTTATAGCTTGGAGCTGGTTTGTAGGAATTTGGAGGAGTTGGCGATTCCACTCCTAAATTTCTTAAGTGTTACAGTAGGCACTGCACGTACTCTGTTTTCCTGCTACCTGGGAGTGGAGGACTTTTCCCTCAGGAAGGAACTGTGAGTTTGCTGACTGTTGGTGGGTGTTCACACACCCACATAACCTGTTTGTTCTTCCTACCAGCAGTACCAGATCTGACAGCTGGAGGCAGTGGCCACCTGGGGACTCAGGACTTGGCGGCTCCGGTGTGTTGCAGGTCTCCGTTGGCAGTAGAAATCGTGTGGGGCCTGGACAGGCGTCTCCCATCCTCGAGCCTGCCCACACGTCACCTGTTATGTAATTGACTCTTACCTAAAAGCAGCATCTGTATTCCGTTGTGCACATTTCACAACATTAAATTGTTATATTTTGGTATTTTCACTGTCCGTTCATTTACGCCCCGTTGTGGGTCCGTGTCACTACACTTTCACAACAGAGACGCTCTAATCATGCTGCACTTTAACCGCTGCACACAGACAACACCATTAACATTGCAACATAAAAATATTTTTTTATAGTGCCTAAAACTCTCATGAATATATTCTCTGGGTTTTTAGACGTTGTTATTGCGTTTGTTTTATGTAAACATGCAAGAATCACAGGCTGTCTCACCGTTATTTTCAATGGGAGCTGCTGTGAGCTACACTCGCTGATCATGATCATGTCGTTCTGGGGGAAAGTGAAGTTTGCTCTTTAACGTCTTGATTATTGTTCTTTACAACAGTGTTTCTCCTCTTTGTTCCAGACTAATATATATAATATGTCTGAAATTCGGTTTGCGTTTATTAAATTCCATACAGATTAAACATAGCAGACACAGATTATTTGTTATAATTGTTTTAGCAAGTTTTCAGGGTATCATGCAGCAGTCTGTTATTAACGTGATGAAAAGCATAAAAAATTACATTTTTCTAGTATAATATTCATTTACAATTGTCATAATGTGGATTCTCTATGTTGTTTTGACTGCAGCGACTCTCTGACGTGCAAAGGATTATGGGATACGTGAAAACCCAGAATGTGCTCATTTGTCAATCTGTATCTGTCACAAAATACAAAATTAACTGAGAACTAGGGTCAACATTTTTTTAAAAGAAAAAAAAATTGTCCATTCAATCTTGAGTAATTCTGCTAGAAATTTTTAAAAAAGCAACCAACAAACAGATGTAAAATTTAACCTATACTGATGTTTGCTTGTTTACCTCTATAATAACTCCCCCCTCCCCTCCCAGGTAAACCCACATACTAGAGGCAGAGCACAGGTGTGTAGGTGTGGTTGTGTTCACCTGTTACCTTTCTTACCCTTGATGGGTGGAGCTGCGGCTGTAGTCCCAACGTATCTTCTGCCAGCAGCATGGGTGCCTCTGGGTTGGGTCCCCAGGCTCTGCTCCTCACAGTACCCCAGTCGGCGTAGGGCGTCAGCCAGAGCAGACTTCAGCAGCTGGATCTCGTCCTCTTGCAGCTGAAGTCTCTGCTCTAGGTGGGAGACGCGGTCTTCAATGTCCATGTTACTGCTTGCAGACACAGTGTCATCTGGACCCATAGAAGAGCACAGCAAGCTTTACCACAGAGGTGTATTGCCAACAGATGGCACCTCAGCATTTTTATCACTTGGTGTAGAAAAGAAGAGCCTTCATTTGTGTCATGAATGGAATGAATGGAAAAAATACACATCTACAAAATAAGAATCATACAACTTTACACACAGAGGTTAAGTTTAAACATTTTATTCACAAAATATTTCTAAATACTGCAACAGGAGAAGAACAGTGTTAAATCATTTCAAACTGTGAGATACTACTGTGTACCTGTATAAATGAACAGTTCAACTCTGAGTGTACATTTCACTTTGTTTTCAAATGAGAATTTGCAACTGGTAACATGACTTGACTCTGCTGCCCCCTGGTGTCAATTTATATGTAGTACACCATTAAATACTTTTTTTTTTTTTTTTTACACCAAGAGACAACTAACTGTATGTGTGTGTCCCTCTCCTGTCCAAATTGCACCTCAGAATTGAGCCTATCTTGGCACACATAATTTGAAATATGAGGAGTGGCATAGGCTATTGAGTACTTTAGCAGTAGTAATAATAGTAGTACTACAGTAGTAGTTGAGAGACACTTGTGCTGCATCATCATTAGCGACAGCAAGTGTGCTAAAACATTGGTGCCATACTCTTCTTGTTCCTTTGAACCTTTTACCTGTTTATTTTTGCAAGAAACAGCAGCATAGTAGTAGTAGTCGTAGTAGTAGTAGCTGTCTCTTCTTGAGGCACCTTTCTTTAGTCGCACCCTAACCATTCTCTTGAATCCGGGATAGGTGGGAGGTGATAACTTTGTTGGTGAAAACGACGTTTTCATTTCAGTGCCTGAATCAAACCCGCCCCGGGGCAGGTGATCGGCTCGTTTAAACACTACTAAACACCAGTATGTTGTGCAGTGGTCTTAAAAATCACCCATCCTGCCTTTTGTCATTTTTCCCTGTTCTTTACACCACATTAGCTCAATCAGGTGTGTTCAGCCAATCAAGAATGAGCAGACACCCGGTGTGATTTATTATGTGTGGGGAGAGATGAAAAACCACATTTTATTAGCCGTAGGTCTAATTGTATGGTGACATCAAAAACCACTTTCTGCCTACATGTCATTTACAAATAATATTCTAGATTTGTTTTGGATCAAACGAGGTTGAGCGATTTACAAACCCCATTATCTTACTTAAGGACACTTAAGCACGCAGATGAAATGAGGATCAAACCCACATACTCTTTATGCAGTGGTCGTAATACTCTACCGGCTGAGTCATAGTTATCCTGCTGAGTATGACCTCAAATACATTTACAAATATTAGATTACAGTTACCGGCAGATTAAATTGAAAGGCAAGCTGATGTGTTCATCAGTAATAACTTTTGGCTTCTCCCTTGTTTCACTCAGGGTCGCCACAGCAGTCCTGAGGCAGATTTGCATATTGATTTGGCACATTTTCTGCTGGGTGCCCTTCCTGACGCAACTTCACAACACATGGACAGTGGGAAGGAGTGGTCTTGAACCAGCAAGCTCCCACACTGAAATCAAGCACACTTAACCACTTGGGCACTGTGTGAGAGTTAGGCCTGAACGATATGAGGAAAACCTGCAACAATATCACTGTTCAATATTGCGATGACTATATATGACGTGGTAATGAACAAACATTGCTGAAGCAATATAATTTCTGGTTTTTCCATTTCTCCTGACATACCACACAGTTTGACCAAAAACATAAATAAATGTTGTATTCCTTCTACTGGCTTCCCACTCTACTTCCTGGACAAACACTGTGTCAGCACTTCAGGATCAAATCTTACCTCACATCAAGGCATGTGCAAATAAAATGATTTTTGTTATTCATTGCACCTTAGGCAGTTTTTTGTGATGTTTTATTGTGCATGCCCATATTGCGATGATGATGAAAATGCGATTAATTGTGCAGCTCTACTGGAAACAATACTCGTATCAACCATGAAGTCTTACTGGAACACAATGTATACGGTCCATAAAATTTGATGAGTGGATTGTGTCACATCAGGTTTAAAGAGAGTGTTCTGGTGCTGCATGTTACCAGCGACAGGAGCCTAGGATGATGGAACTGACATCACTGTACCTAAATTTTGTCGGGCCTTGGTTTTCCCTACTTAAAATTACAACCTGCAAACTGGATTCACTGAACCTGTCGTTCAATGGCTATAAAAAGAAACTGTAGATCAAATATCTTAGGTTCAATTTCTCCTGAAAACACCACTTTTAAGATATTCATGGACAGGGTTCTAGCTAGGACCGTTTTAGTGACGGGTAAATTATGTGATCGTGGCTCATAGTTTTGGGGGGTCACATGGGCCGCAGCTCCCCAAAGCTATAGGGTTTTTATGCCACTAAAACATTATTGGCAAGCCCTATTTTTACTAATTTTGAGTGGTTTTAGATGCACTGAAAGCAAGAATAAAAAACGAAAAATATATTTATGTTGTAATATTTGTAAAATCAAAGCTCTTTTTTGCGTGTTTCTGTCAAAGTCGAAGTTAATAAATTAAATAATGTTGAAAATGTTAAAAACACATTAATATTTGATGGACACAGCATTTACGCTCTTCTTCAAAAATGACACACAGTTGTTTTGAATCCAGTGAAGCAGGCAGTTTTTCTGCCATTCTGACCTGAACCTGGACTGATTTGTCAAACCTGCTCTTTTAAATGAAACACTTTGTGAATTAGTTTCACTTTCCTCTTTCACTGATGCTGTGCCTCTCCTCCTCTCCACCCCTCCTCCTCCGCTATCTCTCTCTCTCTGTATTTCTCTTTCTATTTCTCTTTCCTTCCTCGCTCCCCCTCCCTCTGCTGCTTCTCAAACTCTGAGCTTTTTGGAAACACAAAGCCTTTCAACTGTAAAATAAACCTTAAATTCTTGAATATATCATCACATACGACCACAGAAGGACCTCTAGATTGTTTAATTTAGGATTTTCATGGTGGGGTTTTTTTTCTTCAGCTCAGAGCAGAGATGCTGTTTTCAGCTGCTGCCCTTCACAGCTCTGTGGCCACAGAATGTGCTGACTGTCTGATTTCTGTTTTTGATTTGATACAAAGAAAATGAGAAATATATTTCTGATTATTTAATTATTGGTTTAAAATTGCAAAACTATGACTCTATAAGTTTGAAATATGATCGAACTGGTACATTTTCAGCAACATTTCAGTTCATTTTTCAGAACTTCTGTGCTGGGTTGCACAGCCAATTTGAACCTGAGAGCCAGGTGTAAATTTACAGTACCGGGCAGGCCGCCTGACGCCGCCCTCCATGGCTAGAACCCTGTTCATGGAATTTTTTTCAGTGTTTCAACTCGGAGAGAAATTTTATTTCAGGGTTAGGGTTATAACTTTGACAAACTGATTTTATACATGCACACACACACACACACACACACACACACACACACACACACACACACACACACAATATATATATATATATATATATATATATATATATACCCCCCAAAGTAGCATGAGCAAGAAGGGGGAAAACAGAGACAGAGAGAATATGCAAAGCTACAGACTACCCCAAAGCTGTTAGTGAAAAAGAAACAGGACAAAGGTGAAGATGACATTTCTGACATCAGACAGTCCTGCAGGTTTGTGAAAAAAGGACAACAGGCATCCCACAACAATGGTGCCACCATCATGCATATTGTCCCACAGTGCCTTTGCAACCACTGCAAGAGAATCTTCTGACTGCAACCAAAAAAAATTGACATAACATTTGCAACTGTATTCTTGAGGGGGTTGTGACAGAGATTGTTGGTGACTCTCCCAAATTGCAGACAGTCTCATCTCTGTGTGACTGGGACTTTGACTTTTCCTAGGACTTTCCCAGACAGAGATCTTAGATATTGCAACTGGAAACTAGGGCTGAAAGGATTACTCAAGGAACTTGAATAATTTTACAAAAAGTAGTTGAGGTGAATTCTTTGTCTCTAGGCTCTCATGCTCTTTCTTGCTGATGTTGTTGTCACTTGGAATAGCAAAATCTATCACAGCTACCTTTTTCTGCTTGTTGTCAACTACCACTATGTCAGCTTTGCTATTCTCCACCACCTTTGGTGGTATTCCCCACTTTGACTTTGATACTTCTATGTCTGTGAATAGAGTGAGAAATTCCTCAACTGTTCCAATAATGACAAAATAAAACAAATAATAAAATAATAACAATAATAAAGCATACAGCGTGCTCACAGATTTGCAGAATTATGTCCCTGCTGGATCTACTGTCCTATCGTGTTGTGTGTTGGGGGGTGTGGCTGGAGGTTTTGGTGTTGTTTTCTTTTCTTTGCTCCTCAGGTGGCATGGAAGCTGATTTGTCTGTGGAAAAAAGGTGCTGGCTGAAGAATCCTCACCCTCGTCAATATCACGTGAGGCACCTGGGACTGGTGCTCACGTGCAGCCCTAAAGACTTTCAGCTGTAGCGGATAATTGGATGGCGTTCTGCTTTTAAGGCATGTGTGAATCAAGCAGAACTGCCGGGAACTCGACCTTGTGATGTTCGTTTGTGAGACGCTGAGGACCGCACCTGGGTTTGACACATTAAGCCTGTGAAGCAAGGAAGGGTGAGGACACATGCTGTCAGCACACAGTAAAGGTAATTAACTGTTGGACTAATTGTAGATAGTAACTTGATGTTTTGCTACATAGTATACGTGAAATTGTGATGAGAATGGTGTGGCTTGCTTCTCACTGCTGTGGCGTGCAGGATAAGTGATCCTCCACTTATTGTGAGAAGCTGCTCATGTGCATAAAGATAAAAAGTACAGACCTTGATGTGTTGCTGATAGCATGTGTTTTGTGAAAGAAATTGCTATAACTGCTAACGTACCTCACATCTTCTGTGCTTCAACAGAGAGTCAGTTTGTCGTGTCCACCTGGGGGGTGTCTGTTTGATGGCAGTGAGTCCAGGAGCACCGGACTTCTCTCCCCATGAACACTGGAGAGCATGCCAGCAGTCACTCTTCTTGAAGGACATTGGGTTGGGGTTTTTTGTATAATTTATTTAGGCACAGGTGAAAAATAAATTGTTTTTTGTTGAAGGAACCGCTTTCTGGTTATTTTTAGTGCTGGGTCCTGTCTGACGCAGGTTCGCTCCTCAATCTGCGTCGACACATAACATATCGTCCATGTCCAGTACATAATCCACCGCTTTAGAATTCTTTCGTCCTTGGCTCCGAGATCAGATCATCGCGATCGGACACGCATTGGAACAGTCTTTTCTCTGTGATGCAGCAATGTCCAGCAGCTCTTCTGGTGTGTGCATCCTCTGAATTGATTTATTCTGCAATAACATTGCAAGTCCCTTCAGTTGTTCCCTTGTTTTTTCCACTTGGGGTCCCCACAGCAGATTAGTGGATCTGTAAATTAATTTGGCAGAGATACGTCCTCCTGCATTTTGGCTCTGATGGACATGACGTCACATTTCCACAGCAGGCATTTAGTAGCAGAAAGATTTTACTGGTTTAAAGATACATATGTGCTGTTACGATTTACAATGTCAGAGGGAACCCCAATATGCAGGCAGCGAAGAGGCAGGAGATAAGTGCAAAAACCCAGGTGATTTATTAATCCCAATAGTGGCAAACAATCCAGACAATCACAAAACATGGGACATGGGAAAGGAGTCCAAAATAAGACACACACAGAGACCAAATCAGAGTTACTCAGAATGAAACAAAATCATAAGCGCTAACACGGAACTAAGCGAAGAACACAGGCAAGAGATACAAACAGGGAGAATCAGTAGGAAACTGAACAGGGGACAGGTGAAAGCTAAATACAAAAACAAACTAATAAGCAAGAGGTGTGTGAAATCAGGGAGCGCAAGAACATCCGACACACGTAACTACAGGAACACAAGGTGACTAAAACCTAAAAAGACATCTGAAGGTGAGCAGAAAATAAAACATAATAACAAAATGCAACAGGTGACTTTTGGTATGAAGATGGAGCTGACAGAGAAGTATGGACACGAGGTTATGTTGAGAAGTCTGGACTTCACATGAGGCAGAGAATGGAATGAATCCAGAATTCAGAGTGAATCTACTGAGAAACAGACACAAAACAAGGAACTTGTATAGTGTACTACACAAAGGTAACTGGGGACAGTTTAAGTGCTCCCCAACAGAAGCTAGGTGTGTGAAGACAAACAAGACACACCGCACACATAAAAGAAACCAAAGTGAAAGCAAACAAGAGGAGAATGCATAATACTGCAACACACAAAAAGCTAGACAGTAACAAAACTACAGCAGAAATCAAGATATGACCCTTCCACTTGGTCTCCTACATACACAGTATGTTTATCTTTCTTCTCTCCATCACATCAGCCATCTCTCTCTCTCTCTCTCTCTCTCTCTCGCTCTCTAACACTCAGTGACATCATTCAAAGTTTTGACTACTATACATCTAACTGTCCTGCTCTGCCTTCCTCCCTCACCATACGCATAGATTTTACCGGTAACCCTAATGGACACCAATCCTGGTGGCGACTGTTGTTCTTTTTGCTTTGTCCCAACTGGTATAAAAACTTGTTTGGTGATTTGTATATTTAATTTAATAATAGTGGATGTCATTCCTGATGCCCTTCGGCTGCTCACTTGTTTGCACTTGGGGTCGCCACAGCAAATCCAAGGTGGATCTGCATGTTTGAATTGGCACAAGTTTTATGCCGGATGCCCTCCCTGACGCAACTCCACATTACATGGAGAAATGTGGCAGGCTGATGCAACACTCATTTATTTGTCCTTGGGACCAGGGCACGTGCACTGAACCTAGAGTGATGGAACTTACTCTCCAACTAAGATATAATGCAACAACAGCAAATGGAGATTTCTGACATTCACCAATCCAGATCTGGATCACCCCCCAAATTCAGTGGAGTTTTCCATGCTCTAATATCTATTTGTGATGTAAATTTGGTGAGAATCCATGAGGTACATTTGATGTAATCTTACAACGGCTATATAAAGTGAAATCTTGATCCAGAATCCGGATCTGGATCACCTCCAAAATCCAGTGGAGTCTTCGTGCCCTAATATTTATCTGTGGTGTAAATTTGGTGAGAATCCGTGCAGTAGTTCTGACATATAGACAGACACATAAATAAATAAATGCAGATGATTTTATTAGGTGCTTGGGGGAGATAATAATTGAGAGATTATACAATTCTGAATCATATAGTTGAACATTTAACTGATATAATTTCAGTTGGCATACTATATAGTTTGATTCGTGGCCACACTAGCTGTCTATGTCACTGGATAAGACACTTCATCTGTATTGTCCATCCAGCTCTAAATGGGTACTGACCTTTGGGGAAGTAATCTGTGATGGACTGGACAGACAGAGTTGTAGAATCTAACCATTTTACATTACAGAATCCAAGGATAAACACCGGCACCAGATCTATACAGGACTTACGTTCTTCTTTTACACAAATATAGTTTTAGTCATTGGTAATGTTGCTTGTACTTGACAAAATACATATTTTGCATACAGGATAGTAAACTACGCTGTTATATGATCTTTATTTTTACTAGTATCAAATAATGAGATTTATTCTAAGAGTAACTACCATCAAGAAGGCTACACTACTTTGGTATCAACCCTAATAGTACTCCCCAGCCTGCACCAGTAGAGCACAGTAAACCGAAACGGGTGACAAAGGGAGTATTCTTAGCATATCACACCTCAGTCAAATGAGACAGTGGTTTGAACTCAAGGAAATCAAACTTCAGATTTACATACAGAATGAAGTGCTGGGGAGGACATGCATGGAAAAAGTCCCTGCTAAAACTAGAACTATTTCATGAGCTCATCATATGTCTACTACAAAAAAATATCACATAATACTAGCAATGTAGTACAACAAGCCCCATCTCTGCAAGTGTACAGATACTGCTTTGAGCTCAATACTGTATGGGACAAGTTTATTAAATTGATATTCATCTGATTACTGAAACATGGATTGTTGTATCAAGTAAACATTCATTTACTGGTTCACAAGCAGGTTTCAGAGACAGTGCAGTGAGAACTCTCCAAGGTTCTCCCTTCCACAAGCAAACTATTTTCAGGCTCAACATTAGGACAAATCTATTTACAAAGGGTGGGCTGTGTGGAACAGATGATATGAAAATGACAGACTCAGACTATAATCACTCAGTGATTTATTTATAAGCATACCAGAACTTCCTCTTTCAGTGGTGCAAGCTGTTAGTGTGTTTGCCATAAAAAAAAAAAAAAAAAAAATCCATACTGGATCCACTGCAGCAACAACCCAAAAAAAAAAAAAAAAAAAAAAAAAGAAACTATCACAAAGCCATCAACGTGTCTTTGATTGTCATCATTTCAAAAATTAATGTTTGGTGTAAGCTTATAGTACCACTAACACAGTGAAACATGGTATATTACTTACATGCTGTGTCAAGATCTAAACGCATTACACTGAAAACTAGAAGCACTCAGAGAGCGCAAACCTCCACCAAGGCCATAGGGTCACTGACATCACATGGAATACCCTTTGGCAAAGAGACTTATTCCACGTCGTTTCACGCATCTACCGTCATGTTTCAGATTCAGTGGTTAACCCTCTGGGGTCCGACGGCATTTTTTGGACAGTTCAATTGCCTGGCATAAATGTTTTATTATTGCTATTAACAGCTCTCCCTGCATCCCACAATCAAGTTTTATGTCTCTTTTTTTTTCAGGACAACCTGTACTTTCAAAATATATATGCTATAGTTGTGTTTTATAAGTGTAATAAAGGTTTACAATCAGAAATAAGAAAGGAAAAAGTAAAGCAGAAATAATTTTCCACATATTTATTCAAAACACACAGCAAACTATAATAAACTAGTAACACATCACTCCTAAAAACAATCTTTGGTGTGTCACGTGAGGTGAATCTACCCTGTGATTGGATTTTGGAATGTGACGGTGAATCAATTCCAATTGGACACTCACATTGTTCACATCATCACACAGCTTCTATGAGGAGTAAAAGATGGTGGATGGTGGCTCAAAAGTCCGCGGAGTTAACTTTTCAGCAAAAAAAGTACGTTTCTATCTCATATCATTAAAAAGTTATTTATAATTTAGTAAAGCTTGGTCTCAGCCGTCGTATCCGATGGCGTCGGCCCCAGAGGGTTAAACCCTTAGATCTTCAGCAAATGTATTTATAAAGAGAAACTGCATGAACTACACAAGGTTTTTTATTTTCTAATAAGAAGTTTATTCAATGAGGAGAAACAAATGCTAAATTATTGTTGTGTCGTAACTTAATTTTTGTTCAGCCTTTATGACCCATCTTCATGAAGTTAGATGCAAAAATGTTGAAACTGGCCCTATCCTGCAATGACAAAGAATCCTTAAAACAATGACTGGATCATAAAACATAACCTCCTTGGCAGAGGTAATTAAACAAAATGACACAAACTGCCTCAAACAGCACATGTGTTAAGGTTAGAACCATGGAAGAGGAAATGACTGGACCCCAACGCAAGCAGTAGACACAGAGGGTTAGTGATACAACCAGATGTTTATTTTCCAAGTAGCAGTTCAGAGTGAACACAGTCCGAAACCCAAAAATACTGCAACAGTCTAACAATGAGACTAAATTTCAAAATAACCAGAATTCAAAATGCTAGCAGCAGTCTTTCAGTAAGGTGACAAAGATTCCAAATAACCAAAATCCAAAAGCTGATAGTTCATGAGTGGTAATAACAAAAAGGTCCACGGCCAAAAGAGGCAATGAGAGCACTCCGTAATTAATGACAAAAGTCCATAACAAAAGATCCACTGTCCAAAGACACAATGAGGTTAAAACACTAAGAAACAAAGTCTTATATTGTGCTCAGGCAGAAAAGGTGAAACACCAACAACTAAAAGTCCACTGTCAAAAGAGACAGTGAGAACACGCCATACAAAAGACAAAAATCTAGATAAGTGAAAACGGAGTCGATATGAAAAGTAAGAACAAAAAGAACTGTCAAAAAGTGATCACGGAGGATTGACACTTACACCCCAACCACGACGTGGGACGGGTAAGACAGGTGACTGAAGACTCAGGAAGGCATTACTGAACATAATCGGCCAATGCCGAACTGAGACCAAGGTGGGGCTTAAAAAGCCTACTAATCTGAAACCACAGGTGTAATAATCAAGAGGGGAATGAAAGCCGCACGTGGGACGGGAGGAGAACACAGGAAGATGAATGACAACTCAGGTATAGACTTTACAACCAGAAAAGGAGGGACACGTGAGGGAAATCATGAGTGCACAAAAGCAGAAATAACCCGACAACCTGAATGGGAAAATAATGTCAGAAAATGATACAGTGACAAAATCAAGACAATATAAAGACACGGGGAGAGGACAGGCGAACTGCATGATAAAAGGACATAGGAACAGAAAAGACAAAAATAGGGCTGAAACATTTCATCAAGTAATTTGAATAATTCGATTACAAAAAAAGGCCAATTCTTTGCCTCGAGGCTTCGTTTAAAGCTGTAGTACATACGCCAGGCATGTATGTGGCGCTGTAACGCTCCCACAAAAAATACAGAAGAAGACCATAGCGCTAATCAATGTAGCAGGCAATGCTACAAGTTTGCAAAGCCACACGCTAAGTAAAATAAAGCCTTTTAAGAGAAACAGTCCGTGCGGATCGTCTGAAACGGACTTATTGCGCGTTTAAAGTGAAGCAGTGTGTTTGTATATATTTTTTTTAAAAACACGTTTTGCTCCACTGGCCATTCTCCACCTCCGCAAGTTGAAGTGAAAGAACGCGCACTTTAAATGAGTCATTTTTAATGATTTTTAAAAAAAAAGCTTTAATTCAGATTTGGTAAGAATTTTTATCAACAGGCAGCAGGAAACCTGCAATCCACAGACATTTTTCAAAGGCTGTGTTATTCGCCAAGTATCCACAGAACACAAAGAATTTGACTTCGGTTTGAGCTACACACTGTACGGTAGAAATATACACTAAAGACTGAATAAATCACAGTAATAAAAAATGCAAATGAAATATGCAATAAGAAGGAAAAAAAGAATGCACTGTCCGCAGACTGAAGATTTCACAGACTGCCTGGGCTTATGGTTTGGCAAATCTCTAAAACTCTTAATATGAAAAAATTAATTACCCGGCAAAACAGAGAGAGGGAACACAAACTTAAAAATCTGCATGATGGCACAGAAACATTGTGCCACTGCTTTAGGGAGAGCCCTGCCACTACTGATATTGTTTAAAAACACAAAGGTACTTTTTATCCGATTACTCGATTAATCAATAGAATATTCGATTCCAAAAATATTCGATAGCTGCAGCCTAGACACAAAACCCTAAACAGACAACAACCCAAAAACATGATGTATTTATCATCAGACTAGGGTGCAGATTCAACAAATATTGAAATTCTTAAGAACTGTCATTCTACAAATATATATATATATATATATATACACACACACACACACACACACACACAGTGGTGGGCACAGCTAACCAAAAAGTCAAAAAGTTACCTTTGATAACTGGTAATCAGCTAACTGAAAAGTTATCGTTTTTAATGCTAAACCGATAAACTGCCTAAAAACTTATCGGAAGCTACAGATAACTGATAACTTTCAATTTTGCCTCAAATACGCTCTCAGCTACGAAGAAACTGATTTTGAGTTTAAATACCGCCAAAGCTTCTAACAGAACCAACGGCGATCACAAACCCAAACAGCCAATGAGCCAGCGCTTGTCTTTGTGCGCTCTGCCCCCTGCTGTAGGAAAGTGTTATTTACCCTGACAGGATACAGTCGTCCCACGATGAGGCAGAGGTCTTGAAATGGAAAGCAGGTTTGAATTATGGTTTTGCTTTAAAAATAAAATTATTCTGGATAGAATAACTACATTAATGTAAACGTAAAATGTACAAAGTGATATATAAAACATATCTGTCAATTTTAAAATAATACACTAATTCTGAAGATTTGAACATTAACACACAGATGCCCAAAGGGGCCTCTCTGGGAACCATCACCTTATCGTGGTGGAGAGAGTTGTGTGCTGCTATGAACCTGACAGCTGTGTTGTCTTGAGCCTTGTGCTCCTGGTAGGGCCTCCCATGGCAAATTGGTCTCAGGTGAGAGGCCAGACTAAGAATGGTTCACAGACACCACGAAAGAACGAGGAAGAGGAAACATGACCCGGCCCCGAGAAAGCCTGGGGCCCTCATCTGGAGCCAGGCCTGGATGTAGGGTCCGTCAGCGAGCGCCTAGTGGCTGGGCTTGCCACGGAGCACAGTCGGGCACAGCCCGAAAAAGCAACATGGACTTTCCATCTCCACCCTGTGGGCTCAACTTCTGCAGGGGGAACCACAGGTGTCGGGTGCACTGTCTTTGGGTGGCAGTGAAAATCGGGGGCCTCGACGGACCAGACCCGGGTGGCAGGGGCTAGCTCTGGGGGTGTGGAAAGTCACCTCACTGTGGGGAAGGAGCTGGAGCTTGTGCGGGAGGTAGAGCGATACCAGTTAGATCTGGTGGGTCTCGCCTACATGCACAGCCTCGGCTCCGGAACCACTCTCCTTGATAGGGGTTGGACCTTATTCTTCTTTGGAGTTACCCAGAGGATGAGGCACCAGGCGGGTGTGGGGATACTCACGAGTCCCCAACTGAGCGCCGCTACATTGGAGTTTACTCCAGTAGACAAGAGGGTCGCCTCCCTGCGTCTTCAGGTGGCGGGGGGGAAAACTCGGACTGTTGTTTGTGCGTATGCACCGAACAGCATTTCGGAGTATTCGGCCTTCTTGGAGTCCCCGATGGAGTCCTGTATGGGGCTCCGGTGGGGGACCTCCATTGTTCTGCTGGGGGACTTAAACGCACACGTGGGCAATGACAGAGACACCTGAGAGGTGTGATTGGGAGGAACGGCCTCCCTGATCTAAACCCGAATGGTCCGTTTGTTATTGGACTTCTGTGCTAGTCACGGACTGTCCATACGAACACCATGTTCGAACATAAGGATGCTCATAAGTGTACATGGAACCACAGCACCCTAGGCCGAAGATCGATGATCAATTTTGTGATCGTATCATCTGATTTGAGGCCACATGGTCTGAACACTCGGGTGAAGAGAGGGGCAGAGCTGTCAACTGATCACCATCTAGTGGTGAGTTGGATCAGAGGATGGGGGAGGACTTTGGACAGACATGGTAAGCCCAAACGGATAGTGCGGGTTAACTGGGAATGTCTGGAAAGCCATTGTCCAACAGATCTTCACTCATGCCTCCGGCAGAGCTTCTCTGGCATCCCTGAACCAGAATGGGCAATGTTCAAAGCTTCCATTGCTGAAGCTGCAGCGGGGAGCTGTGGCCTGAAGGTCTTAGGTGCCTCAAGGGGCAGCAACCCTCAAACACTGTGGTGGACACCAGTGGTCAGGGAAGCCGTCCAACTGAAGGAGTCCTTCCGGGATACGTTATCGTGGTGGACTCCAGAGGCAGTTGCAAGGTACTGACAGGCCCGAAGGGCAGCAGCCTCTGCTGTGGGGGAGGCAAAGCAGCGGGTGTGGAGGAGTTCAGAGCAACCATGGAGAAGGACTTTTGGTCGGCACCAAGGTGCTTCTGGCGGACCGTGAGGCACCTCAGGAGGGGTTAAACGGGGAGCATCCAAGCTGTCTACAGTAAGGATGGGACTGCACTCTCTTTGCTCATTCTGGAATAAGTTTGAGACCTCAGTACTAGATGCTCTGAAATGCATTTTAGAGCAATAAATTGAAGAAGTTTCACAGACTTTCATGAGAAGATTTGTAAAATTTTGTGAAATGCAGCAGTCTGAGTATTTATTCACAAAATTACACATCGTGACAATCCAATAAATAATATACATCTGTCCCCAGTGACAGGATTATGTGCACAGCAATAAAAGTATCCGAATTGTACTTAAGATTCTTCAATATTCAATTGCAGTAACTGAAAAACACAAGAGTTTGGCAAGTTATTATACAAAGCTTGACTGCGTCAGTGACTCAGTAGGTCTCAGAGCTGGCTGACTGGGCTGTCACCATGACACTGGGCAACACATGAGGTGCTGAACAAGTTTAAAATAAAATAAAATAAAGGATGACAGGTGTAATCTGTGCCCCCGCTAAGGAAGAGGACAATTTGGAGGGTGAAAAGAGGGCCATCTGCACTCTGGACTCCAAACGTGCACACGCTGATGCACACACACATGCACATGGACTGGCTGCTGCTGGAGTGGAGTGCACGATGAATGTTAACACGTGAACACACACTTAAGGGGAAAACTTCAATACTGACAATGTGGCTGTTTTGTTTATTTATTATTTTTTCTTGAAATTTTCACAGAGAAGCCCTACATAAAAAGCAGTGCCACGTTTTAGATTCAAGGGTGTAAAGGGCGCTGTGTTTGGTTGCTTTGCAGTGGTTGGTGGTGGTAATGTTTGTAAAGTTGTTTTTTTTTTCTTAAATCTGACAGAACTGTATAGCTATAAATGACTGTTCTCCACCCTTCTCTGTTGGCCAGGTCAGATATATTCGCCAAATGTCACCAGCAGCTTTACCAGTTCCGGGTTCCTGTTAATGATGGACTGGTGGAGTGCCATCTGTCATTCTTGGCCGAAGGAGTTGACGTTGAATTCGCAGTATGTCATGTTCTGCAGCAAGAGTGCAGCTCCTTGGTGTTGCTTTTCTTCACCTTGGAAAACCCTCTGCAGTGTGGAACATGTTGACATGTCTGCCTGGCTCATGGTTGCGGCTCAGCTGGAAGGTGTTGGACAAAATAATCCTGCCTGCACCCTAAAGCTGATAATGATCATCTTCCCCTGTCGAGTGTCTCCGCTCAATGCCACAGGTGGGTTAAGAGCAGTCTTTAATATCTTTATTATGTGTGATTTTGCCAACTTCTGATTGGCCCATTCGCCCACTTTCTGAGCTGTACCACATGCCGAGTTGACCGCTGGTGGAGCCGAGTTGACAGCTGGTGGAGCCGAGTACACCTAGAGTGCAGCGTAGTGCTAGACAATCGAGCGATGCCTTCTATCGATAATGACCATCAGATAACATGATACAACGCCTACTTTGGCTGTCAGTTGTTGACAAGATTCTACATGATGCCTGTGCATTATTTCACAAAGACTATTCCTATTAAGCCCCTTTCACATGGGCCTGCTTCGAGTTGCGTCGTGCATCGTCATGACGGACGCCGTGTACACAATGCAGTAAAAACTAAGAGCACAGAAAAAAAAACGCTGCTGGCTGCAGTTGCTGCAGCAGCTCCTCGGTCTTCTCTCACAAATGTGTTTAAATACAGTCCATAAAAGTCTGCTCATAGACTGATGCCAGAGACAGGACATGTCCACCTTCAGTAAAAAGTCCGGACATCTCCAGGCCACTCACAGACGATTCGTTCGTGTGCGCACATGTGAACAATTAAAAGAAAAAAGGCTGCCTGTGCTCCTTGCTCTCAGCAAACTCTCTCTTCACTGTGTTAAAGAAAGGACATAAGTCCTGCTCACAGACTGATTGTCAGAGACAGGACATGTCCACATCAAGTATAACTCCAGACATCTCCACATTACTCACAGACGGTCGTTTGCGCTCGTGCGCACGCGCATCTCGTGGTCAAAGTAGGAAAGAAACTATAACAGAACTCAGCTGCAGACCTGCAGCTCAGCACAAGAACAAATATAAACTAGAAGATAAATCAGAGTGCACAGTCTGTCTGCAGCGCGCACCTGACACAGACATTCCTGCATCGTCATAACACCACAGGAAGCTCGAGGCAACCCCGGGGCCAGTACTACGAAGCAGGGTTACTGGCTTATCAGGGTAACTTCGGGAGAAAGTTGATGACGTGTGGAGTAACTTCTCGGTTAACCTGTACTACGAAAGGTGGATAGGTTTTGATCGAGGTATGCTGCCATGGCAATTTACGCTGCGTGCCAAACCTGCTTCGAGCAGGTTATGTTCTAGGTTAGCTTGAGGTTTTCGCTCAACCACTCCCTTTATAAGTACCGCCCATCCACCGTCAATCACTCCGAAGACAATGCCGGCCTACCTGGATGATCCGTTTGATATTGGGGCACAAATTGTGAGGGGCTCTCGTCGCAGGGCGAGGGTTTTTAAAGACCGCCAGAATCCGCTGACATACCCGGACGATATTCTCCATGAAAGATATAGATTCTCAGCCGAGGGAATTCGTTATCTTTGTCAGCTGATGGGGCCAGATGTCTGTAACATCACCCATCGTAGCAATGCCCTGACGATCGAGCAGATAATGTGCCTTGCGCTTAGATATTTTGCCCGTGGACAATTTATGTATTCCATCTGTGATGCTGAACATCTGAGCAGAATACTGTATGTCGTATGATTCGCAAGGTAGTACTTGCTCTATCTAAACTGTTGGATGCATTTGTCGTTTTCCCTGGCCATTTATCCGCAATGCAAATCAAAGAAGGGTTTTATGCAATCGCGGGTAATTACTAATATCAAATAGGTCTAATGCATGTCCATTAATTAGGCAAAGTGGGGCTTATCAATAACAATTTCTCCTAGGTTTCCCAAGTGTCATGACGGGCGGCAGCCCGACCCAGGAGAGGGTAGACCCACAATACAAACTGCCAAACCAGGCTTTGAGGTACAAGTTGTCATGTTTATTTCGGGCAGAGGTTCGGTACACAGGTTGTCAGAAAATGGAGCAGAGGCAACAAGCAGGGTGAGGCAAAAACGCAGTCATCTCCAGGCAGGGGTCTGAGGCACGGGCAAACTCTGGCATATAGGCTGAGGCAAAAGGTGGTCAAAAAACACAGAGCAAGGAACTGGTCACCGGCAAGACTAATCAGGGCAGAGAACAAAAAGGCTGGAGAGTCTGCTGGAAGCGACAACAATCTGGCGAGGGACTGTGAGACTGTGAGGGTTTAAATGCATGTGGACTAATTAGGAACAGGTGGTGTTAACAAGGTGCATGTGAGAGGAAGGATCCAGAAGAGGGCATGGCTGATGAACAAAGATACTATGTTGTGCAAGACAGTGAGGGAAGAGAACACAAGGTGGGGAGAAGAAAAGACAAAGATGTGTGAACAGGTGTCAAGAATGTGACTAAATGAAAACACAAAGCAGACTGGGACAAAGTATGAGAGGAGGGCACAGAACTAAAGGAGTGACATGACATGATAACACAGACAGAGATGCCAGAGGGATGAAAACAAAAGCAGGTGCAGGTTGGAGTGAAACACAAACTAAGAATACAGCTACTATGGAATATACACTCAGCAAAAATATAAACGCAACACTTTTGGTTTTGCTCCCATTTTGTATGAGATGAACTCAAGATCTAAAACTTTTTCCACATACCACAATATCACCATTTCCCTCAAATATTGTTTACAAACCAGTCTAAATCTGTGATAGTGAGCACTTCTCCTTTGCTGAGATAATCCATCCCACCTCACAGGTGTGCCATATCAAGATGCTGATTAGACACATGATTACTGCACAGGTGTGCCTTAGACTGCCCACAATAAAAGACCACTCTGAAAGGTGCAGTTTTGTTTTATTGGGGGGGGATACCAGTCAGTATCTGGTGTGACCACCATTTGCCTCATGCAATGCACACACATCTCCTTCGCATAGAGTTGATCAGGTTGTCAATTGTGGCCTGTGGAATGTTGGTCCCATCCTCTTCAATGGCTGTGTGAAGTTGCTGGATATTGGCAGGAACTGGTACACGCTGTCATATATGCCAGTCCAGAGCATCCCAAACATGCTCAATGGGTGACATGTCGGTGAGTATGCCGGCCATGCAAGAACTGGGACATTTTCAGCTTCCAAGAATTGTGTACAGATCCTTGCAACATGGGGCCGTGCATTATCCTGCTGCAACATGAGGTGATGTTCTTGGATGTATGGCACAACAATGGGCCTCAGGATTCATCACGGTATCTCTGTGCATTCAAAATGCCATCAATAAAATGCACCTGTGTTCTTCGTCCATAACAGACGCCTGCCCATACCATAACCCCACCGCCACCATGGGCCACTCCATCCACAACATTGACATCAGAAAACCGCTCACCCACACGACGCACACACGCTGTCTGCCATCTGCCCTGGACAGTGTGAACCGGGATCATCCGTGAAGAGAACACCTCTCCAACGTGCCAAACGCCAGCGAATGTGAGCATTTGCCCACTCAAGTCTGTTCCGCGATGAACTGGAGTCAGGTCGAGACCCGATGAGGAAGACAAGCATGCAGATGAGCTTCCCTGAGACGGTTTCTGACAGTTTATGCAGAAATTCTTGGTTATGTAAACTGATTGTTTCAGCAGCTGTCGAGTGGCTGGTCTCAGACGATCTTGGAGGTGAACATGCTGGATGTGGAGGTCCTGGCTGGTGTGGGTTACACGTGGTCTGTGGTTGTGAGGCTGGTTGGATGTACTGCCAAATTCTTTTACGCCTTTGGAGGCGGCTTATGGTAGAGAAATGAACATTCAATACACGAGCAACAGCTCTGGTTGACATTCCTGCTGTCAGCATGCCAATTGCACGCTCCCTCAAATCTTGCGACATCTGTGGCATTGTGCACCTTTCAGAGTGGCCTTTTATTGTGGACAGTCTAAGGCACACCTGTGCACTAATCATGGTGTCTAATCAGCATCTTGATATGGCACACCTGTGAGGTGGGATGGATTATCAGCAAAGGAGAAGTGCTCACTATCACAGATTTAGACTGGTTTGTGAACAATATTTGAGGGAAATGGTGATATTGTGTATGTGGAAAAAGTTTTAGATCTTTGAGTTCATCTCATACAAAATGGGAGCAAAACCAAAAGTGTTGCGTTTATATTTTTGTTGAGTGTATGAACAAAAGTAACAACAAAAACTTAGGGCCAAAAAACATAGGAACCAGGCATGACATGATAACTGATCAGGAGACATGAAACAGAATACTAAAGCAAAACTAAACAAGTGATAACATAATGAAAACACAACTGAGTGAAGAATACCAAATGAAAACCAGATGACAAAATCAACAAGCCACGACACAAAAATACCAATACTAAAGATCAACAGAAATTAATAGATGACAACTGAATGATAAACAATGAAAACACAATCTGGCAGAACAAGAAAAGAACTAGACAATAGCTAAAGAATGCAAAGTAACAGAGAACCAAAGGAAAATAGAACAGGGAATAAATACATGATAAATAACTAATAAAACAGAACAGGAGCAGAAAGTGGGTCAAAGAAAGGGGAAGCAAGTAGACCAAAAACCTGATCAGGGCCGAGCATGACAGAACCCCCCTCCAAGGCAGCCGACCCCCGAAGGCTGCCAAAACAACCCCCACCCCCACAACCTCGCACACACCCGACAATGGGCGGGCCACAAGGCCATGAAAACCAGGCAGAATACCACAAAAACTGGCCATGAGCTGGACGGTGGTACGGCGGAAGCCCAACAACAATTCGGAAACTCGAAGACATGGGCCCAAACGGGTGACAACCAGGGTGGAAAACAGGACAGGCAACACGAGCAGGAGAGCGGCCATGAGGTCTATCAAAGCACCTGACCGGCTCGGGGTGACCTGACATCGGGGTGGAGTCAGCGGAGCCCTGCGGAGCTGGGTCAAGGTCGGTGCCCCTGGGAACACATACGGGAAGACCAAGCCACCCAAAGGGGAGGAGGAACAAACGGGGAGTCCATAGAACCAGACAAAGCAGCAGAGCCCCCCAGGTTCAACAAATGAACATCTTAATCAGCGTCGTAGTACCGATTAACACCACTACAAAGAAGTTAACCCTGGGTTACATCTGAGTAAGTTAACCCCGCTTCGTAGTACAGGCCCCCGGTGTGAAAGGGGCTTTAGAGATTGTGCTCATGAAGTATTTTGGACCTGTTGGTGCAGAATGACAGTAATAATAAAGAGTTGACACTTGAGATTGATTTTTCAGTTTTAGTACAGTAGTGTTCAGAATAATAGTAGTGCTATGTGACTAAAAAGATTAATCCAGGTTTTGAGTATATTCTTATTGTTACATGGGAAACAAGGTACCAGCAGATTCAGTAGATTCTCACAAATCCAACAAGACCAAGCATTCATGATATGCACAGTCTAAGGCTATTAGTAAAAAAAAAAGTAGAAAAGGGGGTGTTCACAATAATAGTAGTGTGGCATTCAGTCAGTGAGTTCCTCAATTTTGTGGAACAAACAGGTGTGAATCAGGTGTCCCCTATTTAAGGATGAAGCCAGCACCTGCAGAACATGCTTTTCTTTGAAAGCCTGAGGAAAATGGGACGTTCAAGACATTGTTCAGAAGAATTTCAATTTCAATTTTCAATTTATTTTCATTTATATAGCGCCAAATCACAACAGAGTTGCCTCAAAGCGCTTCACACAGGTAAGGTCTAACCTTACCAACCCCAGAGTAACAGTGGTAAGGAAAAACTCCATCTGAGGAAGAAACCTCAAGCAGACCAGACTCAAAGGGGTGACCCTCTGCTTGGGCCATGCTACAAACATAAATTACAGAACAATTCACAGAACAATTCACGGACGAATATACAAAAAATGCTATTGGCGTACAGGACAGGAGGATCGCCAACACGAATACAACTCCCATCTCTGGATGGAGCTGCACCTTAAACAGAGAGAAAAAAACACAATCAGGCATCAGAAAGACAAAAAAAAATACTGTATAATTTGCCAGTATTAAACAATAAGGAAAAATAGAGAAATACTAAGGTGATCGCCGGCCACTAGCCCTAAACTTCACTAAAAGACCCAGAATTTAGGTAAAGTTGAGGCCGCGGCCTGCTCCAATTACTACTAAGAACAGCGTAGTTTGATTAAAAAGTTGATTGGAGAGGGGAAAAGTTATACGCAGGTGCAAAAAATTATAGGCTGTTCATCTACAATGATCACCAATGCTTTAAAATGGACAAAAAAAACAGAGACGCGTGGAAGAAAACGGAAAACAACCATCAAAATGGATAGAAGAATAACCAAAATGGCAAAGGCTCACCCATTGATCAGCTCCAGGATGATCAAATACAGTCTGGAGTTACCTGTAAGTGCTGTGACAGTTAGAAGCCAGTGTGAAGCTAATTTATTTGCAAGAATCCCCCTCAGCGAAGGCCTCGGTGAACCCCATCCTGATCAGGTCCGCATAATCACGGGTACACCTCATCAAAAGTCTATAATTGTATATAATATCATGCCAGCGTGACACACAGCAGGGTGACACAGCAGGTCTTCAAAAGAGAGGCGATTGTGTGCCACGCCCCCCAGTGAACAGCTGATTTCCAGAGAGAGAATGCAGGGTAGAGAGAGAGAGAGAGAGAGAGAGAAGGAAAAGAAGAAGGCACATGTGCAAAGGGCAGGGGGGGATTCTACCCAGGAAGTGTCATGTATTCATGTGTAGGATGTCATTGGCACTCAGCAGTGTGACACAGCAGGTCTACAAAAGAGTGGCGGTCAGCCTGCTACCTGGATCCAGCACCCGAATCTAGTCCACCTGTATTCGGGTGCTTCTGCACTCCTAATTACGTGAATCATTCGTGCTGGCTTCTTACCACATTCTGGGTATTCGTACACGACTGTACGAATGCTGCTCGAATTCTGTTTGATTTCCGATTTGTATGATTCGTACAGCATTTGTGCTCTAGTGTGACGGGGCCTTACATTTTGACCCCTATGTAATCCTTCACTGACCTGTCCCTACAAGGCTATAGCAACCACCCTGTGACGGCCACCATACATTTTTGTGTCAGCTAAGGATTACGGAAGATGTTGTTGTTTGGGCACCTTAAATAGTACCGATAAACTGACTGACCCATGGACAATTGTAATCAAGACTATGAAAAATATGGAAGACAGAATATTTGACTCAGGCATTTTAGTGTGGACAGTACTTTTGTGAAGATGTTTTATTGTTGTTTTACTGAATCTGTTCTTACCTTTTTTTATTTGCTTGTATGGGTTTTTAACTTTGAAAAACAAAAACCGCCTGCATCGTATTGTAAATGAGTGGAGCAAGATTGCTGGTGCTTCCATAAATGACCTCCCATCCATACATAAAAACAGAGCCATTAAGAAGGCGCAGTCGATCTTGGATGATCCCAGTCACCCTTGTACCCAGAGTTCAAACTGCTTCCATCTGGTCGTAGATTTGTGTCCAAGAGATGTAAGACCAGTAGGTACAAGAACTCCTTTATACCCACTGTCACTATTTTTTAAACACTATACAAGAGTGGTTTTTAACTACTTTTTTCTTATTGTTTTATGCTGTATTATTATGTCCACTGTCTGATGAGTTTTCATGCCATATTTAAGATCATGTTATGTTTAAGTCTGTGTATGAATGAATGTGTTGTATCTGCTGGCTGCACAACAAATTGCTCCATCGAGAATACTAAAGACACCTTGATAAATTGATACCTTGAAAATTCCTGATAAACTGCAGCTAACCATGATGTAGCATCATTAGTTGGCTTTACTCCAATAACAACAACAAGCGTTTTTGAAGCCATCCTCATCACTGTGTGGGATCTTCTAAGAAATGTTTGAGGGCTACAGAGAGACCATGTAGGCTGTTCTTGTGTCATGTTGACAAGGATGTACGACCATGCATCTTAAATTTGATTCTGTTTTGATTCTGTCTTGAGTATGAAAATTCCACTGCTCTCCTAAGGACCAAACACAGCATTGTATGCTAACAGTTAAAAATGGTTAATGCTAAAAACAACATAAAATATAAAAATAAAACTATTACATGTTTTAAAGCAGTGGGTTTTAACACAGCTGCTTGGGCCCCCAACACTTTACAACTCCTTCTGTTACCCTTCCCAACCACCTGTGTGTGTGTGTGTGTGTGTGTGTGTGTGTGTGTGTGTGTGTGTGTGTGTGTGTGTGTGTGTGTGTGTGTGTGTGTTGTGTGTGTGTGTGTGTGTGTGTGTGTGTGTGTCAAACAATTTATAGCTGTAAGCTAACTCATTAGGTGGAGTAAACAACCTGGTGTCCCTGAGCACTATTACCTCTATGGAGTTTACCTGCACTGAAGAATTCTGAGAGAGGAGGTAAAGTGAAAAAGTTTTTAGGCCCAAGACTGACCTCTTACCATCACGGGATATTTACCGTTCAGAAAGCAAGGGTGGTTATCTGTTTGAACCAGACAGATTTGGTGACTGTAAAGGCCACAGTACTTTTTCTATTCACCAAACTATTCAGTGACCATTTGCATGCCCCCCACCCTGCCACTTCACGGACCAAAAAGTTGCTGAATGCTATTACTGAATTCTTATTCAACAAGTGACTCAGCTATATAAATTTGTACTACACCATGAATCAGCAAGGTTGTTCACTTTTTTAGACAAAGACACTTCAAGTGTCTTCTGTTACTTGTCATCATAACATCACATTCAAGATTGTACAATACAAGTTCAAATGAATGAAAAACAGGTTATAAAGTATCTTTTCTCTGTGACTGCATTTTGTGCTGAAATATGCAGCAAAATGCAGGAAATGGCACCTCACGAAGCACAACACCCCCAGTGGAAGCACAGCTGAGACATATTCACAAATCTGGATCTGTCCCTGATTCGTGCCATATGGATGTGGACATTTGTTTTGTTTCTCCAATTATTTTTGTCCAGTGCTTTCTTTGAAATTACCATCCATCTGTATGTAGTACCGAGGGAGTAACCTCAGCTTCAGTGAATAAAAGTCCTACCATGTATTGTTTCTACCTGTGCTCCTAAAACAGGTGATGTCACTGATTAACTCAACTACCTGCCTGAAGAGTTGAACTAATTAAAATCAGCTGGTTTAGCGGGTGGATGGAACAATTATGTGTTAGGACTTTTATTCACTGAAGCTGGGTTTACCCACCTCCATGTAGTACATATGCAAAGATCTACAAAGCAGAAATGTAGGCAGTGATTGACAGGGCTCCGACAGCGTCAATAGATTGAGATTAGGGCTGCCACAAACAAATATTTTAGATCAGTGGTGGCCAAAGTATTCTAGAAAGAGCCGAGAGGGTGCAGGTTTTCCTTGGAGTCACTAACTTCAGCAGGTGATTTTAACATCACTTTGAGCAGGCGGGATGAGTTCTTCAGTAAAATCACCTGCTGACGTTAGTGGCTGCAAGCGAAACCTGCATCTTCCAGGCCCTTTCTGGAATACTTTGGACACCACTGATTTAGATAATTGACTACTCACTGATTATTTTGCAATTAGTCGTCTAATGGATCATACGTAAATTGCAGCTTAACGCACCAGCATACAGCTGTTATTTGTCTTTGAATGTTGCTATTTTTATTATATCATTTAATTAATTATTTATTTTACTATGTGTTATTGTTGGCCAATTTTACTATGTTATGTTGGCCATATTGTTTTAATATCATGCCAATAAAACAAACTGAAACAGTGAGAGAGAGAGAGAGAGAGAGAGAGAGAGAGAGAGAGAGAGAGAGAGAGAGAGAGAGAGAGAGAGAGACTGACCTTCTCAAAGGTTGTATCATATTTCTTTTCCATCACTGAAGTGAAGTGAGATCAGCCTGGCACGTAATTATCATGGTATTCTGTGTTGAACTGCTTAATCATCTCTTTGAAACCTTGATCGCCAACCATGGGCAGGGGTTTCATGTCAATCACCAACATGTTCAAGATTGCTTCAGTCAGGACATTTGCTTGCTGAGGTGTGTATGTTGTGTTGGCTTGGTAACAAAGTCATCCATTAAAGAGGAACACATTTTTTAAGTGTTTTTAACGTAGCATTATAAAACTTTATCATTATGATATTTCCTATTCAAACATGACATCACTGTTATAATGTTACAGCAAATGCATAACATATGTGCTAAGGCTATTGAAACCGTCATCAATATATCAATATAATCAATATCAATATAAGTAAGTACTTCACTATAGACGTTAATGTTGGTGGCTACCTAGCCAATTAGTGTACTGAGCCGACTGTCCCTCTTCGTCACCATCAGCTACAAATGGCTTCCTTCTCAGACACTCCTGCATCGCCATTGTACTGCCTCGGAAGGCAAGTTCGGCTTTGCAGATTTTGCATTGAATGTTTTTCTCTTTAAAGTAGACCTGCATTGAAATAAATGCAGTCAGATCTTTGGACCAAAAAATGACTTATATTTACACATAAGATCCTTCTGAATGTAGTAAAGTAAATCTGCAAGCCCAGATCTGTCATTCGACGGAGAAATCTTAGTTTAAAAATGACAAATTTACAGCTAAATTTTAGCCCTCCGCAAAACTGTCAGCACATCGGGACGCTGCCGAGATGTCAGAGAGAAGACACTATCCCAGCATGCATTGCGCACCAACTGTAATTTGTGGATTTATGTCAGTTTGCATCTCTTACAAAAGCACCTTTTTATTGTCTTATAGAGGGTTTTCATGTGACGTATCGGTCACGTCATTTTGTGTCCCGTGGCCATTCTGGATTACAACGCGGTGGCCGCTGTGATTACACTTGTGCATTTGGCGAACAATTGCAGAAGTTTCAACATCGGTGTGAAGAAGCCTCACGGCACCGTGGCGCTGTGAGAGATCCGCCGCTAACAGAATCCACTGCTCCAGAATTTTATTTATTATTCGGCAATAAAATTATATAACAATACATAAAAATACCGCAGAGGATAACACAAGAACGCTTCCAATACGGATGCTTATTTACACTGTGGTCCTCGAGCACCGAGCTGCTGATCCGCAAGCTGCCCTTCCAGCGCCTGGTGACAGAAATCGCTCAGGACTTCAAGACCGACCTCCGCTGTCTTGCGGTACGTTTGTGAGTATACATTTCTTTTATGTTGCTTGAAAATGATTTTTGGGGACTTTTTCCATACGCCCATTTGATTGAGTGGTGTCGCATTGAAAGTTACCGTTCGCGGGGTACGGATGCGGGACCTGCAAAGAATTCAAGTCATTAAAAAGATATAAACCTCTCTCAGCGGCCAGGAGCTCTGCGGCTCCGATTACCAAGACGTGCGGGCTGCGGATTTTGCCGCAAGAAGTCTGTCCTTGCGGGCAACAGGTGTACGGGCGCTCCGCATCAAAACAGAAAACGGAGAAGAACGTCCCGCTGTGATGTCGCCGCTGATCTGCGCATGCAGAGCTGTATCTCACATTCATTGCAGCTTACTTTTGGATGTTGAAATCAGGATGTGTATAACAGTAACATTACAAAGATAAAATCAATTTCAATGTGGGATCGGACTGAAGGCTTTTTTTTTTTTTTTTTGATGGACTGAAGGCGCAAGCGCGTCGTCTTCTCCCGACGTCATGGAAATGACCCGGATGTACAAACTGTTTTCACGGAGGGCTAAATTTTAGCTGCAAATTTGTCATTTTAAATGAAGATTTCTCCGCTGAATTACAAATTTGGGCTTACAGATTTGACTTTACTGCATTAATAAGGGTCTAATAAATACATATCAGCTATTTCTTTCTGAGATCTGACCACATTTATTTCAATGCAGGTCTACTTTAACTTGCTTAAAATGCTCCCAAACTTTTGAGCTCCATTCTCAGCTATTGTTTGGGCATAACTTTTCCTAGTGACATCATGGCTGACCCCGATTACAACAACTGCGCATGTGCTTCAAGGACAGAGAGACAGCGTAAGGTGCAGAGGCACTTTTGAGAGAAAAAACCAAAGCTTAAAAAAAATAATGATGACATTGATCATTAAATTTTCAATTTTGCAGTCAATGTAATTGTGACTAGTCAACTAATTGTGGCAGTCCTGATCAAATTTTATTTTAATTTCAATTAAGGACCTTTTTTTGTTGCTCCCCTGTTTTTCGTTTCTTTGTTGTTAAGAAATTGTTGGAAAGTTTGTAAAAACCTTGCCACCGTTACAATGGCCTAAGCAGTGGGTCACCCCTCTGAGTCTGGACTGCTTGAGGTTTCTTCCTCAGTATCACCAGAGGGAGTTTTTTCCTTACCACTGTCAGCTGTGTGCTTGGTCAAGGGGGTTGGTAAAGTTAGACCTTACTCGTGTGAAGTGCCTTGAGGCAGCTTGTTGTGATTGGGTCTATACAAATAAAATAAACTGAATGAAATTGAATAGATAGCATTATTGATAACCTAAGTTCATCACTGCATAAAATTAATAGATTGAAACTGCACCTTTTAAGGCCAAAAGCTGGACACCTACAAAAAAGGATGTCTTGACTAATAGACAATCGGCAAGGTCAAATGTCATCACATAAGGCTGGAGACAGCATCCTGAAGGTGGCATGATTGTTTGACTGGGTATAAACTTGGGGAGGTGATGGTCTAGTGCAGGGGTGGCCAGGTTCGGTCCTCGAGAGCCACCTTCCTGACACTCTTAGTTGTCTCCCTGCTCCAACACACCTGAATCCAATGAAAGGCTCATTAAAAGTCTGCTAACGAGTCTTTCAGGTGTGTTTGGAGCAGGGAGACAACTAAGAGTTGTCAGGAAGGTGGCTCTCGAGGACCGAACTTGGCCACCCCTGGTCTAGTGGTAAGCTGTTGGGCTTGAGACCAGAGGATCCTTGGTTCAAATCCCAGCCTGACTGGAAAATCACTAAGGGCCCTTGGGCAAGGTCCTTAATCCCCTAGTTGACTTTGGGGTGAATGTGAGGCATTATTGTAAAGTGCTTTGAAGTCTGATGCAGATGGAAAAGCGCTATATAAATGCGGTCCATTTACCATAAACATGTTTTCCTTTGCAAGGACATTTACTAGTCTAAACTAATTAGTAACAGTAAGTATAATCTGAGATTCTTTATCGAGAGAGTGAAAAGTTTACTGCAGGTCAAAAGACAAAGCTGTGTAAATTTTTCAACTACTGATTTTTAGGGCTGTCAGCATTAATGTTGTTAACTGCAATGAGAATAAGGCATAATGTGCTTTCTGTTTTAAATCATGGTAATCACGTGCCACTTTTTTAACCCAGTGAGGCACCCTTATTTTCTCTTAAGCTGCTCCTTGCACCTCAGTCACAGAGGTGAGCAATACAATTCCAACAGCGCATTTTATTTTAAAATCAAAAATTAATAAAAAAAACTCCCAGATGGCTCAGTTGACAAATCAAAAGCAATAGGCTATGCCATATGTGTGATATGGCACAGGGGTCAAAATACATTTTTTAACCTACTTGCACTGGTGCTAGTAACAAAAAAATTACTTGCACCAAAAAAAAGTTACTTGCACAACCAAAAGTCAGTCTTATATCAACTAGGGCTGCAACAAACGATTATATGGATCATCAATGAATCTGATGGGGTTTCGACACGATTAATCGATTAATCGGATTAGCGGGGAATTTTTAAAAAATGTGCCAGGAAACAATTTTTCTCTCCTTCCATCACTTTATTTAACAACAGAACATTATTTGAAAACTAAACTACTTGAAAATCAAAACAAATCATCAAATGTCCCTTGGCTGTTGAAATATAAAATAATAAAGAATAAAACAGTTTATAATAAAGAACAAATTTTTTTTTTTCAAATGGCATTGCTTTATCAAAGTGCTGAGTTGCCATAAAACAATACTGAAACATATGTTATAAAATATATGGTGAAAAAAGAGGTATTTTATTGCTGCAAATGAGCAATTAGCATAACCAGTTAACCATAAAACCTAAATCAAAAACTGTAGCCTGACTCATTATATGTGCAACATTCTCTGTAGAACTTGTAAACTATGTGGTCATTTCACAATGACACACGTGACTCATCCCACATATTTTTACTCTCTTTCACTCACACACTTCAGAAAGATTGCATTGCAATGCAAAAATGTTAGCATGTCAACATGCTCCTGGCTCTGACTGGCTCTTCTCTTTGAGGCTATGTTGCCAGCAGCAGAGAACCGCCGCTCAGATGAAAAATCACATTATAACCCTACGGAGCTCCTTCAGGGTTGAGGTGGTTAAGGCAGAGGTGCACATGCGCAATGCACTGCGAAGAAGCGTGTGGAATTGTTTACGGTTTCTTTCTCTCTGCTTTTCCCACGCGGTTGCCCTGAACGCACAGGGACAGCATTTGAGAGACTTTGACAACATTAATAAAAAACTGTCGGTGCTGTTACTGTTCTTTCTTTTTCTTTTTCTCTCACTCTCTGCCCTTCGCCTCATTGCTCTGGGAGACGCGCAGACAGCCTGAGCCTGTTTAGATCCAACCGTCAGGCTTCATATCACTGCTGACTTGTCATACTGAGACGGTATGACTGCTTACACAAAAATAAACAACATTTGTTAACTTGCCCAGACACTGAGCTCTCCTCTTCCTTGTTGATGACTCCGATATGCTTTCGTTTGAGATGCTGCATCATTACCGTCGTACTCCCGTTCTGTGCGAGGTCCGACTTGCAAATGTTACAGTTAACAAACGTCTTTGCATTGTTCAACTAAAGTGCTCCCACACTTTTGAAGTCTTGACTTTCTTCTGTCTACTTGCTTCTGCCATATTCTAAGTGTGTAGTTCTTCTACGAAAATCTGCTCTGTGCACTGGTCGCTACTGGCGTCAGAAGCGGCCAGCAGATTCTGACGCCCTCATTGCTCGACGCAACGCATCGATGACGCAATGTGTTGCCTGTTGTCATGAATTTTATCGATTTTATCGATTCGTTGTTGCAGCCCTACAGACTGGTGTGTATTAGTGACTGGCTTATAGTACAGGAGAATTCCAAAGATTACATTCTTTATTATAAAATGTACAAATGTCCACCAGATTTACTTTTGTTTGCATTTGTACGTTTTCAACTGAACTCATAATTAATGGTGTATTACGGTTTATTAGGCACCCTATTTAAATGTGCTGTACATTTTGATTGAACTCAGAGATAATGGAGCTACGGAGTATTTTTGTTTTGTTATGCTGTTTTATAACGTGGGTATATTTTGTGCATGTACTTCTGTTGTTGCATTTCTTTACGTTTTTAAGACTAGCTACATTTCTGAAGTTGACATTACCTCCGACTCACTGCACTTCTTTGATTTTAAATAATCAAACAAATCCCAGCAGTCAAGTTCATAAAGTAACGTTCTTCGCATTGATTTGAGTCCCCAATCAAGATACACTGTAAGAATTGCTTTGTTGTTAATATGGGCTTAAAAACAGCTGTGAAATGCAAAATAATAGAATTTTAATTGTGTGATTAAAACATGCAATGAATTGTGATCGTGCTTAAGAACAAAATAATCATTTGACAGACCCGAGTAAAAAGATCAGCAGTATTCACCTTTATCTCCTCTGCTGTCAAGAGCAGAACACCTGTTTAAAATACTGCACAGCCGGTGACGTTTTAGTCCAACCGTGAATTTGCATGAACACATCATATAATCAAATATAGCCTCAAATCTTGTGATAAAACTGCAGGGCACATCTATTTGTGTATAAGTCACACACACACACACACACAACACACACACACACACACACCACACACACACACACACACACACACACAACACACACACACACAGAAAACAGGTACATGTTGAACAAGCTGATGCTCCCTCCTTCACAGCAGAAAGACAGGAAGCTGAAACTGATACATGTGTGATAACAGAACACAGAAAATGAATGTCAACAGAGAGTGGGGTGGGGAAGTGGGCACACGCAAACGGAGAGAAGGACGCACGGCTGAAGAAATGGAAAATCTCTTATCTTTCATTGTATTTTATATCTATGATGTAAAGCACTTTCTACTTATGCTGCAAAGTGCTTTACAAAAAATGTCATTATTATAGAAAATGGATGTTTGTGACGATGTCAGAGATGGACAGATGGGGGGGTCAGAGCAGTGGAAAAAAGAAACTGAAGGCTGATCAAACATTCAGCGTAGAAAGCGGTGATGTAGGTGGAGCTTATCTTGCCTACCTGCCATCATGGTTACAATGGGTGTGTAGTCACTTCTCCTGCCAATCAACTGGTAAATCCGTCCTTCAGGATGTCCACTCGCACTCTCCTCGTCCCCTTAAGGCTTGTGGACTCTAACTCCCTCCCCATCTATAACCACTACTCGATCAATCGCTCCCTCTCTTTACACACACACATACACACTTTTTACTGTACACTCAAACACACACACAAACTCTCCTGCCACTGCCGGCCTGCCGCAGCCACTCCCTCCTCCTCACATCCATCTCCTTCCTCCTAGTCATCACTCCATCTCTCTGGCTCCTCCTCCCTGTCTCGTTAGCTATAGTCAGAGGAAACAGAGGCAGAAGGGGAGGAGCCTGGCTCAGGGCCATGCACACACTGCACCATCACCAGCGTCTGTACATCCAAGTACCACCAGGAAGAGACACTACAGAGCACAGCATCAAATACACACAGTGTCCTGACACAGCACACAGGCCAACACGGCAAACAGATTAGTTAGAATATAAACCATGCAATGTATCGTAAGATCAAATTCTGTAGTCATGGGATTGATTTTCACTGTTCACAACCTGCAGATGTATATGCCTGTTTATGACGGTAATGTCTCTCACGTTGCCAAAGTCCAGGTTTGTCCACACTGCAGTGAAAAAGTGAATGTTTTCTAATTTTCTGCTTTTGAACTCCGAGAAGACAGAGATGATTGTTGGCCCTGCTGAAGAGAGACATCTTTGTGATCAATTAACACCATCACTGGGTGACTGTGTGATCTATCACAGGGAAAATGTTTCATATGTTGCTGTGATTTTTTTATCTAACTTTTCAAATGCATATTAGCTGGTTAAAGGATACTCATTTTCATTTGATTAACACTGTAATGATTACATGTTGATGATGGCAGATGTTGAAAATATAATTCATAAGTGTGTCCTCCAGAACTGAATGCTGTAATGTTTTAGCTTCTGGAGATTTTGCACAGTTATCTGAGAAAATATGTTTCTATACATTCACCAACCACGTATGCATATTGTTACATGAAGTTGGCATTTCTGGTCACGCTGTTTCAGAGTTGACATCAGTTTTAAATGGACTGCATTTATATAGCGCTTTTCCATTTACATCAGATGCTCAAGCACTTTACAATTATGCCTCACATTCACCCCGATGTCAGGGTGCTTGCCATACAAGGCGCTCACTACACACTGGGAGCAATAGGAGATTGCCTTGCCCAAGGGCCCTTAGTGATTTCCAGTCAGGCGGCGGATTTGAACCCATGATCTTCTGGACTCAAGCCCAACACCTTAACCACTAGACCATCACCCTCCCCCAACTAATCCAACTTTTATCCAACTAATCACAGTGTACTGTGTCAGTATGTACAACATCATTGCTTCCAATCGTTCTGCAATAACATACGAGGTCTGTTAGAAAAGTATCGGACCTTTTTATTTTTTGCAAAAACCTGATGGATTTGAATCACGTGTGCTTGCATGAGCAAACCTTGAACCTTCGTGCGCATTCATGAACTTTTTCACGCCTGTCGATTGCATCATTTTCTGGTAAGCAGCCTTTGTGTGAGGACGTGTGTTGTGTGCTCGGCGGATTTTCATTTCAAGGAAAAAAATGGAACGACTGGAGCAGCGCTACTGCATCAAATTTTGCCAGAAACTGGGCGACAGCCAGGTGGAAACCATTCGTAAGATTCAGATGGCTTTCGGTGACGATCCTATGGGCATCACACAGATTAAGGAGCGGTACAACCGGTTTTAAAGACGTCCGCACAACGGTGGAGAGGAGCGCGCCATGCTCCGGTCGGCCATCAACATACTGAAACGACCGGATCATTTCCAAAGTGAACGCTGTGGTGATGTGGGACTGTCGTGTGACTATCCGAGAAATTGCGGAAGAGGTGGACATGAGCACTTTTTCGGCACATTCCACTGTGACAGACGATTTGGCCATGAAAGAGTGGTGGTGAAATTCATGCTGCTGTTGACGGCGCAGCAAAAGCACCTCCATGTTGAAGTCTCACAGGACATGCTGTGACATGCCCACCTCTTCCACAATTTCTCGGATAGTCACACGACTGAAAAGTCACCGAAAGCAATCTGAATCATCCGAATGGTTTCCACCTGGCTGTTGCCCAGTTTCTGACAAAATTTGGTGCGGCGCTGCTCCAGTCGTTCCGTCTTTTTCCTTGAAATGAAAATCTGCCGAGCGCACAACACACACCTCACACAAAGGCTGCTTACCAGAAAATGATGCAATCGACAGGCGTGAAAAAGTTCACGCATGCGCACAAAGGTCAAGTTTTTCTCATGCAAGCACTCATGATTCAAATCCATCAGGTTTTTTGCAAAAAAAAAAAAAAGGTCCGATACTTTTCTAACAGACCTCGTATGAAGTACCACAGGGCTCTGTTTTAGGTTCTTTGTTGTAAAGTTAGAAAATTTCATATAAGCATATAGGGGAACTCGTGTCTTGGTGTATGTTCCATGTTCAATGGCTGGCATGATTACTCTCTAATTCCTTTCAAATTTAAATTATTGTTGTGTTTTATCATTGGTTGCAACCACCAGTGCGTCCCAGATGTGTGTGTTAACATTGCGTGTACCAGACATCTATATATTTTTTTTGATGAGCGGCATGCAGCGGAGCCAAAATAAACAGGAAAATGATTACATAGTAAGTCCCATGGCTTCTCCCTTGGGGAAGCCACAGCAGATCTGAGGTGAATCTACATGTTGATTTGACAAGTTTTACGCCAGATGGCCTGCCTGTCACAACTCCATATTACATGGAGAGTGGGCATGGGTGGCCTTGAACTGAGAACATTTCATACTGAAAACAAGCGCAATTAATGGTTAGCGGTATGGTGGCTTAGTGGTACGCACTGGTGCCTCAAGAAGGTCATGGGATCGCTTTCTGTCCTTTCTGTGTGGAGTGAATTATTAAAAAAAATCTGACAAAAGAAACTATGATGGTGAGTCTATATATTTTTCAGTTAATTTATTATTAAACTGTTGTGTGGGCCGCTGAAGAGGAGGTACTGCTGGCCCACCACCACCAGAGGGCACCCTGCCTGGAGTGCGGGCTCCAGGCACCAGAGGGCGCTACCGCCTCACGAGAGCAGCCAGGGTGACAGCTGTCACCCATCACTGGACACAGCTGTTCCACTCAGCACGGAGGTATATCAGCAGGACGGCGTCTCCACCTCAGTGCCGAGATATCGCCTTGAGATAGAGGTAACCTTCTCTGCAGCATATTCTGTGTTATCTGATAATACTTGTTAAACCTTTCAGGACAGCTGACTACCGAAAGCCGATTGCTTGGATAAGTACTCACCTTCCTGCTTTATTGTGACGAGAGGTGGAGGCGGCTTCTCCCCTCTCCATGTTAGTGGGTGCAGCCGCATCCACACCTGTGTGTTGTTGCTCTCTCTTGCCAGCAGTACCGGATACGACGAGCGGAGGCAGTGGCCACCTGGGAATTCGGGACTTGGCGGTTCCAGTACTTCCAGGGTTCAGTGGCAGAGGAGATCTGGGTGGTTCCGGTTCGACTTGGACGGACGTCTCCTACCTTCGAGCCTGCCCACACGACACCAGCAGAATTCGGCTTAACCCCAAATTGTTGATTGTTGTATTGGTTGTGCTCGTTTCACAACAGTAAAACTTGTTATTTACCTTCTCCATTGTCCGTTCATTTGCGCCCCCTGTTGTGGGTCCGTGTTCCTACACTTTCACAACAGGATATCTCGGCCAGCGTCATGGATCCCGAGGGGCGTCAACCGGCTGTTGAACGGCCAATGGAAGAACAGGGCGCGTCGGCGTCTTCGGGAGGGGTAATCGGTGAGTTGCAGCGGATCCTCACCGCTTTCACCACTCGGATGGATTTAATGACCAAGCAGAACGTTCTCCTAAACCGCAGGGTGGAGGCTCTCGCCGCACAAGTGGAAGCGCGCCCTCAGGGCGCCGCTGCGGCTCTCCCTCCCGAGGACCCTGCGCGTAATAGTGACGTTCCATTTGTCGTTCAACGCCCCTCCCTCCGTCCCCAGAAGCATACATAAGCCCTCCAGAACCGTACGGAGGCTGTGTGGAGACGTGCGCGGATTTCCTTATGCAGTGTTCGCTCGTCTTCGCACAGCGTCCCGTGATGTACGTGACTGACGCTAGCAAAGTAGCTTATGTAATCAACCTGCTTCGCGGGGAGGCACGCGCTTGGGCTACAGCGCTCTGGGAGCAGAACTCACGGCTCCTTCATACATACGATGGGTTTGTGCGGGAGCTCAGAACAGTGTTCGATCACCCCAATAGAGGAGAGACCGCTTCAACCGTGCTACTGTCAATGAGACAGGGGCGTCGGAGCGCAGCTGCCTATGCAGTCGCCTTCCACATCGCGGCTGCGAGGTCCGGCTGGAATAGCACTGCCCTCCGCACCGCCTTTGTAAACGGACTGTCACTGGTCCTAAAAGAGCACCTGGTGGCAAAGGACGAACCGCGGGATTTAGATGGGCTCATCGATCTAGTCATACGACTCGACAACCGGTTAGAAGAACGCCGTCGGGAACGAGGCGAAGGGCGTGCCGGCACGCGTCGTCCCTCTCCCTTCCGGTTCCGAACGAGCTCCGCCCTCCCCACGGCTCCCCTGTTCCTGTGCTCCGTGCGGCTACGGCTCCCCCTGCTGACGAAGCTATGGACACGAGCAGGGCAACATTTAGGGCACCTGGAGCACAAAGGAGGCGGGCCCACGGAGCTTGTTTTGTTTGTGGCTCGATTGAGCATCTTGCAAACGACTGCCCCCGATGCGGTTTTTAAACTCCAACGCCCCGCCCCTATGAGACTGGGCTGGGGTGGGCCGAAACATTCACGTGGGACACACCCACATTGCACACGGACTCCCAGTCACCATCATGTATGAGGATTCAACCCTGAAGGCCCCAGCACTGGTGGACACGGGCTCTGAGGGGAATCTGCTAGACAGTAGATGGGGCAGGGAGATAGGGCTCCCTCTGGTGGCTCTTACCTCGCCTGTACAGGTTCGGGCACTAGATGGCTCCTACTCCCGCCGATCACGCATATAAGACACCACCAGTAACTCTGGTGGTGTCAGGTAACCACCGGGAGGTGATCGAGTTCTTCGTGACTCAGGCCACCTCCCGTGTGGTTCTGGGTTTTCCTGGATGTTGAAGCACAATCCCGGATCGATTGGCAGTCCGGGGTAGTGGTGCAGTGGAGCGAGACCTGACCATCGGGAGGTGTCTAGGTTCCTCGGTTCCTCCCGGCTCCCAAACTAAGGAGGAGGGTCAGAGTCCCGCCCAATCTGAGGACGGTGCCGGCGGAGTACCACGGTCTTGCGGACGTGTTCAGCAAGGATCTGGCTCTCACGCTTCCTCCTCACCGCCCGTATGATTGTGCCATTGATTTGGTTCCAGGCAGTGAGTTCCCATCCAGTAGGCTGTACAACCTCTCACGGCCGGAGCGCGAATCAATGGAGACCTACATCCGGGACTCATTAGCTGCCGGGTTGATCCGGAATTCCACCTCTCCGATGGGTGCTGGTTTCTTTTTTGTGGGGTAAAAAAGATGGCGGGCTTCGTCCATGCATTGATTACAGGGGGTTGAACGAAATCACGGTTCGCAACCGATACCCGTTGCCCTTATTGGATTCAGTGTTCACCCCCCTTGCATGGAGCCAGGATCTTCACCAAGCTTGATCTTAGGAATGCGTACCATCTGGTTCGGATCCGGAAGGGAGACGAGTGGAAGACGGCATTTAACACCCCGTTAGGTCATTTTGAGTACCTGGTCATGCCGTTCGGTCTCACTAATGCTCCCGTGACTTTCCAAGCTTTGGTAAACGATGTCTTGCGGGACTTCCTGCACCGGTTCGTCTTCGTGTATCTGGACGATATACTCATCTTTTCCCCGGATCCTGAGACTCATGTCCGGCATGTCCGTCAGGTCCTACAGCGGTTGTTGGAGAACCGCCTGTTTGTGAAGGGCGAGAAGTGTGAGTTCCACCGCACGTCTTTGTCCTTCTTGGGGTTCATAATCTCCTCCAACTCCGTCGCTCCTGATCCGGCCAAGGTGGCGGCGGTGAGAGACTGGTCCCAACCCACAAGCCGTAGGAAGCTGCAACAGTTCCTCGGCTTGCTAATTTCTACAGGAGGTTCATTAAGGGCTACAGTCAGGTAGTTAGCCCCCTGACAGCCCTGACCTCACCAAAAGTCCCCTTCACCTGGTCGGATCGGTGCGATGCCGCATTCAAGGAGTTGAAACGGCGCTTCTCGTCTGCACCCGTTCTGGTGCAGCCCGATCCTAGCCGCCAGTTAGTGGTTGAAGTGGACGCCTCGGACTCAGGGATAGGAGCGGTGCTCTCCCAGAGCGGGAAGACCGATAAGGTCCTTCACCCGTGTGCCTATTTTTCCCGCAGGTTGACCCCGGCCGAACGGAACTATGACGTCGGCAATCGAGAACTCCTTGCGGTGAAAGAGGCCCTCGAAGACTGGAGACATCTGTTGGAGGGAACATCCGTGCCATTCACGGTTTTCACTGACCATCGGAACCTGGAGTACATCAGGACCGCCAAGCGGCTGAACCCCAGGCAAGCCCGCTGGTCACTGTTCTTGGCCGTTTTGACTTCCGGATACCTACCGTCCCGGGACCAGGAATCAGAGATCGATGCATTGTCCCGGGTACACGAAGACGAAGTCAAAACGGGAACCGTTGGATCCCCCGGATCCCATCATCCCGGAGTCCGCTATCGTGGCCGCCTCACCTGGGACGTGGAGAAGACCGTCCGGGAGGCCCTGACCCGAGACCCGGACCCCGGAACCGGACCAAAGAACAGACTCTACGTCCCACCGGAAGCCAGAGCTGCAGTGCTGGACTTCTGTCACGGTTCTAAGCTCTCCTGTCACCCTGGGGTGCGAAGGACCGTGGCAGGTCGTCCGGCAGCGCTTCTGGTGGGCGTCCCTGGAGGCCGACGTCCGGGACCTACGTCCAGGCCTGTACCACCTGCGCCAGGGGCAAGACCGACCATCGAAAGACCTCAGGGCTGCTACAGCCGCTGCCCGTTCCACATCGCCCCTGGTCCCACATCGGCCTGGACTTTGTCACGGGTCTCCCGCCGTCCCAGGGTAACACCGTCGTCTTCACGATAGTGGGACCGTTTCTCCAAGGCGGCCCACTTCGTGGGCCCTCCCTAAGCTACCAACGGCCCAGGAGACGGCGGACCTCTTGGTCCACCACGTCGTCCGTCTGCATGGGATACCATCAGACATCGTCTCCGATCGCGGTCCCCAGTTTTCCTCGCACGTTTGGAGGAGCTTCGCGGAAACTGGGGGCTACGGTCAGCCTCTCGTCCGGGTATCACCCACAGACCAACGGGCAAGCAGAGCGGGCCAACCAAGAACTGGAGCAGACACTACGCTGTGTGACAGCCGCGTACCCGACGGCCTGGAGTACCCACCTGGCCTGGAATCGAGTACCCCACAACAGTCAAGTGTCGTCAGCCACCGGCCTCTCCCCCTTTTGAGTGTGGCTTGGGCTGGTATCATCCCCCTTGTTTCCGGTGGTTGAGGGAGAGGTCGTGTGCCCTCGGTCCAGGCCCACCTACGGAAGTGCCGTCGGGTGTGCGTGCCGCCCGTTCTGCTTTGTTGAAGGCCGGACGAGGGGCGAAGAAACATGCGAACCGCGGCGGGCCCCGGCCCCCACGTATCGTCCTGGGCAGGAAGTGTGGTTGTCCACCAAGGACATTCCTCTGCAAGTGGACTCCCCAAAACTCCAGGAACGATACATCGGGACCCTTCAAGATCCTTAAAGTCATCAATCCCGCCGCAGTGAGGCTTCAGCTCCCGGCCTCACTGCGGAGATCCATCCAGTATTTCATGTTTCCCGGATAAAAACCCCATCACACCTCACCCCTCTGCACCCCGGGTCCCGGCACCACCCTCCTCTGCCCGGATCATCGACGGGGAACCGGGCTTGGACTGTGCGCCGGCTCCTCGACGTCGGTCAAATGGGCCGGGGTTTTCAGTACCTGGTGGACTGGGAGGGGTACGGTCCCGAAGAACGCTCCTGGGTGAAGAGGGGCTTCATCCTGGACCCGGCCCTCCTGGCTGACTTCTACCGTCGCCATCCGGACAAGCCCGGTCGTGCGCCAGGAGGCGCCCGTTGAGGGGGGGGTCCTGTTGTGTGGGCCGCTGAAGAGGAGGTACTGCTGGCCCACCACCACCAGAGGGCGCCCTGTCTGGAGTGCGGGCTCCAGGCACCAGAGGGCGCTACCGCCTCACGAGAGCAGCCAGGGTGACAGCTGTCACCCATCACTGGACACAGCTGTTCCACTCAGCACGGAGGTATATCAGCAGGACGGCGTCTCCACCTCAGTGCCGAGATATCGCCTTGAGATAGAGGTAACCTTCTCTGCAGCATATTCTGTGTTATCTGATAATACTTGTTAAACCTTTCAGGACAGCTGACTACCGAAAGCCGATTGCTTGGATAAGTACTCACCTTCCTGCTTTATTGTGACGAGAGGTGGAGGCGGCTTCTCCCCTCTCCGGTTACTGGGTGCAGCCGCATCCACACCTGTGTGTTGTTGCTCTCTCTTGCCAGCAGTACCGGATCCGACGAGCGGAGGCAGTGGCCACCTGGGAATTCGGGACTTCGCGGTTCCAGTACTTCCAGGGTTCGGTGGCAGAGGAGATCTGGTGGTTCCGGTTCGACTTGGACGGACGTCTCCTACCTTCGAGCCTGCCCACACGACACCAGCAGAATTCGGCTTAACCCCAAATTGTTGATTGTTGTATTGGTTGTGCTCGTTTTCACAACAGTAAAACTGTATTTACCTTCTCCATTGTCCGTTCATTTGCACCCCGTTGTGGGTCCGTGTTCCCTACACTTTCACAACTAAACTTCAACACACGAGGTGCTGTTGGCTGAACAGCTGAGCCAGAATAAAAAAAACAAACAAACAAACAGCATGCATGCACATAACACAAACATACAGCACAGATACACAACAAAAACACTAATTGAACTGCACACTGTAAAACAGTCAGAGAAGACAGTTTGGAATAAAAGGCTTTAGCCCTTCCGGTGTAAAATACGCCTGAATGTATACAACGGCTGCATGTATGGGCAAATGGGCATGTCCAATGTGACACGGCCATGATGCTCGCAATGGGCCTCATGTATCAATGTTGCGCACTTGTGGCGTAAATTTACGGTGTAAATTGAAGTACACCAAAGCTGCCGTGACATGTATCAAGCAGTGCGCACCTGCCCCATTTCCGGCGTACGCCTGACGCGACCTTGATAAATGCGGCGGGTGAAAACAATCGTAATTATAATAAACATGCCCATAAATATTCAGACTCCGCTTCAGACACACCCTCATTTTACGACATGGAAGCCAGGAAGACGGCAAAGAAAAAGAAACTCCACCAATCACAATGCGTGCCAATAGAGCGTCAAAAGCGGCCGTCGTATCAGTTGTTTTGTAGTATAATCAACAGTGGTCCCTTGTTTATCGCTGGAGTTACGTTCTAAAATAGCCCGTAATACCGCGAAACTACGACGTAGTCAGCGTATTTTTTTTACAATTATTATAGACGTTGTAAAGCTATAAAAACCCTGTTAAAACCACTTTATACACTTTCTCAATCAGGCATGAACATTTTCTCACTTTTCTCTCGTGTGTAAACACTCTCAAAGTTCAAATCTTAGTAGAAAAATAAGACCAAACTGTTTTCAGGCCCAAACATTTGTTTGAGAAATAAAAATAGAATGTTTTCCTATAAATAATTATGATGGCTTTTAGAACTAACAAATTTAATTTTAACGATCAAAGTATGAGGTTGGACACATAAGAAATTATTATAGTGACTGACCAGTATTTCACAGTCTCTGATCGCGCCTCCGTGTCCTGACGCCACGCCTTTTTCCACTGAGTCACACCTCGCTGCAGGTGTCTGTTTCCGAGTGACAAACACAATTAAGAGTAGTTGTTGGCACTCTTTTTTCTTCTGGGCGAGAAGATTCTTATAAAAGACATGCAGAACACAGAACACTGTAAAAAAAAAAAAAAGGCATGCAAAATTGGACTAAAAACTCCGCGAAATGACGAGGCCGCGAAAGGTGAACTGCGTTATAGCGAGGGACCACTGTATTCTCTTTTCACATGTCAATAATTCTTGACATGTGATATTTGCTCGCTCAATTAATAAGACACGCCTAATTTGTCAGATTTCTTTATTTTAAAAATGTATTTCTTTATTTATTTTATTGTAACAAACGAATGGAGACGACAAAACCTGATTGCAGCACGGGCGAAGGGAATGACAACACTACAGTTGTAATTATCAATTCCATAGTCTAAAACGATCACACCACATAAAGTTAAGCTCAGCGCTGCTCTGGCTCCAGGTTGTAGAGAAAAAGGCGCGCAGTGCTTTCTTTGCAGTCAGCGCTGTGGCCACGGATCGTGCTCGACAGACCAGCAATCCTGCAAAAGCGGGATTTGTATTGATTATTATGTAGTATAATCAGGAAAATGTTATTTATGTAACATATGCATTGATTTGTATGATGGCACTGTTTATCAGGCGATCATTTTCATTTTTATGTGGATTCCAGTGCTGGTTCATTTTGGCATATAATTTACACCACCTCTCGACCTAGTGTATATTTTCAGCGCAGCGTACGCCAACGACCACATTAAACCTACATTAAAGAATGCAAAAGGCCATTCAATAGCAGTAGTTAGAGTGTTTTGATCAAATAAATGTGATGTATGGATTCTTTGTGCCAGTGAGGGAGAAGCTCTAGCATTTTGCCTCTTTTCAAATATGTAGGCAGGTGTGTGCCTGTTCCAAATCCTGTCCAATCAGCTGAATTTACCTCAGGTGGACTCCAATTAAGGTGTAGAAACATCTCAAGGATGATCATTGGAAGCAGGATGCACTTGAACTCAATTTTGAGCTTCATGGCAAAGGCTGTGAATATGTACATGTGATTTTTTTTAGTTGAGTTTTGTTTTTAAATAAATTTGCAAAATCTCAAAAAAAAAAAAAAAAACTTTTTCACATCATCATTATGGGCTATTTTGTGTAGAATTTGAGGGAAAAATGAATTTCATCCATTTTGGAATAAGACTACAACATTAAAAAAAATGTGGAAAAAGTGAAGTGCTGTGGATATTTTCCGGAAGCACTGTATCTGCATAATGGACACAAAAACAAGACATTTGAATGAATCATGTTGGTATCAGGAGAACATTGATTGATATTTCCCCCCTTATATGACATTTTGTGGTTGATTAATAATAAAAGTATTTGTTAGTTGCAGACCTAATGGATTAGGGCAATATTTATAAAACATCCAAAATATTCATAAAGTTTCATCACTGATAATTTATGTTCTCATTAATTAAAAAAATATATATATTTTTGGATGGAACAGGAATGTTGGACATGTTTTTGACTGACTGATGTCGGAACAAAACAACACACAAACTGCATTTTCATTCAAATATTCCAGACTATCTAAAAACATTTTCACAGGACTGTATGTGACCTTTTGTTAAAAGTTATGCCTGAGTGCACTTTGAAGCAGATTTACCTGTAAATTACACAGTGCCGCTGCTTGGAGTTATCAAATAGAAAATCACCTCAGCTGTTTTGCATCAGACCTCATTTCTTTTTCAAATTTATTCTCACATCCTGCTGCTAATGTGATGTAAGATCTGGACAATAAATGTTGTGTTTTTGAACTGTAGGGCATCTGTGAGAAGATTCAACAAACTGCCACCTGGATCCAAGTGACGCAGGTGGAACTAATCCTCAGTGATTGTGAGAAGCCTCGACAGGTGGAGTTTTCCTCAGCAGGATCATAAATAAACCAATGTCTGCACCTGAGCACAATGAAAGCATTGACAAACAAACTGACAGAGCAGTGTAACAGAGTGTACTCCACTGCCTGCCTGGTGGATGCTGCAGCACTCCCACGACCCTCTAAAGGGTGGAGCGATGGAAATGTGTACTGTATGTGGCTGAAGACGTAATCTGACCATGTGGACAAGGAGGGCACAGGTGACACCCACAAAGGATCTCTGGTTACATGGAGAAAACAGATGGCACAGGAACAAACAACAAAGGAAACAGTGAAATGAAAGTAAGAAGGAAAAAGAGCGTGGCTGATGGAGGCTCAGTTGGCAGATGCACAGAGCAGTGAAAAGAACAGCGGCATATTTCTAACCACCACCTCCAAATGAGTCACTCAGTCTTCTTCAGTTCATACACACTGATAAGCATTAATAACCGGATATTAGGGGCAGGAATCTTTACTCACCTGATGATTTCATTGCGATTCAGAGGACTGCAATGCAACTGCAAAATTATTCTCTACTCATCCTTGTTTTGCTATGCATGATTTCTTCTTCTCTGACTGTTACTTTAATACAAGGTATTTATGAGCCATAATTAAAATAAACTGATGAATTTACTTCCATCATCTTTTACTAATAAAACAAATGGAAGAAATGTCAAGTTTGTGACATTTCCCCACAAAGCAAAGAACCGACAAGAAGAAAAGAAGTGTGCCTGTACCAGCACCTTGTAGTACACATACTTTAGCATATTGTGAATCACAAACACACACACACATACATAGGTAGGCTGTACTTGTTATCATATAGGGTATCTGTACAGTATATTGTGTTTTAAAAGATTGTAATTTTCCATCTTGTATTCATTTTAAAGCCCATCTAGGGACAAGAGTTGAAAATTAGCTGCAGATATAACTCTATATGCAGTGTGTGTGTGTGTGTGTGTGTGTGTGTGTGTGTGCATACTGTATATATACACAAATACAGACAGAAACCATGTAATTATCTTCATTCATTAATGGTCTGTTGCTGAAAGCTGCCGAGATGAAGGAAGACACTGCATTCTAAGAAATAAAATGTAGAATTTAATTGATAAAGTTAAGGTAACTTTTCCACATAACTTTGTCAATTAAGTGCAAAACAATATTGGGATTTAAGTAATAATGTTTCATTTGATTTAAATAATTTCAACTATAATATTGTTTTGCTAAGGTAATGTAACTGAAATATTAACATTGTCTTTGTCAGCTTTGAACCACTCTCCAAGCTCATAACATTTTTGCCTGTTTGTTATGACTCTAATAACTACTTAAATCAGGATGTCAAGGTTGTAACTACTGCCCCCCCCCCCCCAAAAAATCTATAATGGTAAATTGTTTCGTGGTTGGAATAATAGCTCAGATTATATAGCCCATTTCATGGAACCCAAGAACACTTTACACAGCAGAATAAACAGACATTGTCAAATATTTCTAATAACTCTAATAATTTTAATCAAATATCATTGTATTGATATGCTGCAGGATGGATAGACTGAAAGGAGACTAACTCTTGATTTCCCTCAGCGAGTGTTTCACTCCCCAATGCGTAAGGGCCCCTTTGCACATAACACGAAAGACGCAGAAAACTGGAAAATCTGGAAACGAAAAATAAAATGGGAAACCGCGAAACATTCCACCTGCTGTCGGTTGGGACGCATGGTCAGACAGGCATGCACGATACCGCAGCAACGGTTTCGTGCACGCTTGTGTTCACACGCACGAACACATTGCAAACACGTGGAAAGTCGCGCACACAGCAGTGGAGGGAAAAAATAATAAAACACCACAATTTATAATACTTAATTCCTGGTACAAAGAGCAGATTTAGCCTCTGCCTGGACGGACACCAGGAAGTAATGAAATGACATGGATTACTGTTCCCTCTTTCATGTTTTCCATGAATTACTTGATGCACTTGAGCCGGCCAGCTCCCGTCTCATGAAGAGCCAGCTCTTGCGTCGAGAACACATGCAGCCGGCATGGTGTGCCCAAGCGCACCGTGATATGCTACAAATATGATCTGTGTTTTAATTATTACAATGTGGGGAAATCCCGCAGTGACATGCACCTCGCTGGGGCATCCCGTGGGGTGATTTCCTGCATGGCAAGATATTCAGCAGCGTTGCCGTGCGCTGACACAGCGGTCAGCTGAAGCAATATGTTTTAATTTATTTCCACGCGAGGACAGCATGCCGACGTCCGCGCTTCACACTAGTTATGCGACTTCATATCTTACAAGCCAGGACAAGTGTTCCCGAGCTGTGACTTGCGAGCACAGATATCTGACCAGCTGAACGTCACAGGGGGACACTCCCACCTCTGTTAGCAGGACCTTGACAGGTCACAGAAAAAAAAGGCTCATTCTCTGTTGCTTTGTTCTGTGATTTCAATTAATGTATGTATTATTATGTGCTTGTCCTGCATCTGTCTGACATCTGCATTTTTAATTTGACACATTGCGTGCACAGTCATGTCCAGCGGTCAGTCAATCGTGGTCAGCTGACAGGTGCTGTATGTCCCCTGCAAAGCATATGAGCAAAGCAATCACACAAGAATGAGTGCCTCGTGCTCAGATGCTGGCTGGTGCTCATGAGGGTGTGAGCACCTGCACACACATGTGCACTGCATGTTCTCCAGCAGAGCCGCAGGACACAGTAGTCAGCTGGTCCAGCTGCACACTGCGCTGGACAGCGACTGGACTCCGGGACCTTCAGCAACAGCAGACAATGTGGATTCATGGTGTGTGTGTTGGGGGGGGGGGACAACACACTCCACAAGCCATTTGTGTGTGGTGTGTGTGGTGTGTGTGGGGGTGGGGGGGGGGGGGTTGGTAGGTGACGTCACACTCGTCTTGCACTTTGACAATTTCACAGACAGATCAAATGTGATCGCCTGCTGTCTACTATCGTACCAGGTGTGGTGAATAGCCCCGCCTTTCTAAGTGCGCAGCGAGCGCTGTTAGATGTTCATGTGCGACTGGAATTTGGCTGACACCTGCCAAGAGGGGGATCGAATGAGCATGCGCAGGGCAGGGCATTCGCTGTCTTTCGGCCATTTGTTTGTGCGAGTGGTTGTAGAGAGAACTGTACGAGGCGTTTGGGGCGGCTCCGATTTTTCACAAATGGCATGCAATTCCACCTTCCTGCGCTAGTCGGCTTCAATCGTGTTATGGCCTAGGTTCAAAATAATGAAGCCAAAGTGTGACATAACCATCAAAATTTAAAGTGGTCTTTTTTGTGAAATGTTATCATTTTAGGTATGGTTATATATCAGTTTCAATATTTCTATTGGTCTCGGTTCAGTCATCGCTAGAAAATTATTAGTGCATATATCGGGTGTCCCAAAAAAATATGCAACATTTTATCAGCAAAGAAAATGGTCAAAGCATATGTCTAGGAAATAAATTTATGGCTGGATAGAAAGCTGAAAGGTTGACGTTTTTCATACCAATTGTTGCCGAGATATCGTTCTACCTGGAAGGTAACGTACTCAGCTGACTGTTTGACAGTGATCTGTTGTGACTTTTGTGCGACTCCTTTTCCAACGAGAGGTGGAGGTAGTTTTCCTGCCGTGCGGATTGCTGGGTGCAAACGCGCCCACATTTAATTGTTTTTTGTTCCTCGCCAGCAGTACCAGGTCCGACACGCGGAGGCAGTGGCCACCTGGGAGTTCGGGACTTGGCGGCTCCAGTATTCCCGGGGTCTGGTGGCGGGGGAAATCGTGTGGTTCCGGTGCTGCTTGGACAGACGTCTCCTATCTTCGAGCCTGCCCACACGACACCTTTGTGATTTGGCTTTTGTCTATTGTTGTAATCTGTTGTATTTGTTGTGCCCATTCGCAACAGTAAAGTGTTGTTATTTGACCTCCTCCATTGTCCGTTCATTTGCGCCCCCTGTTGTGGGTCCGTGTACCTACACTTTCCCAACAGGATATCTCGGCCAACGTCATGGACCCCGAGGGGCGTCAACCGGCTGTTGAACGGCCAATGGAAGAGCAGGGCGCACAGGCATCTGCAGGAGGAATGGTCGGTGAGTTGCAGCGAATCCTCACCGCTTTTACGGCTCGGCTGGATCTGATGACCGAGCAGAACGTCCTCCTTAACCGCAGGGTGGAGGCTCTCGCCGCGCAGGTGGAGGTGCGCCCTCAGGGCGCTGCTGCGGCTCCCCCTCCTGTCAATCCTGTGCGCAACAGTAACGTTCCACAGGTCGTTCAACGACCCCTCCCACCTTCCCCTGAAGCATACATAAGCCCTCCAGAGCCGTACGGGGGTTGTGTGGAGACATGCGTGGACTTTCTTATGCAGTGTTCGCTCGTCTTCGCACAACGTCCCGTCATGTACGCGACTGATGCTAGTAAGATAGCTTATGTGATTAATCTGCTTCGCGGCAAGGCACGCCCTTGGGCTACAGCGCTCTGGGAGCAAAATTCACGGCTCCTTCTGACATATGATGGGTTTGTGAGGGAGTTCAGAACAGTGTTCGATCACCCAAATAGAGGAGAGACCGCTTCAGCCGTGCTGCTGTCAATGAGACAGGGGCGCCGGAGCGCAGCTGCTTATGCAGTCGACTTCCGCATCGCGGCTGCGAGGTCCGGCTGGAATAACACTGCCCTCCACGCCGCCTTCGTAAACGGACTGTCGTTGGTCCTGAAGGAGCTCCTGGTGGCCAAGGACGAACCGCGGGATTTAGACGGGCTTATTGATCTCGTTATACGATTAGACAATCGGTTAGAAGAACGCCGTCGGGAACGAGACGAAGGGCGTGGCCGGGCACGCGCCGTCCCTCTCCCTTCCGGTTCCGACCGAGTTCCGCCCTCCCCACGCTCCACGGCCTCTACGCTCCGTGTGGTGACAGCTCCCCCTGTTGACGAAGCTATGGACACGAGCAGGGCCACATTTAGGGCACCAGATAGACAGAGGAGGCTGGCCCGCGGAGCATGCTTTGTTTGTGGCTCAATAGAGCATCAAGTAAGGGACTGCCCCGAGCGGTTAAAACACCAACGCCCGCCCCTAGACACTGGGTTAGGGGTGGGCCAAAACATTCACGTAGGACACACCCATATTGCCACACGACTCCCAGTGACAATCCTTTATGAGGATTTAACCCTGAAGGCCCCAGCACTGGTGGACACGGGCTCTGAAGGGAATCTGTTAGACAGCAGATGGGCCAGGGAGGTAGGGCTCCCTCTGGTGGCGCTTACCTCGCCTGTGCAGGTGCGGGCACTAGATGGCTCCCTACTCCCTCTAATCACACATAAGACACCACCAGTAACTCTGGTGGTGTCAGGAAATCACCGGGAGGAGATCGAGTTTTTTGTGACTCCTGCCACCTCCCGCGTGATTCTAGGGTTCCCCTGGATGTTAAAACACAATCCCTGGATCGATTGGCCGTCCGGGGTAGTGGTTCAGTGGAGCGAGACCTGCCATTGGGTATGTTTAGGTTCCTCGGTTCCTCCCGGTTCCCAGGCTAAGGAGGAGGTCAGAGTCCCGCCCAATCTGGGGACGGTGCCGGTGGAGTACCATGACCTTGTGGATGTGTTCAGTAAGGATCTGGCGCTCACCCTTCCCCCCCACCGTCCGTACGATTGTGCCATTGATTTGGTTCCAGGCGTTGAGTTTCCGTCCAGCAGGCTGTACAACCTCTCACGACCTGAGCGTGAATCAATGGAGACCTACATCCGGGACTCTTTAGCCGCCGGGTTGATCCGGAATTCCACCTCCCCGATGGGTGCAGGTTTCTTTTTTGTGGGTAAAAAAGACAGCGGACTTCGTCCATGCATTGATTAAAGGGGACTGAACGAAATCACGGTTCGTAATCGATACCCGTTGCCCTTGTTGGATTCAGTGTTCACGCCCCTGCATGGAGCCCAAATATTCACGAAGCTAGATCTTAGAAATGCGTATCACCTGGTTCGGATCCGGAAGGGAGACGAGTGGAAGACGGCATTTAACACCCCCTTAGGTCACTTTGAGTATCTGGTCATGCCGTTCGGCCTCACAAACGCCCCTGCGACGTTCCAAGCATTGGTTAATGATGTCTTGCGAGATTTCCTGCACCGATTCGTCTTCGTATATCTAGACGATATACTCATCTTTTCTCCGGATCCTGAGACTCATGTCCGGCATGTACGTCAGGTCCTGCAGCGGTTGTTGGAGAACCGGCTGTTTGTGAAGGGCGAGAAGTGCGAGTTTCACCGCACTTCTTTGTCCTTCCTGGGGTTTATCATCTCCCCCAACTCCGTCGCTCCTGATCCGGCCAAGGTTGCGGCGGTGAGAGACTGGCCCCAACCCACAAGCTGTAGGAAGCTGCAACAGTTCCTCGGCTTTGCAAATTTCTACAGGAGGTTCATTAAGGGCTACAGTCAGGTAGTTAGCCCCCTGACAGCCCTGACCTCACCAAAAGTCCCCTTCACCTGGTCGGATCGTTGCGATGCCGCGTTCAAGGAGTTGAAACGACGCTTCTCGTCTGCACCCGTTCTGGTGCAGCCCGATCCTAGTCGCCAGTTAGTGGTTGAAGTGGACGCCTCGGACTCAGGGATAGGAGCTGTGCTTTCCCAGAGCGGGAAGACCGATAAGGTCCTTCACCCGTGTGCCTATTTTTCCCGCAGGTTGACCCCGGCCGAACGGAACTATGACGTCGGCAATCGAGAACTTCTTGCGGTGAAAGAGGCTCTTGAAGAGTGGAGACATCTGTTGGAGGGAACGTCCGTGCCATTCACGGTTTTCACTGACCACCGGAACCTGGAGTATATCAGGACTGCCAAGCGGCTGAACCCCAGGCAAGCCCGCTGGTCACTGTTCTTCGGCCGTTTTGACTTCCGGATCACCTACCGTCCCGGGACCAAAAACCAGAGATCGGATGCCTTGTCCTGGGTACATGAAGATGAAGTCAAAGCGGAGTTGTCGGATCCACCGGAACCCATCATCCCGGAGTCCACTATCGTGGCCACCCTCACCTGGGACGTAGAGAGAACCGTCCGGGAGGCCCTGGCACGAAGCCCGGACCCCGGAACTGGGCCGAAGAACAAACTATACGTCCCACCAGAAGCTAGGGCTGCAGTCCTGGACTTCTGTCACGGCTCCAAGCTCTACTGTCATCCAGGGGTGCGAAGAACCGTGGCAGTTGTCCGGCAGCGCTTCTGGTGTGCGTCCCTAGAGGCCGACGTCTGGGATTATATCCAGGCCTGCACCACCTGCGCCAGGGGCAAGGCTGACCATCGCAGGGCATCAGGACTACTCCAGCCGCTGCCTGTGCCTCATCGCCCCTGGTCACACATCGGCCTGGATTTTGTCACGGGCCTCCCGCCGTCCCAGGGTAACACCACCATCCTCACGATAGTGGACCGATTCTCCAAGGTGGCCCACTTCGTGGCCCTCCCGAAGCTCCCAACAGCCCAGGAGACAGCGGACCTCCTGGTCCACCACGTCGTCCGGCTGCATGGGATTCCAACAGACATCGTCTCCGATCGCGGTCCCCAGTTCTCCTCGCAAGTCTGGAGGAGCTTCTGCCGGGAACTGGGGGCCACGGTGAGTCTCTCGTCCGGGTACCACCCTCAGACCAACGGGCAAGCAGAACGGGTAAACCAGGAGGTGGAACAGGCCTTGCGCTGCGTGACTGCCGCGCACCCGGCGGCCTGGAGTACCCATTTGGCCTGGATCGAGTATGCCCATAACAGCCAGGTGTCTTCAGCCACCGGCCTCTCCCCTTTTGAGGTGTGTCTGGGGTATCAGCCCCCGTTGTTTCCGGTGGTTGAGGGAGAGGTCGGTGTGCCCTCGGTCCAGGCCCACCTACGGAAGTGCCGTCGGGTGTGGCGTGCCGCCCGTTCTGCTTTGCTAAAGGCCCGGACGAGGGCAAAAGCCCATGCAGACCGTCGGCGGACCCCGGCCCCTGCGTATCAGCCAGGGCAGGAGGTGTGGTTATCCACAAAGGACATTCCCCTCAAAGTGGACTCCCCCAAGTTACAGGACCGTTACATCGGCCCTTTCAAAATCCGTAAGGTCATCAGTCCAGCCGCAGTGAGGCTTCAGCTTCCGACCTCACTGTGGATCCATCCTGTGTTTCATGTGTCCCGAATCAAACCACATCACACCTCACCCCTCTGTACTCCGGGTCCGGCGCCGCCTCCTGCCCGGATCATCGATGGCGAGCCGGCTTGGACGGTACGCCGGCTCTTGGATGTCCGTAGGATGGGCCGGGGCTTCCAGTATTTGGTGGACTGGGAGGGGTACGGTCCCGAAGAACGCTCCTGGGTGAAGAGGAGCTTCATCCTGGACCCGGCCCTCCTGGCCGATTTCTACCGCCGCCACCCGGACAAGCCTGGTTGGGCGCCAGGAGGCGCCCGTTGAGGGGGGGGTCCTGTTGTGTGGGCCACCAGAAGAGGAGGTACTGCTGGCCCACCACCAGAGGGCGCCCTGTCTGGAGTGTGGGCTCCAGGCACCAGAGGGCGCAGCCGCCTCACAGGAGCAGCCAGGGTGACAGCTGTCACGCATCACCTGCAACAGCTGTTACCAATCATCTGATCGGCAGGGGTACATCAGCAGGACGACGTCTCCACCTCTTTGCCGAGATATCGTTCTACCTGGAAGGTAACATACTCAGCTGACTGTTTGACAGTGATCTTTTGTGACTTTTGTGCGACTCCTTTTCCAACGAGAGGTGGAGGTAGTTTTCCTGCCGTGCGGATTGCTGGGTGCAAACGCACCCACATTTAATTGTTTTTTGTTCCTCGCCAGCAGTACCAGGTCCGACACGCGGAGGCAGTGGCCACCTGGGAGTTCGGGACATGGCGGCTCCAGTATTCCCGGGGTCTGGTGGCGGAGGAAATCGTGTGGTTCCGGTTCTGCTTTGGACAGACGTCTCCTATCTTCGAGCCTGCCCACACGACACCTTTTGTGATTTGGCTTTTGTCTATTGTTGTAATCTGTTGTATTTGTTGTGCCCATTCACAACAGTAAAGTGTTGTTATTTGACCTCCTCCATTGTCCGTTCATTTGCGCCCCCTGTTGTGGGTCCGTGTACCTACACTTTCCCAACACCAATGTCAATATTGGCCCTGCATTTATCAGTCTAGCATAAAGTCGCTGCACCTGTTTGACACTCTTGGTCTGGTGCCAAAACTCAATAATTTTTGTTCGCTGTTGTATGGTTAATCTTGGCATTTTCCTGAGTCTTGCTTGGCATCAACATAAACTTCAGGGTTTCTGCAAGTAAAAAAGAAACATAACTGATTAAGTTTGTAGCATTTAAGGGTCAAACCGAGTGTTTTAAATGTTGTATATTTTTGGGATACCCTATATACTATAATGTGCTAGAGCGTAACGCTTGCGACAACAGTTGGAGGCATCTTCTTTAGTCTGTAGAAGCCTGAAACAAAGAAATTCTGTCCATTAGTTCCTGGTATTATTGAACAAGTAATATAATTATTCTAGTGAAGCAGAGTAGGAGATATAGCTAAGGTTTTGACACAAATAAATCAAGGACTTATTCTCAGCGTTATGCTTCCGACAGTTTTACCTTGCTTTATAGAAACATGAAGTTTTTTTCTAGGAAATGACATTTCTACCTTTACAAAAATCTATTACTGTGTGTTAGCATGAAGCACAAACAAACAAAGTGACAAAATACAAGGTTATTTCTTTAACATTCAACTTTAAATGATAATGCATATCTCTGGAACCATGCAGAATCTTTCCATGAAATTTTCAGTACCTGTCAAAGAGACTATAGGCAACTCACAGATAAATGTGGATGGTGCTAAATAAAACTAATGGCTTGTTCATGACAAATGCAATGCAAATCAGCAGTTAGGCTTCATTATTTTTGAACTAGACCTTATGTGTGAAGGGGCCCAAATATAAATGAGCGGATTTTTGTTGAGACACTTGCTGCAGATAAGCTCATACATTTGAGACACCAACACCACAATACCACACGTACCATCAAGAGCCAAGCAGAAATGATGCAAACAAAAAGGTACATGGAGCAAAACCCTCAAACAGAATCACAAGCAAGTAAACATCACATGGTGAGAAGCAGAGCCACCAAAGAGCCACCGGATGCTCTTTCTGATGCAACTCCACATTACATGGAGAATGGGCACAGTTGGTCTTGAACCAGGAACCTTCTGTTTTGAAAGCGAGCTTGGCTCAAACATATACCACACTCAAAAATTTCAGGATGGTGAGTTAAACTACTTTCCAGAAAGCTACAGAAACTGAGGGACAGGCGGAGGGTGAATATGACCCTGCAGCCGTGGTGGACTGAGGGGTGAAAATAATAGAGGTAAAGGGTCTATTTGCACAAAATCAAAATTCATGTTTGATTCTTGCTGCAGTTCAGCTGTGATCACATATTAGCAGAAGGGAAATGTGGGTGTAGCTGTGGGTGGTTTGATGATACATCAAGCTGTTATACAGCCCAGAAAATCTATTACTGGTCATCTCAAAAGTCTTAATTTGGAGAATGAATGACTGATGCAATGCAGGTGCAATTATGTCAGTGGGAATAAAAAAATCCAACAAAAATGTCATGTTCGGGTCACGCTCATCAAGATCAATCGACTTTCAGCTTTAACTGAAGGGGTTTTATAAAAATATCACATTAACCATTTAGTAATTGCAGCCATTTCTATACATTTTCAAAAACTCAAAATAATGGGTTCATCTAAATATCAAGGTTACTCTTAACTCAAGTCACCACTTTCCAGCCATTTTCCTACTGACATGTCAGGGGGTGTATACATGAACATTTCCAAGTCACTGAATACGTTTAGACTTCATTCACATCACAAAAACAGCTTCTTTCCATCCGCAGCTACACAGTAAAATCACCAGTGTTGAATTAACACTGCCAGTGTACATATGGTCATAATACACTGGTGATTTTACTGTGTAGACTTATAAATAATGCCAGAGACCCCCATTTACCCTGACCCCCCACCCACCCCCACTTCCACAAAGTACAGACTGGTCATCCTGGCAGCCCCATTCCACTACGTTACATTTATTTAACAGGGAACATAATCTTGCCTATTTGTCTATTTGACTCCTTTACATCTTACAGAAGTTTTTTCTTTTTCTTTTTATTGTTGTTTATGCACCATTAACACCAGATCAAATTCTTTGTACGTGAGAATTATTAAGCAATATTATCACTTTACCGGGGCGTTGCTGGGCCGGTATCGTAGATTTACGTTGACGCTACCTGGCTATACCTGCCCGCTGTGCGTAAACAAATGACGTCATAGCACGCGCAGCCCAAGAACTGTCCACAGAGGAAAAAAAATAAAAGAAAAACTGCCTGCAGAGGAAAAGATAAAAAGGCGAGAAGTGTGTGTTGGTCCCAATATGGATATTCCGGATGATTTTCTCATGGATAGTACGACAATGAACAGCACCCAAAGCAGCCAGTTTGATAAGGACGCCCTGCCGAATTTGGAGAGCAGCGCGCGCCAGCTGACACGACAAAAGTTAAAGTGAGCCAACTTTTTATGTACGAGTTGCGTGTTGTGTATTTCAGTAAAGTGATAATAATACAAATAACATGCTGTTGTCGTGTGGTATGCATTTTTGTGAGTCCCTCCGTCCATGCCCAGTCGCCCAAAATACAGCTATTCGCCCGAGTTAGACAAGGGCGAATATCTGTCATTTTGGGCGACTGGGCATGGACGGAGGGCCTCTTGAAAATGCATACCGCCCTCCAAAAGCATGTTATTGTATTAATACAGTATGATACTGTGTTGTAAATATGTCTGGAGTGGGAAGTTTTAAAAAAAAAAGTGTGACTGTACAAGAAGGAGACTAATGAGGGAAGTCACCAAACCACCCATGAGAACTTTGAATTGGTTATAGGCTTGTGTGGCAGAACATGATGCACGGTGCAACTTTGTTACATCACTGGTTATATGGCTTCGTGGTGGAGGGGAACAGAGAAGAATTTCCTTAAAATGTAGAAATGACAGTTTGCCAAAAGGCACTTGGCATCCTCAAGCTTGGACATGATTTATTTTTTTGTTTGAGAATAATTCCCTGTTCCACTCCACCACAAAGCTGTGGCTGCTGATGCAGCAGACAAAAGCTGCACTATGCACAGTTTCTTCAGAAGCCCATGTCTCCTCCTTGCACAGTCACTCAGTTGTTGTTGTTGTTTGGGGTTTTTTTTTTCTACTCCTGACAAGATTTATCAGTAGAGTACTGGTTGTAAAAGTGATGATTAATATTAACAATAATCTATATACTGAGTTTGTCCAATTACTTTTGGATGTTGAAAATATAAATGGCTGTAATCCCTGAATGGTCCAACTATTTATTAACCTGACTTTATAATGTCCACCTAAACATTTTGGTTTGTGTTCACAAAGATGTGATCGAGCAGAAATCTGTGGTGAGGTATGAGCCCAGCTGGTCCAACATTTACACAAAATCATGCAGTAAATTTACATTCAAGTACTATGTAAGTGTACACAGGCTAAACAGGGATGAAGATTTAACTCTGATTGCTAGAACGTGTTGCTTTGGTAATAATGACACTGACTGTTATTATGCTGTTGGTAGCGGTATGTCCTCTGAGTGTCCTAGTTTTTGTTTAACTCAATTGGGGTTTTTGAAGTATTTAATTCCTTCCTAATTTGAATACAGTGAGCTGCAGGAGACAAACTCTCACCAAGTAGTTTAAATGTCATATAATACATCTTGGATAAAAACCTGCCAGCTCTCGTCAGACACTCTTGACCCCTCACTGTCTCACCACCTGTCTCTCAATGTGTCCGTCTGCAGGCTTTACTGCACAGCAGAGCATCGTCTGTCATCACTTCTTTAGGATGACAGCGTCAGTTCATTCACATGTATTTCTGTGCTTCTCTAAAGCTTCTCTTCTCTAAAGTTGTTGTTTGTAGTGTACATTGCTCCATCTCACCCTTATTGCCTGATTTTTGGTCTTTTCTTCCGCCTTTACTACCGAGCTGGGTCCTTTCTCAAAATATTCTCTCACGCTTCTTCACCTATCCTCTTCATCCTCCTTTCTGTCTCATGACCATCAGAGTTGTCTGGAAGATGCAGGATACAGTTTTCAATAGGAAACATGGGGGGGGGGGGGGGGGGGCAGGACGGGACTAGAATATATTTTTTTAAATAATAATCAAAATACCCCCCCCCCCCCCAAAAAAAAAAGAATAAAAGTGTCTCTAAGATAAGTGTTTTCAGTATTATTTTTCTTCTACCATCTTATAATGGTCCATTTTTAAAACTGTAATATCTGGAAAACTATTTGAGCTGGATCCTTCAAATTTTTTCAAACAAATATCTGGTGCCCCGACTCTATGAATGTGGACTCTCAGGAGTTTGGGCCCTTGATTTTCTTTAAAAATGTGACATTGCACCATTGGGCAGCAGATATGAAGACCTGCAGAGATTAAAGTTTTAAAAGGTACAAGACTCATTATGAACAAGCAGTTTTTCACACAGAAAGGTGCCATACATATTCTAAAATTAGGTGAATCAAGTGAATACTTTCAGAGATATTAAAGCTCAAAATTTGGGGGTGAAAATTCCTCTAAAATCAATGCGATATTCCCCAGATATGACACCATGTAGCAAATCCAAGTCTACTTTTTCTTTATTCTTTTTAAGAAGAGCAAGTTTTTGTATTATAGCCAAGCTGTTGGGGAAAGTGTAGTGACACGGACCCACAACAGGGGGCGCAAATGAACGGTCGACAGATGAGCCAAAAGGTAACAATTTAATGTTGTGAATGTGCACAACGATTATACAGACAATCACAGAATCTGATAGCAGTCAATACACAAAGGTGACGTGTGGGCAGGCTCGAGGATAGAAGACGTCTGTCCTGAGAAGAGCCGGAACCACACGATTTCCACCGCCACAGAACCCGATGAATACTGGAGCCGCCAAGTCCCGAATTCCCAGGTGATCACCGTCCCCGACTGTCGGATCTGGTACTGCTGGTGAGGAGCACAAACAGTGAGATGTGGGTGTGTGCACACCCAGTAACAAAACAGTCAGAAGGTGGAAAGTCACCTCCACCTCTAATCACACACTCGTGCAGCTCCTGTTAAACCACTTATCTGGATTGGGTGTGAAGCGTAGCCGTCGCTGTTCGCATCAAACGCCAATCCAGCTGATAAGGCACACCACAGGAAAACGGCTGCAAAAGAGTTCAGACTATTATTTAAGTTTAAGTCAGCAGAGAAATTACCTTCACAGGTAGATGATATCTCGGCAGCGAGGTGGAGATGACGTCCGGCTTTTATGGAGTGGATTGATGAAGTGGAGATGGGTGACAGCTGTCATGAGTTGATGAGTGACAGCTGTCAACCCCAGCTGTGTCCACGGCGGCAGCGCCTTCTCGTGCCTGAAGCCCGCACTTCAGGCAGGGCTCCCTCTGGTGGTGGGCCAGCAGTACCTCCTCTTCTGGCGGCCCACACAACACAAGCTTTGTGATTGTGTTCTCTTTCATCTTCTTTTTACTTTTGAAATACTGCTGTATCTGTATACAGTGGCCTCCCACTGGATAACACTTGTAGAAAAATAAAAAACAGTTTTCCAGATAGTTTTGAAATTTTGCACAGTGATTCTCATATACTCAGTGAAACATCATGGGACAGACAGATCCAAGGATTCAGCATTCTCTGTTAAACACTCCTGATAGTCCACGTTCATCAAGTCAAGGTACCAGATATTTATTATAAAAATTTGAATGGCCAAAATCATGTAGTTTTCAAGATATTGCAGATTTTAAAAGGTGCCTATAAAAATAATAATAATTGTTTAAAAAATGCAAGAAACATTCTAGCAATCCAGCAAACAAAACTTTTTCCACTTTTCTGATTAAGAATTCCATCTTCCCCTGGTTGTTGTTTTTGTTTTTTTTTCCCTTCCAGGCAAATCTGTGCTGACGAGGTGGGAGGCCTACGATAAACATGTTGTGTGGGCCGCTGAAGAGGAGGTACTGCTGGCCCACCACCACCAGAGGGCGCCGTGCCTGGAGTGCGGGCTCCAGGCACCAGAGGGCGCTGCCGCCTCACAGGAGCAGCCGGGGTGACAGCTGTCACTTATCACCGACGACAGCTGTCATCAATCACCAGATCTACAGAGGTATATCAGCAAGACGGCATCTCCACCTCATGGCCGAGATATCGCTCTACTAAGGAGGTAACGATCTCAGCTGACTGTGTTGACAGGAATATCTGTTACTTGTGTGAGTTGGACAGTATTCATTCTGTTCCTTTTTTCGACGAGAGGTGGAGGTGGTTTCCCACCATACGTGTTGCTGGGTGCACACGCACCCACTTCTAATTGTGTTTGCTCCTCGCCAGCAGTACCAGATCCGACACGCGGAGGCAGTGGCCACCTGGGAGTTCGGGACTTGGCGGCTCCAGTATTCCCGGGGTTCGGTGGCAGAGGAAATCGTGTGGTTCCGGTTCGACTTCGGACTGATGTCTCCTATCTTCGAGCCTGCCCACATGACATCTTGTATTTGACTTCATTCACTATTGTAATCTGTTGTTGTTGTGCATTTTCACAACAGTAAAGTGTTGTATTTGGCTTTATCCATTGTCCGTTCATTTGCGCCCCCTGTTGTGGGTCCGTGCTCCTACACTTTCCCAACAGGATATCTCGGCCAATGTCATGGATCCCGAGGGGCGTCAACCGGCTGTTGAACGGCCAATGGAAGAACAGGGCACACAGGCGTCCGCAGGAGGAATGATCGGTGAGTTGCAGCGTATCCTCACCGCTTTCACGGCTCGGATGGATTTAATGACCGAGCAGAACGTCCTCCTTAACCGCAGGGTGGAGGCTCTCGCCGCGCAGGTGGAAGCGCGCCCTCAGGGCGATGCTGCGGCTCTCCCTCCTGTCGACCCTGTGCGAAACAATGACATTCCACAGGTCGTTCAACGACCCCTCCCACCATCCCCGGAAGCATACATAAGCCCGCCAGAGCCGTACGACGGTTGTGTGGAGACGTGCACTGATTTCCTTATGCAGTGTTCGCTCGTCTTCGCACAACGTCCCGTTATGTACGCGACTGATGCTAGTAAAGTAGCTTATGTCATAAATTTGGTTCGTGGTGAGGCACGCGCTTGGGCTACAGCGCTCTGGGAGCAGAATTCACGGCTCCTTCAGGTGTATGATGGGTTTGTGAGGGAGTTCAGAACAGTGTTCGATCACCCAAATAGAGGTGAGACCGCTTCAGCCGTGCTGCTGTCAATGAGACAGGGGCGCCGGAGTGCAGCTGCCTATGCAGTCGACTTCCGCATCGCGGCTGCAAGGTCCGGCTGGAATAGCACTGCCCTCCGCGCCGCCTTTGTAAACGGACTGTCACTGGTTCTAAAGGAGCACCTGGTGGCTAAGGACGAACCGCGGGATTTAGATGGGCTTATCGATTTCGTCATACGATTAGACAATCGGTTAGAAGAACGCCGTCGGGAACGAGACGAAGGGCGTGGCCGGGCACGCGTCGTCCCTCTCCCTTCCGGTTCCGACCGCGTTCCGCCCTCCCCACGCTCCACGGCCCCTGCGCTCCGTGTGGTGACAGCTCCCCCTGCTGACGAAGCTATGGACACGAGCAGGGCCACATTTAGGGCACCAGATAGACAGAGGAGGCTGGCCCGCGGAGCATGTTTTGTTTGTGGCTCGATAGAGCATCAGGTAAGAGACTGCCCCGAGCGGTTAAACGCCAACGCCCGCCCCTAGAAACTGGGCTAGGGGTGGGCCGAGACATTCACGTGGGACACACCCACATTGCCACACGACTCCCAGTTACAATCCTGTATGAGGATTTAACCCTGAAGGCCCCAGCACTAGTGGACACGGGCTCTGAAGGGAATCTGTTAGACAGCAGATGGGCCAGGGAGATAGGGCTCCCTCTGGTGGCTCTTACCTCGCCTGTGCAGGTACGGGCACTAGATGGCTCCCTCCTCCCTCCAATCACACACAGGACACCACCTGTAACTCTGGTGGTGTCAGGAAATCACCGGGAGGAGATTGAGTTTTTTGTGACTCCAACTACCTCCCGTGTGATTTTAGGGTTCCCTTGGATGTTAAAACACAATCCCCGGATCGATTGGCCATCCGGGGTAGTGGTTCAGTGGAGCGAGACCTGCCATCGGGTGTGTTTAGGTTCCTCGGTACCTCCCGGTTCCCAGGCTAAGGAGGAGGTCCGAGTCCCACCCAATCTAGGGACGGTGCCGGTGGAGTACCACGACCTTGTGGATGTGTTCAGCAAGGATCTGGCGCTCACCCTTCCCCCCCACCGTCCGTACGATTGTGCCATTGATTTGGTTCCAGGCGGTGAGTTCCCGTCCAGCAGGCTGTACAACCTCTCACGACCTGAGCGCGAATCAATGGAGACCTACATCCGGGACTCTTTAGCCGCCGGGTTGATCCGGAATTCCACCTCCCTGATGGGTGCAGGTTTCTTTTTTGTGGGTAAAAAAGATGGCGGACTTCGTCCATGCATTGATTACAGGGGACTGAACGAAATCACGGTTCGTAATCGATACCCGTTGCCCCTGTTGGATTCGGTGTTCACGCCCCTGCATGGAGCCCGAATATTCACCAAACTAGATCTTAGAAATGCGTATCACCTGGTTCGGATCCGGAAGGGAGACGAGTGGAAGACGGCATTTAACACCCCCTTAGGTCACTTTGAGTACCTGGTCATGCCGTTCGGTCTTACAAACGCCCCCGCGACGTTCCAAGCTTTGGTTAATGATGTCTTGCGGGATTTCCTGCACCGATTCGTCTTCGTGTATCTAGACGATATACTCATCTTTTCTCCGGATCCTGAGACCCATGTCCGACATGTACGTCAGGTCCTGCAGCGGTTGTTGGAGAACCGGCTGTTTGTGAAGGGCGAGAAGTGTGAGTTCCACCGCACATCTTTGTCCTTCCTGGGATTTATCATCTCCTCCAACTCCGTCGCTCCTGATCCGGCCAAGGTTGCGGCGGTGAGAGACTGGCCCCAACCCACAAGCCGTAGGAAGCTGCAACAGTTCCTCGGCTTTGCTAATTTCTACAGGAGGTTCATTAAGGGCTACAGTCAGGTAGTTAGCCCCCTGACAGCCCTGACCTCACCAAAAGTCCCCTTCACCTGGTCGGATCGTTGCGATGCCGCGTTCAAGGAGTTGAAACGACGCTTCTCGTCTGCACCCGTTCTGGTGCAGCCCGATCCTAGCCGCCAGTTAGTGGTTGAAGTGGACGCCTCGGACTCAGGGATAGGAGCTGTGCTGTCCCAGAGCGGGAAGACCGATAAGGTCCTTCACCCGTGTGCCTATTTTTCCCGCAGGTTGACCCCGGCCGAACGGAACTATGACGTCGGCAATCGAGAACTCCTTGCGGTGAAAGAGGCCCTAGAAGAGTGGAGACATCTGTTGGAGGGAACGTCCGTGCCATTCACGGTTTTCACTGACCACCGGAACCTGGAGTATATCAGGACCGCCAAGCGGCTGAATCCCAGGCAAGCCCGCTGGTCACTGTTCTTCAGCCGTTTTGACTTCCGGATCACCTACCGTCCCGGGACCAAAAACCAGAGATCGGATGCTTTGTCCCGGGTACATGAAGACGAAGTCAAAACGGAGTTGTCGGATCCACCGGAACCCATCATCCCGGAGTCCACTATCGTGGCCACCCTCACCTGGGACGTAGAGAGAACCGTCCGGGAGGCCCTGGCACGAAGCCCGGACCCCGGAACTGGACCGAAGAATAGACTTTACGTCCCACCAGAAGCTAGGGCTGCAGTCCTGGACTTCTGTCACGGCTCTAAGGTCTCCTGTCATCCAGGGGTGCGAAGAACCGTGGCAGTTGTCCGGCAGCGCTTCTGGTGGGCGTCCCTAGAGGCCGACGTCCGGGAGTATATCCAGGCCTGTACCACCTGCGCCAGGGGCAAGGCCGACCATCGCAAGGCTTCGGGATTGTTACAGCCGCTGCCCATGCCTCATCGCCCCTGGTCCCACATCGGCCTGGATTTTGTTACGGGCCTCCCGCCGTCCCAGGGCAACACCACCATTCTCACGATAGTGGACCGATTCTCCAAGGCGGCCCATTTCGTGGCCCTCCCGAAGCTCCCAACAGCCCAGGAGACAGCGGACCTCCTGGTCCACCACGTCGTCCGGCTGCACGGGATTCCAACAGACATTGTCTCCGATCGCGGTCCCCAGTTCTCCTCGCACGTCTGGAGGAGCTTCTGCCGGGAACTGGGGGCCACGGTCAGTCTCTCATCCGGGTATCATCCCCAAACCAACGGGCAAGCAGAACGGGCCAATCAAGAGATGGAGCAGACCCTGCGTTGCGTGACAGCCGTGCACCCGGCGGCCTGGAGTACCCATCTGGCCTGGATCGAGTATGCCCACAACAGCCAAGTGTCGTCCGCCACCGGCCTCTCCCCTTTTGAGGTGTGTCTGGGGTATCAGCCCCCGTTGTTCTCGGTGGTTGAGGGAGAGGTCGGTGAGCCCTCGGTCCAGGCCCACCGGCGGAAGTGCCGTCGGGTGTGGCGTGCCGCCCGTTCTGCTTTGCTGAGGGCCCGGATGAGGACAAAGGCCCATGCAGACCGGCGGCGGACCCCGGCTCCTACGTATCGTCCTGGGCAGGAAGTGTGGTTGTCAACCAAGGACATTCCACTGCAAGTGGCCTCCCCAAAATTACAGGAACGGTACATAGGTCCATTTAAGATCCTCAAGGTCATCAGTCCCACCGCAGTGAGACTTCAGCTTCCAGCCTCACTGCGAATCCATCCCGTGTTCCACGTGTCAAGGATTAAACCGCATCACACCTCACCCCTCTGCACTCCGGGTCCGACACCACCTCCTGCCCGGATCATCGATGGCGAGCCGGCTTGGACAGTGCGCCGGCTTTTGGATGTCCGACGGATGGGCCGGGGCTTCCAGTATTTGGTGGACTGGGAGGGGTACGGCCCCGAAGAACGCTCCTGGGTGAAGAAGAGCTTCATCCTGGACCCGGCCCTCCTGGCCGACTTCTACCGCCGCCACCCGGACAAGCCCGGTCGGGCGCCAGGAGGCGCCCGTTGAGGGGGGGGTCCTGTTGTGTGGGCCGCTGAAGAGGAGGTACTGCTGGCCCACCACCACCAGAGGGCGCCCTGCCTGGAGTGCGGGCTCCAGGCACCAGAGGGCGCTGCCACCTCACAGGAGCAGCCGGGGTGACAGCTGTCACTTTTCACCGACGACAGCTGTCATCAATCACCAGATCTACAGAGGTATATCAGCAAGACGGCATCTCCACCTCATGGCCGAGATATCGCTCTACTAAGGAGGTAACGATCTCAGCTGACTGTGTTGACAGGAATATCTGTTACTTGTGTGAGTTGGACAGTATTCATTCTGTTCCTTTTTTCAACGAGAAGTGGAGGTGGTTTCCCACCATACGTGTTGCTGGGTGCACACGCACCCACTTCTAATTGTGTTTGCTCCTCGATAGCAGTACCAGATCCGACACGCGGAGGCAGTGGCCACCTGGGAGTTCGGGACTTGGCGGCTCCAGTATTCCCGGGGTTCGGTGGCGGAGGAAATCGTATGGTTCCGGTTCGACTTCGGACTGATGTCTCCTATCTTCGAGCCTGCCCACATGACATCTTGTATTTGACTTCATTCACTATTGTAATCTGTTGTTGTTGTGCATTTTCACAACAGTAAAGTGTTGTATTTGGCTTTATCCATTGTCCGTTCATTTGCGCCCCCTGTTGTGGGTCCGTGCTCCTACACTTTCCCAACAAAACAGTCATGAACCTTTTATTGCATTTATGGTGCATCAGCACTGTTGATTATAATCGTATTTGACTGCAATGATTTCTTTCCATGGTTTAATGTTGTATACTGTGAACAACATAAGGTGCACTCCCAGCAGCACAAACGGTCCGGAGCCAGAACAGTTCGGACCCAAGGACCCCGCCGACACCCCCCAGGTGGCCGCGACCAACCGAGTCTGTGAAAGAAGAAACCATCATGTGAGTCCACCACTCCACACACAGAGAGAACACTCAAAGGTGTACATAAACAGCAAACACTTCCTGGCTTAATCACCAATCAGCTTCCCACCCTGCAGGCATGGAACACCCAGTTCAATTCTCCACTGCAGTGGAAGCTGATTAAACGACTAACATAACAGCTCAATATAATAAGGTGTGAGGGACACCACATCTACTGACTGTACTCATGTTAGTCACAAAACCTAAAGTACCTCAGGAAGTGTGCTAACGAGCGTGAGACCTCACCCCCTCCTCTTTCACAGACCATGGCATCAAAACTGGTACGGTCTCTGCATCCAAGATGATGAGATGGCTCTCTAGACGACGATCTCACCCGTCTGGTCACAAGGTCGAGTCTCTGGCAAATACACACTGTGTACTCCAGACTTAAATGCAACCATGCCCCAATCCATAAAAATGCACCACAGCTGTGAGTCCTGACGAGCTGCACATGACCAGCCTCAGGTGATCAGGGTGAGGTCCTGATAACTCAGCCACACAGCCACTCAGTCCTGAACGCATGCCACCTGGAAGGAAAAACAAAAGACAGAGAACAGAAGACAGAAACAAAAGGCAGCCAGGCACCCCAGCCATACAACAGCACCCCACCCTCACGGGAAGCCTCCCGGCGACCACACAAACCTGGCCCAGGAAAAACACCCCCCTCCAGGGACCATGGCTGGAAACAGTATCTGCATTCATCTTCCAACTGAATCTTCATTTAACAGAACTGTTGACGTCATCTCCTCTGACTGCATCTTTGCCTTTGTTTCTGACATTCAATTTGCACAGGTGTGGCCAGGAGTTCTTGAACCTGTGCGGTCAGCCTTTGTCCAACCTTGTTTAAAGTCTGATTAGTCATAAAACAAAAAAGACAAACACAAACAACCAAACCACCCCCCCTCCCCAGAGGACCATCCCATCAAACCCCGGGAAGAGGAAAAAAGAAAAACACAACCCAAACTTAAGTTTGCAAACAAAAAACACTAACACCCCCCCCCCGGACGACATGTAGGGACCAACACCCCCCAGAGGACATCCCGCCAGCTCCAGGAGTAATAACCACAGCCGAGATCCCTCTGGGATCCAAAGTCACCCACGGGGACTCCCAGCGCCTCCCAGAGGACCGTTCCATCAAACCCCAGGAGACGCCCCCCCTCATGACTAACAGACCCAGCCCTGGCCGTCTATGGCTAGATGGACCCACAGCCCTTTCCCCCCAGAGGACACCACAGTCACACCCTGAGGGCGGAAACTGGGGGGAAAAACAAAAGAAAAAAAAAACATACAAACAAAACAACCCCAACCCCACCCCCTCGGCGCAGTGGAAACTGGAAGTACGTCCAGTGTCACCAACCACGACTATACCCCAGAAGTCAACCGGGAGGAGTGGAACAGCGGTAATGGCAGACGGCACAAAACGGCGCCACCCCTCCGACTTCCAAACCAGCCACCAGCTGCGGGTATATTCCACTGCCCCAAACCTCAGCTACGCCAATGGCAGACGGCTCAAAGGCGTGCTGAAACCGGAGGTGGAACAGGGAATCAAAAAAAAAAAAAAAAACACCCCGAACCCCCTCCCCTCCCGGGTGCAGAGGTTATCCGGGAAACGCCCAGCATAACCGAACTGCACCACTCCAGCAACGCCGACAACCTACGGCTCACACGGCTGGAGCCAGAGGAGAGGGCACAACAAAAAAAACAAAAACAAAGAAAAAAGAAAAAACAACCCAATTACCCCCCCATCACCCCCCAGAGGACCATCCCATCAAACCCTGGGAGGTGAAACCAAAAGAAATAAAAAGAAAGACTAACAGACCAACACAAGGTCACCTGAGTCCTGTCCATACTCCAGACAGCCTGCAAGGTCACGACCCCAGAACACTAATAGTGTAGAAAATCCCACACAAAAACCAACTCAAAAAAACACCCACAAAAAATGAACCAACACAAAACTAATAAGTGACTTATACCGTCAAGCTCAAACAAATGGAACACACCTGTTCCACCTTAAGAGCTATGACGGTAATGTGACTCAGTCACCAACAGGGGGAGCCAAAGTGCTAAAAATAAAAAACCCCTTTGGTAACCGAGAAAACAACTCATGCTGCTTTCCCAGTGCGCAGCTACGTGTAACACACAACCAAAATGTGCTTCAACTAAATTACGCCGGAGCTGACACAACAGACGCAGTAGCTATCTTCACCCGGGGAAACGGGGCTACAACTGTAACACAGGAAGCACAGCGACCCGTGCCACAGAACTCCGCCGTGCACGTTCACCCATTACAGACACACTCATGCAGCTCCCGTTTTACCTCTTATCCGGTCGAAGTGTGACGCGAAGCCGTCGCTATTCACACTCCACAACAACCCACGGATAAGGCAACAACACAGGAACACGGCTGCAAGAGAGCTCAAATCACTATTCAATAATGGGTTCTCCGACACGCACCATCCGGGCGGAGAGCACCCGCAACTGATCCGGATAACTTCTGACGTCTGCTGCCGCCTTCCCGGTGCAGAACTGCCTCTGCTACCGCTGGGTCCGTGATGTATTGGCCAGAGACTACTGTTATGTGTCGGACGCGGGCGGAGGACCGGCCAGCGTTTGAAGGACCCAGTATAAAATAAGCAGAGCACGGTTCAAAGGATAACAGAATTTAATAACATAACAGTGAGTGCTGAATTACAAACAAATAAGTGCGCGGTCTGGCGAGGTGGAAAGACGGTGCGCTCCCACCAGCACAAACGGTCCGGAGCCAGAACAGTTCGAACCCAAGGACCCGCCGACACCCCCCAGGTGGCCGCGACCAACCGAGTCTGTGAAAGAAGAAACCATCATGTGAGTCCACCACTCCACACACAGAGAGACCACTCAAAGGTGTACATAAACAGCAAACACTTCCTGGCTTAATCACCAATCAGCTTCCCACCCTGCAGGCATGGAACACCCAGTTCAATTCTCCACTGCAGTGGAAGCTGATTAAACGACTAACATAACAGCTCAATATAATAAGGTGTGAGGGACACCACATCTACTGACTGTACTCATGTTAGTCACAAAACCTAAAGTACCTCAGGAAGTGTGCTGACGAGCGTGAGACCTCACCCCCTCCTCTTTCACAGACCATGGCATCAAACCTGGTACGGTCTCTGCATCCATGATGATGAGATGGCTCTCTAGACGACGATCTCACCCGTCTGGTCACAAGGTCGAGTCTCTGGCAAATACACACTGTGTACTCCAGACTTAAATGCAACCATGCCCCAATCCATAAAAATGCACCACAGCTGTGAGTCCTGACGAGCTGCACATGACCAGCCTCAGGTGATCAGGGTGAGGTCCTGATAACTCAGCCACACAGCCACTCAGTCCTGAACGCATGCCACCTGGAAGGAAAAACAAAAGACAGAGAACAGAAGACAGAAACAAAAGGCAGCCAGGCACCCCAGCCATACAACAGTGCACATCTGTAATTTGGGGGCCACAAAAACTAAACTGAAAACTACAGTATTTTAATATAGTTGATTTAAAACTGTTCCAATAATACTGAAAAGTATACTATTCCAAACTATACCTTTTTGGAATCTTTGTGATCAGACAAATAATGTGTTATACACGCAACAAAAATATAAATGCAACACTTTTGGTTTTGCTCACATTTTGTATGAGATGAACTCAAAGATCTAAAACTTTTTCCACATACACAATATCGCCATTTCCCTCAAATATTGTTCACAAACCAGTCTAAATCTGTGATAGTGAGCACTTCTCCTTTGCTGAGATAATCCATCCCACCTCACAGGTGTACCATACCAAAATGCTGATTAGACACCATGATTAGTGCACAGGTGTGCCTTAGACTGCCCACAATAAAAGGCCACTCTGAAAGGTGCAGGTTTGTTTTATTGGGGGGGGGATACCAGTCAGTATCTGGTGTGACCACCATTTGCCTCATGCAGTGCAACACATCTCCTTCGCATAGAGTTGATCAGGTTGTCTGGTACACGCTGTCGTATACGCCGGTCCAGAGCATCCCAAACATGCTCAATGGGTGACATGTCCGGTGAGTATGCCGGCCATGCAAGAACTGGGACATTTTCAGCTTCCGAGAATTGTGTACAGATCCTTGCTAAAGATCAGAACCGTAGCCAGTTGTCAAACTGCTGAAGAAAGTGAATGATAACACACCCGCTGTAATTACGGGTCACCCAGCTCATTTAAGAAACTCAGGAAAGACGACGCACACTGATGACATGGTCACAGGTAAGACGTGGAAGAAAAACATTGTGAAAACTGTTTGTTATTTGCTTTTTATGATGTGTCGGGGTCACAAAATGTATTTATTTTAGGTGAGAGTTTAATAAACTAAGAAAAAATAATTTACTTTCAGGTGGGTGTTTAAACAACTTTTTTCCAAAAAAGGGGGTGGGCCAACGGTCAGACCTGGGCACTCTGGCAAGCAGATACGGTATTTCTTTAGGAGGTGCCATCACTTCAATTTATTTATTTACATAATGCTAAATCATAACAACCCACCCCATAGAGCTACACATGAGTAAGGGCTCACCCTCACTAGAGCCCGACTGATATATCGGCCGGCCAATATTATCGGCCGTTATAAGCCCTTTTCAAAGTACTCACTATCGGCCGAAATTTGCCGATAGAATGCCGATAATTTCTCATAAACAGAACAGTTAGTAAAATAATGTTTGTGTCAGCAATGTAAAATGTCCTTGCACCGTTTGTCCAGTAGATGGAGCTCTGAATCCATTCAACTGAGAGCTGCTTACACCCTTGCTTAAATGTGTTCATCACCGGCCCCCGTAGTTCGCCGTCACACTGCACTGATCGGATGACAAAAGCATACAAGTAAGTTTGTAAGGATGTTGTTTGTAATAACTTTGCGATTACATTCACCCCACATTTCTCCCGTTTCAGTTCAACTCAGTTTGATTATCTCAGTTTATGTAGTAATGTGTCAAATGTGCTTCATTGCGTCGGTCACGCTTTTTATTAAGCCCACGTTGTGTAAACCTTATTTCTAGCATGAAAAACTTTCGTTTACTGCTAAGAGGTTGAAACATTCAGATTCACTGGTCGTCCGGAAGGGTTCTGGGAATTACTGCCATTCGCCATTAACCCTCTGGGGCCGACGGCATTGTATACGACAGCTGGGACCAAGCTTTACTAAATTGTAAATAATGTTTTAATGATATGAGATAGAAACTTACTTTTTTTTTGCTGAAAAGTTCACTGTTGGCCACCGATCCACCGGCGGCCAGCTTGGTACGCCTCATATAAGATGTGTGATGACGTGTGCAATGTGAGTGTCCAATCAGAATTGGTTCTCCATCACATGGTTTTCCAAAATCCAATCGTATGGCAGATTTACCTTATGTGACTGGCAAAGATCGTTTTCAGGAGTGATATCTTACTAGTTGGCCCGTTTGAATAGCCCCCTAACTGCTCCAATTGCATTTTTGCATTTTTTGAACTTGAAAATTCTTCTCCATTATAAAGTTAATCAATATGAGGACAAAGCTTCAGCTTTTAGCTCATAACTTTTTTGTTAAGGGTCCAAAAAAGAACATTTTATTCATTTAAAAAAAAAAATAATAATAATATCGGCTGATTTATCGGCTATCAGCAAATCAGCCGATTTATCGATTATCTGCATTTTTTCGTCCAAATATCGTTATTGGCATCGGCCTCAAAAAATCCATATCGGTCGGGCTCTAAACCTCACCTACCCCATGGACAAACAAACTGACAACAGCAGTAAGACAACATTTTGTTATTTTACAAGAAGAAACCTCAAGCAAACCAGACACACTGGGATGACCATCTGCTATGAAAATTCTCACAAGGCAGATCAGAAGGCACAGGAAAAGACTGACAGAACAGACACTAACGTACAACTGAGACAAACAACAAGGTGAGACAGCACAGCTGAATGCACAACAAGGTGGAAATGAGATCCCCAGAGCGCAGAGTGAATCAAATCTGTGTGTTTGTCAATGCTGCTGTCGCAGACCGAACCGTCCACCCCTAAAGATTGGTCCCCCCTGCCTCCACTGTGCATGTGTCATTTCAGAGCTCTGAGACAGAGTCTCTTCACCCAAAGTGATCAAATCAATTAAAGGGATTATTAAGCATCAGATGACAAGGTAAAACCTCTTAAATCATTATAAAGTCAGTTTTAAGCAGAAATGAGGCCATTTTAAGCAGAAACGAGGCGATACTTGACGCTTTGAAATGACTGACCCACAGTGAAGGCATCAGCTAGCAGCTTCTGTAGCCGCGGCGCTCTGATCACTTCCTCCATCTTTTATCACGAAATAATGCTGAATTTATGTAGAAATGATTGTTGCTCCAGATATCTGTCGCTGAGATACAAATGATGACTGGAGTGCAGTTTTAAGCAGAAACAACGTGATAATCTGTGAACCGCGGCTAATGACATCTGTGCAGTGAAGGCAGGGCGGGCCAATTTTTAGGGGGAACCGTTCGGTCGGCGACACTAGAACTCAGTCAGTCAGACATGAGATATCCAGAATTTCACTCCACACCAACAGGATCTCCCAAAACACATCCCACCACCCATCCAAGAGTGTGGTGTCCTCAGTTCTGAAGAATTTTTAGGCCGTCTGTGTGTAAGTGTGAGGGTGGTGATATGAGAACTGGTTTAGCCATGAAATAGATCAGAAAATGTACAGGGCACCTTGAAGAATTGGTAGTAGGGTGGCAGGGGCAGCAACCTGACCCCTGTCCCGCAGACAACCAGGAAGATGCAGCGAGCAGCTCCACGAGCAGCTCCACACCAGATGCCCTTCCTGACACAACTCCAGTTTTACCCAGAGAAACCCACACAGCTCCTGGTGTTCTGAAGAGGTCTCACATCCAAGTAATAACCAGACCCCACACTGCTTAGCGTCTGAGACCCGACGGGATCAGGCTCACACAGAGCAGACTGGCTGCTAATTCCAATGAACAGTGGTTAGCACTATTACTCTGTGTAATCATGAACACAAAAATAAATTAAAATGATGGTTTTCCATTAAAGTCACAAACTATGGATACTGTATGCTGACAAAGGAGAAGGAGAAAGAGAGATTATGTTCACACACACCAAAATAATCTGCCCATTAAGGTGTATAGCACCACTGTTACTATGTACTGTAATACTATGTACTATGTAATGTAGAATTTTTACCTGGTTATTATTATTATATTACCGTCAAAACCTCCCAGCCCATGCTGACCACTTACAAAAACCCTGTCATATGTAAACGCCAGCACTGAGCCTGACTTCATGGCATCAACTCAGTGACTTAGTTTATTCATTTTCTGCTGCTTATCTGGGTCCAAGTTGTGGAGGCATCACAGCAAGCAGCTCATTCCACATTTCCTTATCTTCTGCCATGTCCTCTCAAGCCACGGTCACAATAGCTACAAGTGACGGCACAACAACAACTTGCTGTTCATTTTCACACAAAGCATGCATTTTGCAGTGGCAAGAGACAACAGTCATTTTACCACCAGCTAGGTAGGGCCAAAAAAGACTTGAAGTTTATTTTATACAAATACTGAGCCGTGCAACATTTGCAATTGCATATGAGCAATGCAATCGCAACTGCCAATAAGAATGAATGGGCAACGCAATGTCAGCTGGCTGTTCACTCAAACAAAATAACCCAAGATGGTCTGAAAACGCCCAGAAACAGCTGTGTTTCTGTATAAATCTGTTTCTCATATGTTTTGTAAAAGTTAGCACGAAACAGACACTTTTAAAAACGCTGATTTTGTAAACAGGTAACACCTCTGAAGTGATTTACAGGGGTGGTGGTGGTGTTGAAGGTTCCCGGTTCCTCTGTCCATCTCCATGTAATGTGGAGATGCGTCAGGATGGGTATTCGGTGTAAAACTTACACCAATTCAACATGCAGAGTCACCTTTGATCTGCTGTGGCGACCCCGAGTGAAAGCAAGGGAGAAGCCAAAGGGACTTAAATACGGAGATGTTACCATTCACGCACCCGGGAACACACACCAAGCAACAAAACCAACTGCTTGTTGCCATCATTTGTGGCTAATGTGACCACAGGTTAACTCTTCCTGAGTAGTTGGACGTACCTAGAAAACGTCCCTAGAGAGGTCATCCAGGGAAGAATGATGCGAAGAAGCAGAGGCTCTACTCAGAGTCCCTACCAAAAATATGTCCCTTGTTTTGGAGCGTAAACCCAGATAACTGATGGCAGAATCCCACTTGTTTTCATGACCTTGTTCTTGTTCTTTCAGTCATGACCATTCGCCCTATTGATGTATTCCATAATCCCTTGCGTGCCAGAGAGTCGCTGCAGTCAAACAACATAGAGAATCCACATGATGACAATTGTGAATGAATATTACACAACAAAAATTGTATTTTTTATGCTTTTCGTCACGTTAATAAGAGACTGCATGCATGGTACCCTGAAAACTTGCTAAAACAATTAGAACAAATAATCCGTGTCTGCTACATTCAATCTGCGTGGAATTTAATAAACTCATACCAAATTTCAATTCAATTCAAATTCAATTTATTTTCCTTTATATAGTGCCAAATCACAACAGAGTTGTCTCAAGGCGCTTCACACAGGTAAGGTCTAACCTTACCAACCCCCAGAGCAACACTGGTAAGGAAAAACTCACTCTGAGGAAGAAATCTCAAGCAGACCAGACTCAAAGGGGTGACCCTCTGCTTGGGCCATGCTACAAACATAAATTACAGAAACAATTCACAGAACAATTCATGGACGATATATTAGTCTGGAACAAAGAGGACAAACAGTGTTGTAAAGAACAATAATCAAGATGTTAAAGAGCAAACTTCACTTTCCCCCAGAACGACATGATCAGGAAGTGAGCGTAGCTCACAGCAGCTCCCATTGAAAATAACGGAGAGACAGCCTGTGATTCTCACGTTTACATAAAACAAACACAATGACAACGTATAAAAACCCAGATAATATATTCATGAGAGTTTTAGGCACAATCTAAAAATAGTTTTATGTTGCGATGTTAATGGTGTTGTCCGTGTGCAGCGGTTAAAGTGCAGCGTGATCAGAGCGTCTCAATGCAGTTCTCAATGTTACTGAGATCTCGCAGCGTGGCGAACTCTCCGAAGATTTGCGGGATTTCAAACATCAATAGGGCAAATAGGATAGGAGTGAAAATTAAGTCTCGCCTTCTGGCTCATTTACTAATTTAGTGCTTTAAATATATTAAACACTTGCATCGGGATTTGACAGAAAATAAGCCGGTTTACAATCCTGAAGATGATGCTTCACCTTTTATTACTTTAACCTAGAGACAGAACATTGCCATACTGAGTGTTAATTAATAATTCGTTATCAGACATGCGGTGGCCTGAACAGAACCCATTCACCGGCTGTAAACGGGCCCCGGGCCACCAGTTTGAAGCCTCTTCATATGTAATGAGGAATATTTTTGTCTTGCTTTCAAATGAGTATGTATCGCTGTTTTTGTGTCGGTGTTGTGGTTTTGTTTGGCGTTTGACTCACTCACTCACTCACTCACTCACCCACTCACCGTTGTTGCAGTACTGCAGCAGCAGGTTGGTGCTGCTGTCACACAGACTCCCGCACGAGGCGACCCGCTCCGACATCCTGTCCTTTCTGTCTGTCCTTCTCTCCTCTCACACTCTCCGTACCGTCCTTTTTCCTCCTATCTTCGCCACCCCTCTGCTTTTCCCTCATTCATAAACAAACGCACATCTTTACCTGCCTCACTCACTCGCCTATCTCTCTGCCTGTAGTAGCACCGTCAAGTTACACACACTACCGAGCAGACAGCACTTCTGCTTCCGCTTTCGAAATAAAACGCGAAATAATGCGCGCAATAAGCGTTGGGTTGAGGCGCCAACACATGTAGATCATATACCAGACCTGGGCAAACTGCGGCCTGGGGGCCACATGCGACCCCTTGCATGTCTCTGTCCGGCCCTCATGAGGTCTGTGATTATTATTACATATATTAAAAATGTCAAGCTTGTGTTTTGCAAATCATTAGAGAGGTTTATTTAGGTCTATTTAAATATAATACCTCTAAAAGCTATTAAAAAGGTAATTTTTTGTAAAATTTGTAATGGGAGACAGCCGAGTTATCGATGGTGTAGCCCTCGGACATAATTCAGGTTCCCTATGTGACCCCTTGTAAAAATTAATTGCCCACCCCTGCCATATACCATTCGGAGTATTTATACTATTTATTTTGACTGGGTATGGAATTGTGTAATAATTGTGACGAGATGAAAAAGGGTAGGATCAAATTAGTAAAAATGTTTTCCAGCTGCTTTTCAAACATGTGATTTGTAATATTTAAATGGTTAACTTTGCTATTACGTATTACCTCTGCCAAGGAGGTCATGTTTTCGGTCGTTTGTTTGTTGATTAAACTTATTAAAAAAATAACTTGTGTAGTTCATGCAGTTTCTCTTTATAAATACATTTGCTGAAGATCTAAGGGTTTAACCACTGAATCTGAAACATGACAGTAGATGCATAAAACGACATGGAATAAGTCTCTTTGCCAAAGGATATTCCATGTGACGTCATTGACCCTATGGCCTTGGTGGAGGTTTGTTTCTTTCTTTTCTATTATTTATGTGCTTGAAATAAACATTCATTCATTCATTCATTCATCATTCATTCATTCATTCAGAGCCTCTACAGGTCCACTATGTTTTTTTCTGATAGTTACAGTGGGGAAAATACAGTGAGGAAAATAAGTATTTGAACACCCTGCGGTTTTGCAAGTTCTCCCACTTACAAATCATGGAGGGGTCTGAAATTTTCATCTTAGGTGCATGTCCACTGCGAGAGACATAATCTAAAAAAAACAAAATCCAGAAATCACGAAGTATTATTTTTTTAATAATTTATTTGTATGTTACTGCTGCAAATAAGTATTTGAACACCTACCAACCAGCAAGAATTCTGTCTCTCACAGACCTGTTAATTTTTCTTTAAGAAGCCCTCTTATTCTGTTGTTCTGTCTTATTCTATTTGTTATCTGTATATAAGACACCTGTTCACACACTCAATCAATCACACTCCAACCTGTCCACCACAGCCAAGACCAAAGAGCTGACTAAGGACACCAGGGACAAAACTGTAGACCTGCACAAGGCTGGGATGGACTACAGGACAACAGGCAAGCAGCTTGGTAGAAGACAACAACTGTTATGATTATTTATTAGAAAGTGGAAGAAACACAAGATGACTGTCAATCTCCCTCGGTCTGGGATTCCATGCAAGATCTCACTTTGTGGGGTTTGGATGATTCTGAGAAAGCTCAGAACTACACAGGAGGACCTGGTCAATGACATGACGAGAGCTGGGACCACAGTCATAAAGATTACATTAGTGACACATGATGCTGTCATGGTTTAAAATCCTGCAGGGCAGCAAGGTCCCCCTGCTCAAGCCAGCACATCTCCAGGCCCGTTTGAAGTTCACCAGTGACCATCTGGATGATCCAGAGGAGGCATGGGAGAAGGTCATGTGGTCAGATGAGACCAGAATAGAGCTTTTTGGAATCAACTCCACTTACCATGTTTAGAGGATGAGAACAAAAACCAAGAAAACCATCCCAATAATGAAGCATGGGGGTGAAAACATACTCTGTGGGTGCTCTTCTGCAAAGGGGACAGGACAACTGCACCGTATTGAAGGGAGGATGGATGGGGTCATGTATTGCGAGATTTTGGCAAACAACCTCCTTCCCTCAGTAAGAGCATTGAAGATGGGTCATGGCTGGGTCTTCCAGCATGACAATGACCCCAAACACACAGCCAGGGCAACTAAGGAGGGGCTCAGTAAGAAGCATTTCAAGGTCCTGGAGTGGCCTGGCCAGTCTCCAGACCTGAACTCAATAGAAAATCTTTGGAGGGAGCTGAAACTCCAAACCTGAAAGATTTGGAGAAGATCTGTATGGAGGAGTGGACCAAAATCCCTGCTTCAGTGTGTGCAAACCTGGTGAAAAACTACAGGAAATGTTTGACCTCTGTAATTGCAAACAAACGCTACTGTACCAAGGTGGGAAAACCTGCAAAACTGACAGGGGATCAAATACTTATTTTCCCCACTGTATATGCATGGTCATGATGAAAAAGTTGAGTGGACAGACTTGGATGCCAGCTTCTATTAAGTGTTTCCATTGGTAGAAATGAAAAATATCATATTTGTGCTTTTATTCATAACAAAGTAAAAACTATTCATGTAAAACTCATGACATTGGGTAAAATTATAATGCACAAAAACAAAACTACATCACCTTCAAAATAATTGTGCCTAATTTTTGTTTTAAAATTGTGTTTAAATAAAAACATAGGATCTACAAATTGTTCATTCCAGCTGATTGAATTCTGCTTTGTTTTCTGACTGAGGGATGATGAAAGAGTCTGCGGATGACGACTGGTGACGGGTTTCACTGGAGACTGGTGAAGCCCGGGTGAACGTGGTGACACTGGTGGACTGGGACGCCGGGGATGTCTTGGGAATCAGAGCTGTCATTTGATAGACTGTCACAATTGTCTTCCACTTCATGGCATGGGTGGATTGGCCATTGAGAGTATCAGGATTTTTCCCAGTGGGCCAATAAATAAATGGGCCGATAGCTGCCCTTTTTTTCCATGGTAACTCTCTTGGCCCTTTCTTTGTAGGATACTTCTGACATCATATAACTCTCCTGGGGCCTCATGTACAAAGCGTGCTTATGCACAAAAATCTGGCATATGCCAGTCTCCACGGCCACGTGCAAATGGATCAAAAGTGACGTGAGCATGGAAATGTGCGATGCGTCACGCAAAAATCCAGGCTGGCGTACACACATTTCTACAGCTATTGTTCCACTGTGGACATGCAAAGGTGATGCTGGGAACCGTTAATAGTGTGAAAACAAGAAGTCATCAGAGTGATGTGCGCATCAGAGACACACTGATGAACAATTAACACACCCACGTGTTTGCAATTATATGGATGGATATTAAAGCAGGCGCAAAGTGATCCGTAAAATGGCACTAACAATGGCTGCTTTGTTAAAACACTTTGCAAATGGTGCAATCCGACGTGAGTGTGCGCTCAGGGAATGCGAGGATTTACTTGCAAATAACGATAACTGGCTCATAAGCCAATTTCAATTACCAAGGCCACTGTTACTGGAGTTGGGCACAGAACTGTAGTCAGTAGAGGTGAGCGATACCGGGATTTTGGTGTTGATCCGATACCAAGTAAATACAGGCCCAGTATCGCCAATATCGATATCGATACCGATACCGATACTTTTTCATATTTAAGCTTCATAGATCCAAAGGATCCAAAAGAGCTAGAATAGAATTTCGCCAAACATTGTACGTGACAACAAAATACTTTATTATCACAATCAACATTTTTGTTTAAAAAAATATCACTCAACACAACTTAAAACAAAATCTCCTGAGGTAGAGGGCTGACTCGAGGAGCGCTGAGTGGGCGGGCCAGGATGAGACTACCTGCATGGCTGTTGTCTGGCGTCGCTGAGCCACGTGACGGTGCAACAGCAAAAGACCAGAGGGGGGAAGGTGCGCTGCTCCGTGTTGTGTGACATCGCGCAATGCTGCTCTTACAGACAGAGAGTAGACTTTGATGAATCTGCGTGCACAGCAGTCAGTGCGTGCGGGAGAGAAAAAAAGCTTGAGTATCGATCTTTTTACATGAGGATCGTTCAATATCAATACCAGCGTTGGTATCGATATTATCGATATTAGGATTGATCTGCCCACCTCTAGCGGTCAGCCCAGAGCGCAATACCGCGAGGAGCCAGGGGTTGTCTGTGCCCACACAGGTGCTGACCATACTGGGCAGCCTGGCAACAGGGGAAATCCAGCATGAGCTTGCTGATCAGTCAGGCAAGTGCCAGTCAACCTTGCGCCGAGCCGTGCCGGCTGTGTGGAATGCATTCATCCGAATCTCATCCAGGTACATTCCAACATTACAGTGCATTTTGCAGCAAGAGCAAGTTTCCAGAATGTAATTAGAGCTGTTAACTGCACACATATTGCTATGAAGGCGCCATCACATGGTGAGTTTGTTTTTGTTAAGTGCCAATATTTTTAAAGTTCAGGCAGGTTTACTTTAGGGTGTGATTCAAGCCGACTCAAATTTCAATGAAACTTGGCTCAAAGATGGACCCTACCAAGAAACAAACTTTCCCAAAATGTCTCTACCAAAAACCAAACAGTGACCTTGCCAGAGGTCATCAAAGTTCAAGGCAAAAATATGCAAAAACTGATATTTCATTAAATTCCCATCTTTCAAGTGGTGTAGCAAAATTGGATAAGTCAAGTACTTTGGCACCCCCTGGTGGCCAGCGCTATCAAAACCCCAGTGATTTTTCAGCTGCATTTGATAGAGTAGGGCTATATTTGTTGATAACATTGAAATCTGATTGGGGTCTTAATGGCACAGAGGGTTATGGGCCTTTAAATACAGACATTTTTGCAAAATGACCAGACTTTGAGTGCCCCCTATATTCAGCGCCATCAATCCCCCAACCTAGTATGTATGTAAGATGAAAGCGTTTGCCTCCATAAGGCATTTAATCGTTAAAATGGCTTGGCAACTTGATGGCGCTGAATGTTACACCACTTGAAAGATGGGAATTTAATGAAATATCAGTTTTTGCGCATTTTTGCCTTAGTAAGTAAGTAAGTAAGTACACTCAACAAAAATATAAACGCAACACTTTTGGTTTTGCTCCCATTTTGTATGAGATGAACTCAAAGATCTAAAACTTTTTCCACATACACAATATCACCATTTCCCTCAAATATTGTTCACAAACCAGTCTAAATCTGTGATAGTGAGCACTTCTCCTTTGCTGAGATAATCCATCCCACCTCACAGGTGTGCCATATCAAGATGCTGATTAGACACCATGATTAGTGCACAGATGTGCCTTAGACTGCCCACAATAAAAGGCCACTCTGAAAGGTGCAGTTTTATCACACAGCACAATGCCACAGATGTCGCAAGATGTGAGGGAGCGTGCAGTTGGCATGCTGACAGCAGGAATGTCAACCAGAGCTGTTGCTCGTGTATTGAATGTTCATTTCTCTACCATAAGCCATCTCCAAAGGCATTTCAGAGAATTTGGCAGTACATCCAACCAGTCTCACAACCCCAGACCACGTGTAACCACACCAACCCAGGACCTCCATATCCAGCATGTTCACCTCCAGGATCGTCTGAGACCAGCCACTCGGACAGCTGCTGGAACAATCGGTTTGCATAACCAAAGAATTTCTGCACAAACTGTCAGAAACCGTCTCAGGGAAGCTCATCTGCATGCTCGTCGTCTTCATCTGGGTCTCGACCTGACTCCAGTTCATCGTCGTAACAGACTTGAGTGGGCAAATGCTCACATTCGCTGGCGTTTGGCATGTTGGAGAGGTGTTCTCTTCACGGATGAATCCCGGTTCACACTGTCCAGGGCAGATGGCAGACAGTGTGTGTGGCGTCGTGTGGGTGAGCGGTTTTCTGATGTCAATGTTGTGGATTGAGTGGCCCATGGTGGCGGTGGGGTTATGGTATGGGCAGGCGTCTGTTATGGACGAAGAACCCAGGTGCATTTTATTGATGGCATTTTGAATGCACAGAGATACCGTGACGAGATCCTGAGGCCCATTGTTGTGCCATACATCCAAGAACATCACCTCATGTTGCAGCAGGATAATGCACGGCCCCATGTTGCAAGGATCTGTACACAATTCTTGGAAGCTGAAAATGTCCCAGTTCTTGCATGGTCGGCATACTCACCAGACATGTCACCCATTGAGCATGTTTGGGATGCTCTGGACCGGCGTATACGACAGCGTGTACCAGTTCCTGCCAATATCCAGCAACTTCACACAGCCATTGAAGAGGAGTGGACCAACATTCCACAGGCCACAATTGACAACCTGATCAACTCTATGCGAAGGAGATGTGTTGCACTGCATGAGGCAAATGGTGGTCACACCAGATACTGACTGGTATCCCCCCCAATAAAACAAAACTGCACCTTTCAGAGTGGCCTTTTATTGTGGGCAGTCTAAGGCACACCTGTGCACTAATCATGGTGTCTAATCAGCATCTTGGTATGGCACACCTGTGAGGTGGGATGGATTATCTCAGCAAAGGAGAAGTGCTCACTATCACAGATTTAGACTGGTTTGTGAACAATATTTGAGGGAAATGGTGATATTGTGTATGTGGAAAAAGTTTTAGATCTTCGAGTTCATCTCATACAAAATGGGAGCAAAACCAAAAGTGTTGCGTTTATATTTTTGTTGAGTGTAAGTAAGTAATGTTTATTTATATAGCACCTTTCACAGACAAGGAAAGTCACAAGGTGCTTCACAAAAGACACACATAAATAAAAATTCTGAGAATAAAAGATAATGTACATCACAATAAAATAACTCTAAGACACACACAGTGGTCATAAAGCAGCCCTTTCGCTACTGAGGATTGAATGCCTGGAGAAACAGAAGGGTTTTAAGTTTCCTCTTAAAAACTTTGCTCTTGAACTTTGATGACCCCTGGCAAGGTCACCATTTGGTATATAGGAAACATTTTCATTCCATCAATGTTTAAATCATGTGTGGTGTCCAAATGCACATCAGGCACGGTGCATGATAAGGGGGAAGCTGTGTAGTGGTTAAATAATTTATCCATGTAATTATTCCTAATGAAAACCAGCGGAGACACATTTGGGCATGTGCACTTTCAAAAAATTTTTTTTATATGTTTTCTTTTTCTTGATGGTGGAACTAGAGCGCTTCTGAACAAGCCCCCGACTGTGTTCACGATTTGTCAATAAAAGCATATGTAATGTTACGGTCACACATTCTCAGCCACCATGTACCTAATATCTCTTTACCTCAGTGTGTGTGCGCAGCTCAGTTCAATATTTACACACACAAACTTACTTTTTTAACAATGTGTTTATTGACTTTTTTTAATGTGAAAAGTACAGAATATCCCATCACATTATACAACATTTCAAATGTCAAAAAAGTATGTTCTTTTATGTAAAAAAAAAAAAAAGAACACATTCCTGTGCTTATTGCATGGAACCTGAACAAAACATGCAAATAAGCAGCAACAACAACAACAAAAAAGAATGCATAAACAAAATGAGGAAAACCTTCCCAGTTATACATTCTGTGTTGGGGAAAGTGTAGTGACACGGACCCACAACAGGGGGCGCAAATGAACGGTCAATAGATGAGCCAAAAGGTAACAATTTAATGTTGTGAATGTGCACAACGATGATACAGACAATCACAGAATCTGACAGCAGTCAATACACCAAGGTGACGTGTGGGCAGGCTCGAGGATAGAAGACGTCTGTCCTGATAAGAGCCGGAACCACACGATTTCCACCGCCACAGAACCCGGAGAATACTGGAGCCGCCAAGTCCCGAATTCCCAGGTGATCACCATCCCCGACTGTCGGATCTGGTACTGCTGGC